>NW_028258377.1:40847701-41156336 GCF_053883595.1 Heterocephalus glaber | reverse complement strand
GATTCCAGTAATTGTACTTCACAGCATATACCCCAAAGACTTGAAAGTAGATTCTGGGACTAAAATAGGTATTTGTACATCAATGTTCACAGCAGCTTTATTCACAATAGCCAAGGTGGAAGCAACCCAATGTCTACTGGTGGATAAATTTAAAAAAATGTGGTATAGATATAAAATATAATTTGGCTTTAAAAAGGAAAGAAATTCTGACATGTTACAACAGGGATGAACTTCAAAGACACTATGCTAAGTGAAATAAGCCAGTCAGAAAAGGACAAATAATATGATTCCACTTATATAAAGTACCTAAAGTAGTCAAAGTCATAGAGACAGAAAGTGGAGGGGTAGTTGCCAAGGACTACGGGGTGGGGAGAATGGGGCATTAATGTTTAACGTGTACAGAGTTTAAGCTGGGGAAGATGAAGAAGTTCTGGAGATGGATGGTAGTAGTGGCTATACAACAATGTAATGTGTACGTACTTAAATGCCTCCTAACTGTACACTGAAAATGGCTAAAACAGTTAATTTTGTATTATCTGTATTGTACTACACACACAATACAACAGAGAAATAACACCTAAAGAATTATGTTTTGACAATTTTGTAAAACTCTGGAAATTGAAAAGTGAATTCCAAAGGGGCAGGGATCAAGGAAGAAATCACACTGAAACGAGAAATATTTTGCATGATGCAGCCAAACCAATGCTTAGAAGGAAAGCTATAGCTATCAATGTTTTCACCAAAACCAGGAGTGGCCCAAATCTGACCCAAATTTACATGTTAAGCAGGTAGGTAAAGGAGATCAAATTAAAACCAAAGTAGAGGAGCCTGTTCAGAAAAAGACAGAGTAAGCAACTCCAACCTGTCTGTCCTACTGAAAACCTTCACAGAAAACCTGACCTCAGAGTGGTGAGGAGCCCCACCCATTTCATCTTTCTTTGTTTTCTTGCCACTTGGCTCTGGATATAGGCAGCCACTGGAAGTCACAGCAGTATGAAGGGCAACTAAAGGCCTATGTGTGGCCAGAGGGCTGAAAAGGTGAACTCTAGGGAACCAGAAGCCCTGAGGAGATAGAGAGGAGGGGAACTTGGGAAAGTGACCCTGAAAGTTATTTATGAACTTCTGGGCTGACCTGTGAGTTATACACACATGAATATGACCCTAAGCACCACGGGGCAGGATCAGGAGCAACCACTGCACAAATTCCATACCAGGCCCATGGGTTATATGTGTGGGGCAGATCTGAGTAATTATGAACAGTTTTGACAACTAAACTGAAGTTGAAACTCCAACCCATAAACCTCAACCAGGAAGCTGCTTGGATTTTGTAGTCTGAAGTCAATCAGGTCTACTGCCTACTAAAAGAAACAAAGAAAGAAAATCAGTATTTTTATAGCATTTGAAGAAGACTTAAGAGTCTCATATCATGGCATTCAAGATGTCTATGATATGGGCTGAAGTCACTAAGAATAAAAAGAAACAAGAAAATTTCAACTTTCATGGGAATAATCATTAGCCATCAAATGAGATGATACCATTATCTGATACACTTTAAAGCAGCTGTCTTGTTGTGCTCGCTTTGGCAGTACATATACTAAAGCAGCTGCCTTGTGTGTCTAATTTACTTCACTTAATGTTCTAGAGGTGCATCTATGTTCCTACAAAAGACTCAATATCTTTATTGCAGAGTAGTACTCCATTGTGTATAAATACCATATTTTCTTTATCCATTCATCTACTGAAAATCAGACACAGAAGCTTAAATTATCACATGGTTTGTCTTATAGGATAAACCCAAAGTATAAATAAAAGATAAAGGAAGTAGAGAGAGAAATCTTTCACAAAGGAAAAGGGGATCAAGAGATTGGGTGGAGATTTTGTTCAGTGGTGCCAATGCCTCCTTGCAAGCACAAGGTACAGGGCCCTGAGTTTGATCCCAAGTACCAAAAAAAAAGAGATAGAGGGAGATGAGCCCAGGATTTAGCTCGGTGGACTGTGCCTGCCTCAAAAGTGCAAGGTCCTGAGTTCAATCCCCAGTACCAAAACAAAATCAAAAACAAAAACACCTCAAACAAACAAACAAACAAAAAGAGATAGAGGGAGGGAAGAGGGAGAGAAGGGCAAGGGGATGAAAAAAGAACTTCGATGTGTTGGGCACATGTACCATTCTGCACAAGGAATGCAATTATGTATTCCAAACAGACCAAAAAAAAAAAAAAAGGATGGGGATCAGGAAATGGATGGAGGGGTCAGGGATGTGGCACAGCTCCTGCCTGGCAAGTGGCCTTGAGTTCAATCCCATTACCAAAAAAAACCAGAAAAAAGAAAAAAGAACTGGATGGAGAAGGGAGGCAAGAAAGAGAAAGGGGATGAAAAAGGAGTTACGATGTGCTATGTACATGCACCAACTCCTCACAAGGAAGGTAAACATCATGTACTACAAATATGTAAAAGCAAAAAAAATCTAAAAAAAATGAAATAAACCCTTACATGCTCCAAAGAGTAAAGATGGGTACAATCTCAGCAAAGAAAACAAAGATATAAAAAAGAACCAAATGGGTATTTCAGAACTGAAAAATATACAATATCCTAATATACAAAGCTGCTTATTTATTTACAAAATAAAAATATTTAGTAGATAGATGCAATAGCAGAAAAGAGATAACAAAGAATTAGGAGACTTGAAGACAGACAGACTGAAAGAAATGATCCAATCTGAGCAACAGAAAGAAAAAAGATTGAAAATAAAAAGCCAAGAGAGCCTAATGGATCTATTACGGGACAAAACTAAAAAGATCTAACATTAATCTCACTAGAGTCCCAAGAAAGGAGAAATGTTCGGTGCTAAGAAAACAATTTGAAGAAATAATGGCTAAAAATTTACCAAATTACATAACCTACAGCCTTAGGAAGATTAGTAAACCACAAATATCATCAACACATGGAAATCCATGTATAGATGTATTAGAATCAAATTACATAAGAGAACAGAAAAGGAGGGCCAGGATTTAGCTCAGTGGTTCCACCGCCTGCCTTGCAAGCACAAGGTCTCGAGTTTGATCCCTGGTACAAAAAAAAAAAAAAGAAAAGAAAAAGAAATGCTCTTAAAAATATCCAGAGAAAAATGACTTACAGGGGTGCGCAACTGAGTAAGTGAATTTCTTCTTTTTTTGGTACTGGGGATTGAAATTGGATCTTTGCACTTGTGCAGCAGGTGGCAAAACCACTGAGCTAAATCCCCGGCCTGAATTTCTTACTGGAAACCATGAATGCCAGAAGGAAAAGTATCAATCATTTTAAAGTGCTAAAAGAAAATTAACAGTAAACCCAGGACTGTCATGAAGAACATCCTTCAGGAATGAAGGTGAAACAAACAGACTCTCATAGGAGAATCTGTCACCAGTAGACCTGCTCTGTAAGGTCATTCTACTATCAAAGCCAGGACTTTTAATAAGTGTTCTTAAACAGTGCTATTTATTTACACACCAAGATCATAAACATGACCAAGAAGAATTCATCTAGGAACTCAAGAATTGTTCACTATTAAGAATCTAGTAATAAGCCGGGCATGGTGGCGCACACCTGTAGTCCCAGCACTTGGGAGGCTGAGGGAGGAAGATCAGCAGTTCAAGGCCAGCCTGGGCTACCTATGAGTTCAAGGTCAGTTTGAACTACATAGTGAAACCCTGTCTCAAAAAACAGAACAAAGGATCTAGTAATATCATACTAATAGGTCACAGTATAAAGAATGTATCACCAACCTGATAGATGCTTGAAAAATACTTAACATCCAACATCCATTCCTGATTCAAAACAAAAACACTGGCATTACACCAAGTATAAAAATAAAACATTAGAAGAATTCTTACTAATGACAGAATCAAGGAAAGGATGCTATTACTACTAATAGTTTTTTTTTGTTTTTTTTTTGTAGAAAGGATTTTGCTAAATTGTTGAGTTGCCTGCGCTGGCCGTGAAGTTACCGTCCTCCTGCCTGAGCTTCCCAGAGTGCTGGGATTCCAAGTGTGAGCCATTACATTCAGCTATTACTATTACTATTACTTTTTACTGTTGTTCTCAAGTGTGACCAATAAAATTATGAAATTCTGAGGGGAGGAAATTTAATTTTTTCCCAGATTATATGACTATCTAGCTAGAAAATGAAAAACTGTTAGGATGCTTTTACTCAAACTTAGTGAAGTATTGTGGGCCTAAAACTTGAGCATTAAGCATCAAAAACTGTAGCTCTTCCAGGATTGGACAATGCTTCAGATCCTTAACATTCTGCTGTGTCATTAAAAGGACATTATAAAGCATACAGCCTGTGCTAGGCCACAATAAGGGTTCCAGGACTGTTGATTTTTATCATTGCCATTGTTATTATTTTATATTAAGCAGTACATAGTCCTGCATTTCCTTTTTTCCTAAGCAGAATTTTCCAGCGATGGCCCGTACTCCCTTGGCATGAAGTAATTTTTCAGCCTTTCCTAACTAACTTACAGGATTTATATAACCTAGGGACTCATCAGAACATGAGCAAGAGTCTCAGGATGGAGGTGTCTGAGGAAGCATATGTCTTGCAGCATTTACGGCTGGAAGAGGCCATCATAGAGGCCAAGAACTTGCAGAGTATTTGGGGGAGGCTGGCCAGCAGCTCCTACTCTCTGGAGCAAGTCGATACATTTCTCCTTTTATATTTCTTCCATCCACTGTGTAATAGTTAAGCTACTCCCGACACTCATCTAGAACATCTCAAAATGTTTAAAAGGCAAACAACAGGCTTTCACCTTAGCATGGTCATGGGGAGATTCCTGGAGAGCTTGAAATGTTATAGAATCCTCAACTATATTTTTAGACATAATCTTTGATAATAGATCTCTAAAACTTTATACATGTCTTAACTTTTGTTTCTTACATCATAGAACACTAAAAATTGATTTAAATCCGATGATCACGAATAAAGGCTGAAATCCACGACTTTTCATTACTAATGCTGTCCAGCTTTGATTAAACATTAACAAGCTTACCAGCAATAATACTGGCACCAAGAACAACACTTCTACCTTTATATTTTCTACTCATCTTTTATAAAACAGGAGCAAAATCTAACAAAGCATTCAACAACTATATACATATATAAAACTTTTTAGTACAGAAAAATAAAAGACAATCATGCCAAAAAGAAAATTAAACCTGGCTATACAAGTTCTAATTTTACTAGCTTTACTATGAAATAAGTGACAGCAGGGCAAAGCAAAGAAGTTACAATCTTTGCCTTTTCTTGGAATTATCATTAAACCTGAAGACAACACAAAACAAGAAAAGCACCTGTGTTCAAATTCTGGTATGCTATTTCATTTGTCTGAACCCGTTTCTCCCACTGTAAAAGAGGCCAACAATACCTACCCTCTAGTTTTGTTATGATGAGTAAATGCGGTGATGTCTGGAGGGAAGACCGGGGGCCTGATCAGCTGATGCTATCTCTTCTCAGTAAGGACGGGTCGCTAAGAGGACTAAATGGCAGACTAACCTGGCAGTAATGTCCAAGCAAATCTGGAAAGAACAAGATCTGGAGTTTGCACATCACCATATTCTCTGGGCTCAACTTCACTCCTCCACTTCTCTCAATCTTCAGCTCTCTCTGTAAGGGATATGTCTCTTCTTGTAGCTACATTCGAGTCCTTCCCTTGTTAAAAGCACCAGAGGCGCTCTGCCTTTGGCTTCTTTCTGTTCTTGTTCTTGCTTCCTTTTCCATGACAGTCAGTATTTATCTGCTCCTCCTTCACTTACTCACTTAGTCTTTACTAGCTTCTCCTTCACTTTTCCACTCACAGCATACTTCCTCAGCACTAAATGGCTCTGCTGGGTTGCAGCCACTTCCTTATCACTGGCAGGGTAAGGCACTTGCATTTCTTACTCAACACTACTTTTTCTTTCTCGCCCTTGATCCAGCTCTGCCCTCAACTGTCTGCTCCTCCTCTGCCCACACTAAGTGCCGTTTGCTAGGCATCTTCAGCCCCCAGCCAAATGTGACTGGCCTTAGGGTTCCATCCAGGCTATTCTGTCTTTCTCACTCAATATTCCTGGTAACTACCCAATCCTCATTGATGTGAATTTTACAGATATGGTTATGACTTTCAAATCTACATTTTCACCGGATTTCTAAAAATTTTACTTGATGCCATTTAACATCACTCAACAAAGACATTAAATACTTACTCTGGCAGGCACTGGGGTAGGCAGAGGATCAGAAAAGGTATACTCCATTTCGATGCAGTAGCTTATGTGCCAGTGGGCAGACAGATACCCAAAGAGGCATGTCCAATACAGTATGAGATATAATTGTAAGCAAAGGAAGAATCTTTACACTCCAACACAATGGGGAGGTCTGGGGGTAGGGTGGGGTAAAGAAGTGAGAGAGGAAACCTGAATCAACACTGTGGTTCCCACTATTGGCTCTGAAAACTCATGGAAATAACAGTGAAGGCCTTAAAACCCACTAAAACAATCTGGTGAGCACGGAAAACAGTGTGGCATGTGTACACTAACATACCCAAAAGCAACCAAGAAAGCATAAATGTCTTTAGGAAGATTGCTATTAAAAAATAAGCAGGGCCAGGGATGTAGCTCAGTGGTGCCATGCCTGCCTCACAAGTGAAAGGTCTTGAGTTTGATTTCTGGTACCAAAGGAAAAAAAACCACTCAGAGACGAAGAGGGCAGCTCATAGAATTTAAAAACCTGATAGAAAAAACAGATTTTGCACAGCAGGAGTGAAAGGAAAAGTTTTAAAAAACTACTGCTCTCCCTTCCAAGGATGCTGTGCCTCTCCCAGTGTAGGGCCTTCCAGATTGCTGTTCCCTGAGCCCAGAGTGCTTCCCCATGTGGCCCATCGCTTTACTAGAGTTCAGAAGTATCTTTCAGGAGAGGCCTTCCTCAACCAGCCCTATAAAATGGCACTTTTGTTTTTCTTTTTATTTTTTTAATGGCACTCTTGTTAATTAATCTGCTTCCTTTAAGCTGCCTTATCTTTCCACACAACACCTACCATCACATTGTATTCATTATCTCTCTTTTTTCTTTCCTTCCTTTCCCTTCTCCATCTCTTCCTTTTTTCTTTAATTTATCGTCTCCTCTACCGGAATATAAGCTCACCAAGGAAACTACTGGATTTGCTTATTGCTATATTCCAGTGCGAGGAACAGGGCCTAGCACTCAATAAATATCTATGACAGGAATAGGTCATTCGCCTAAGAATAAATAAAAATAGCAATAGTAATATAATCCACAGAAATCTATTAAAGCAATTAAAGCTGCCTTAAAGAGATCATGTTATAAGAAATAAATCAGGATTAAAAACACAAAATAGTATTGAAAATTGTGAAGTATGTAGCAAGATTCATAAACATGTCTATACTATTTGACCCAGTGATTCCTTTCCTAGAATCCTATTTTTTTTTTTTTTTTTTGGTACCAGGGATCGAACACAGATCCTTGCGCTTGCGAGGCAGGCAGCGGAACCACTGAGCTAAATGCCCATCTAGAATCCTATTCTTTAGAAAGCTTACTGGAAACTGGCAATGGTGGTCATGAGGTTTTTTCCTCTATGGTGAAATTACGCATCGCCAAAGAAACAAGTGCAATAGAATTTCTACAAGCAAGTATAGTACTGAACAACTTCTTTTCCCTCTCATAAGGAGATGTAAACACAGGCAGGCCTACTGGAGGCCTTATGACCCTGGAAGGCTATCTTACATAAAATACTTGTGCCTTTAGAAAACAATCCATTATTCCTGACTTTTGTATCTGACCTAACATTCTCATGACTATTAGCTAAACTTTCCAGGATATATGTTAGACTTAATTGACTATCCACAGCTTGACCAAGAACAGAGCCCTGACTTAACCAATCTTCTTACTAGGAATGCAGTCCAATGTTCAGATTTTCTACACCTTAACCCACCTATGTAATGCTTCCACCAATGTATTCACTGAATGTACTGACTTATAACTACTGTTGTTCTCTGTCTATAAAAGTATTTATGAGTCTTTTTTGTTTGGATCACTCAGGGCAAATTGCATCTGCACGCCCAGGCCTAGGTCACTCATACGTGGCTTAGAATAAACTTTTCTCATATTCCTTCAAAGAAGAGTTGTTATTTTGTGTTGACACTGTCAATACATTCTTTTAATGTACCACCCAGAGACCAAATAATTATTTGCTAGCTCTTTAGCGTGAAAAAAGTATACAAAAAGGACACGATGGCCTGGGAATGTAGCTTAGGGTAGAGCATTTGCCAAGCACGCACAAGGCACTCAGTTCAATCCCCAGAAATGGAAAAAGAAGTGGAGACAGATGCTTTTACACACAGTAGATAACATACAGGTGTAAAGTGCATTTTCATTAGAAAAAAAACTTAGTAATAATATCTAACAGGGAACTTTCAGCTGTGATGGGGTTAGTAACCAGGTACCCAAGATTAAGAAGCACGAAACATTCAGAGGTAAATGGGACTAACTGGGTAGTGGATACAGATTAGAAATTTGGAAACAAGAAGGGAAATGTATGAAATGTAGGGTTGCTAGGAATGCAAGCAAAGCTAAAGTCATTTTTCTTTTGTTTTTAAATCTAGACTGTATGAAACCCTTATGGAAGGCAAAGGAAAAGAAATGGTAGTTACTTTTAAGTGAGAAAGAAGATTCTAAATGTTTAAATAAATAAGGGAAAGGAAGCTAGAGGTACAGATTACGGCTGGGAAGAAACACTCATAAAAGACATTAAGAGGAGATATTCTATTCAGAGGAGACCGAATGCAAAGTATAGGTGAAGAACAAAGAGAAGGTAATAATTGCTGACACTTACTGAACACTTAGTATGTCTCAGGCATCCTATGAGTTAGTAACTCATTTAGTCCCCATAGCATATTACCTCCCCCCAAGACAAGGACACATATGAGAGCCAAGGAGAATGAGTCCTATCAGTACTGTGAGCCATCTCCTGATAGAAAATACATTAACTGGCACTAGCCTCTCAAGATCCAAAGGCCTCTGAAGCGTCTACTCCCCAGTGAGAGACACTCCTGTGACAGGGCCTAGCATCCTGACACTCACCTGGAAAGACATACCCTTGGAGGTCTTTGTTCCTCAGGCCTAGTTCTTGCTCCAGCTGGGACATCACGTTTGGTTTAGAAAGTTGATGCCCTGCTTGGAAGGAAAGAGATCCAGTATAGGTTCTGAACTGAGAGTAAAAACCAACCCAGCATAGTTCTGATCCCTTCTTTTTCAGAGCTTCTGCAACAGGAAGGTGTGGCTCAGGAAGTTCCCCATTTTCCATTCTCTACAGAAGAAAAGACCTTTCACCTTGAAACAGGGGATACCAAGCAAATACCCTAAAACAACGCTCTGTGAGGGTTAGGTTTCCAGTCCAAATCTATGAAGTTCAGAGGTCATACAGAACCAAGGGGTATCAAGAAGTAGGTCCTGAGTTACAAGTAGCCCTTACCTAGTGAGATTAGGTTCCTGTAGTTCTCCAGCATCACCTTGCCACACAAGTTTCTCTGAGCGGGATCTAGCTGCATCCACTCCTTCCAAGTGAAATCCACAGACACATCCTTGACTGTCACTAACTCCTGAAACTAAAAAGTCCTCAAGACGGGATTATGCAAAAACAAACAAACAAACAGGAAACAAAAACCAAAACAAAACTCTGAGGGCAGTGAAAAACTAAGAAGCAAGAAAGGAGAATGGACAGGATACATAGATGTAGATGAGAAAAATGTTTTACCCTCCAACATAAATAAAATAGCTGCAAGAAAAATAGGTGTTATTATGAACAAGTCAGAGATAAATACATGAGGTGATCTGGGAGTCAAGGACAGCAAGCGTAGGTATAAAGGAGTGCATGGGAGTCTTTTGGGGATCAGTGGCAGAATGTTATGGTTTATGTCTAGATGTCTCCCCAAAGCCTTGTGCACTCATAAGTGGGGCTTTAGGGAGATGACTGGGTCACAAGGTTGTGAGACTCATCAGTATCAGTATAGATTCGTTCAGTGACGAGTTTATAGCTAAAATGTGATGTGATGTTGGGAAGTGAAGATGTTGGTTAAAGCAGGTGATTCACTGGGGGCCTGGACTGGGAAAGCACATCTACTTCCCTCTTCCCTTGATCCTGGTTCCCGCTCTCATGCTATGAGCTGTTCTTCTCTGACATCCTGCCCTGCCAGGAGCCAATGAAAACTATGGTCTGAAACCTCACAAACTGTGAGCCAAAATAAACCTTTCCTTCTTAACAGTTGTGGGTATTGGGTATTATGGCTCAGCAATGAGAAAGTAACTAAGATACCCACTTAACTTGAAAATGCTATTTCAAATTTCCATGTCCATTGCAGCCTTATTCTCTAGCCTTTAATGGAGTAACTAAGACACTCTAAGCAATTAATATCTTTTTAATGAGGGAGCATAAAACCAACTGGGTAATTATTAGAAATAGCTCACATATCTATACTGTTTTTCATATGCCCCTCCCTTATGTAGTTCAGATACAAACCTACTAGATTGACAGCAAAAGTATTTCATAGATGAGGAATCTGATAATCAAAAAGATTAAGTAACTTATCCAAGATTACACAGTTGGAACTCAAGCCCAATGTCATCTAACTTCCTATGCTGTGAGACAAGAAAGTGGTCAAGAGCCTCCCTTGCTCTCGGTGGTCGCCCTCCCCCTCCCCCTCCCACCTGTTGACACAGCCTGGTCCTTCCGGCACCCAAGGCAGTGCTGGCCTCTGCCTCCACCGGGCTGGCCCGATCCTCCCGCCTCGCCCTCGCCGTAGTCATGGCTGCTGATGGAGTGGATGAATGCCCCTGCCGTGCTCATCCCTGCTGTTGGCTTCTCACTTGGGGAATGTCACTCCCACTGCTCCGCCTTACTTGCAAGAAAGCAGCCCCAGAGCAGAACTCCCACCTCCATACACAGCCATTGCCAGTCCAGATGCCAGTGGTATTCCTGTAATCAACTGCTGCGTGTGCCAATCTCTAATCAATTTGGACGGCAAACTTCACCAACATGTGGTTAAATGCACGGTTTGCAATGAAGCTATCCCAATTAAAAACTCCTCAACAGGGAAGAGGTATGTTAGATGCCCTTGTAATTGTCTTCTCATTTGTAAGGACACATCTCGGCAAATAGGGTGTCCGAGACCTAACTGCAGATGCATAGCTAAACTTGGTCCAGTAATGCCTATTTCTGAAGAACAACCAGCTCAACCTGCATTGCCTGTCCAATCAGAAGGTACCAGGATCATGTGTGGGTAATGTGGAAACACATTCCTGTGGATGGAACTGAGGTTCAACACTCTGGCAAAATGTCCACACTGTGAAAAAATCTCTCCAGTGGGTAGTACACTTCCAGGAAGGCACTGCTGTGCATACATTACCATTGGAATGATAAGTATTTTCAGTGGAATTGGATTAACTGTTGGCACCCAAGATTTTGCAAGACAATTTCATGCAACCTACAGTTCTTGGGCCTTTGCTTATTTCTTAGATTTGATCTGCCTTATCCGAGCTTGTTACTGGGGAGCCATAGGAGTCTGTTATCCAGAACACAGTTTTACGTAAACTTACTTATGATTCAGTGAAACAGGTGAGATTGTCTAGCAGTTCTTGATAAACTACTCTGGATATCTTTAAATCATTTATTCTAATGGATTCCATTCTGGCTTATGTATAATAGTTTCAAGACTTTGAGAGTCTCAAATAAATGTTCATTGCATTACATTACATGCAAAGTTTGTTTTGCTGCTGGATTTTCAAACACAGAAAGATAAAGCTGTGTTTTTATGTTCTTTTAAAGCAATTAAAGATATTTTTGGATTTGTCACCAAATCTTACATATTATATCACGTTTGTTTTGTTTAAATCAGTTATTCCATTACTTGCTGATCTATGAGTGCTCCCAAAAGTGTTTATAAATGTTCCACAATAGTTTCACATTTATACGTGTATTTTTTACAGTATCAAAATTGCTTGCTTTATAATCTAAGTACTACTCATTTTTGCTTGAACTGCTTAATTTTAACCTAAGATTATAGGTTATTCAGGAAAAAAAATTGAGTGTATTTTCAAAAACTTGACATTCTTGTCAGAGAAACATTTCTAGATATTGTATGCTAGTCTTTTTGGTTGTTTATAGAAAGATACAATATTTTGATAGTAATTTAAAATATAAGACTGAAAGTATTTATTTCTCCACAGTTGGAGATGTTGGATAAATGTCTTTTCTCAATAATCACAGGAGTTTTTGTCTTTCATTTTTGTCTTTTCATTGGCCAATTATAGTAAATCTGGTCTGGATTTATAGACTTTAATATTAATCAGCTGTATGTATTCCTTTATCGATACCAGAGGAAGGATTTCACATAACATGTTTTTACTTGCCCATTAAATCAAAGATATACTTTCATTGAGTTATGCTCCTTTTCATTACATCATGGTAAATTTTTCTTATTTGGATAATTATGTGCCACTTATATGTGAAAGAAGCCTACAACATTTTGCACTAGTTAAAATGTTAAGATTAGAGGTACTCTTACCATTCTTCTCAAATATACCTGGTCAGATAATTAAATTATCCAATTTATTCAAGAAAACATCAACGATAAAGAGCAACATAGTTTTCTAAGAATATGCTGGGATTTATGGAATCAGCTCTTGAACTGCCCGTCTTTGCAGTTTTGAAAAGAAATTGGTTAATGGAAAATTAATGTTCTAAAGTCTTTCATGTAGTACAATTAGATAATGAGATGATTTGAGTAAATTAATTGGTGATTCCAAGGATAAGACTGATGTTTTAAATTATTTATTTTCCTAACTAGTATAAAAATGTACTCACCAGAGAGTTTGGAACAAAATACATGTAAACTTCAAAGAGTGAATGATAAATGTACCAATGCAGTAGCTCAGGATTATATATGTACCTTTGAAAACACACTAATAAAGATGATTGTTCAAAAGAAAGAAAGAAAGAATGAATGAAAGAAAAAAAGAAAGAAAGAAAAGAAAAGAAAAGAAAAGAGGTCAAGAAAAGAACCCTAGCAGCACCCAGCAAACAAAAGTAAGCGAGACTGAAGGTCAGGGAAAGAGCGGTTCAAGATGGAGGTCACGGTCAACAGTAGCAGAAGTGGAACAGATCAAACAGAATGATTACTTAAAAGGACTGCTGGCTCACAAGTTAGCTAAGGGCTGGAGATTTAGCTAAGTGGTTCTGCCGCCTGCCTTGCAAGCACAAGATCCTGAGTTCGATCCCTGGTACCAAAAAAAAAAAAAGTTAGCTAATTTCAGTTAAGTGGTGGAGGCAGCAGTGAGCTTACTGTGGGTAGAAGAATAAGTGAATATAAAGAATCTGAAGCAGTCATATTAATTACTCAAAAATTTTTGTGAAAAAGATGAGAGATAAGACTATGGAAATAAGGAAGTAATAAATAATGGAAATGAAGTAATGGAAAACTCTTCATAATTTAAGGACAGAGAGCATTTTAGTATATATATAGGCAAAGGGGACAAAGTAATGGAGAAGAACTGGAGAGACAAGAGATAGAGTAGAAAATTATTTCCCAAAATATGTGCATTTTATTTCTAATACTAGGAATTCTAAAAAACTATCAATACTCAGGCACAGAATTAATTTTTTTTCTATCTACCTCATTATTTTCTGAGCTAAATCTCCGGTCTTATTTTCTCCTAATTTGAATAGAAGGACTTTATCTCACTCTAATAAAAGCCACCTATGACAGACCAACAGCCAACATCATACTAAGTGGTCAAAAACTGAAAGCTTTCACTCTAAAATCAGGAACAAGACATGGATGGCCACTGTCATCACTCCTGTTCAGTATAGTTCTGGAAACAACAGCCAAAGGAATTAGACAAGAGACAGAAATAAAAGGAATAAGGATAGGAAAGGAAGAAGTCAAATCATGTTTATTTGCTGATGACATGATACTCTAGGAGAAGACCGCAAAAACTCCACCAAAAGACTCCTAGAATTAATAACCAAATTCGGCAGCATAGCCGGATACAAAGTGACTAAAAAGTCAATAGTGTTCCTGTATACGAATAACAAACTCACTGAGAGAGAAATAAGGGAAACGATACCTTTCACACTAGCATCAAGAAAAATGAAATACTTAGGAACCAACCTAATAAAGGAAGTAAAAGACCTATATGTCGAAAACTACAGAACTCTGAAAAAGGAGATCTAAGAGGATATCAGAAAATGAAAGATATTTACTGGATATCAGAACCAATGGATAGGAAGAACAAGTATAGTGAAAATGGCCATACTTCCAAAACTGTTATACAGATTTAATGCAATCCTGATTGAAATACCAACAGCACACCCCACAGAACTAGAGAAAACAATACTAAAATTCATTTGGAACCAAAAGAGACATACAATAGCAAAAGCAATCCTGGGCAACAAGGGCAAGGCAGAGGGCTTCACAATCCCAGATTTGAAGTTATACTACAAAGCTATTATGATAAAAACAGCATGGTATTGGCCAAAAACAACAACAACAACAACAACAACACACCCAAACCAAACCCAAGAATCAATGAAACAGAATAGAAGATGCAAAAAACAAAAACAAAAACAAAAAACCCTCCAAGAACACTCAGCTACCTTACCTTTGACAAAGGGGAAAAATGCCTTCACTGGAAGAAAGATAGCCTCTTTAATAAATGGTGCGGGGAAAACTGGCTTTCCACATGCCAAAAATTGAACCTAGACCCATATCTCTCACCATGCACTAAACTAAAATCAAAATGGATCAAAGACCTAAATATTAAAAAAGAAACACTAAATCTGCTGGAAGATGGAATAGGTAAAATTCTTGAAGATATATGGCAAAGACTTTATGAAAAAAACCCTGATCACACAGGAAATATTGCAAAGAATCAACAATTGGGATCATATCAAATTAAAAAGCTTTTAGACAGCAAACCACCAACAGAGTGAAGAGATAACCCACAGAATGAGAAAAAATTGTCAGATGTTCCTCAAAGGACAAACATCTAGAATATATAAAGAACTCAAAAACCCCAGATATCCCCAATTTAAAGAACCAATCCAAAAATGGGCATCTGAAATGAACAGACATCTCTCAGATGAAGAAGTACAACAGCAAAAAATAAATATATGAAAAAATGCTCAACATCACTGGTCAGTCAAGAAATGCAAATTAAAACAACACTGAGATTCCATCTCACTCCAAAAAGAATGGCTATCATCAAGAAATCAACCAATAATGAATGCTGGCAAAGTACTTGGGAAAAAGGAACACTTCACTGCTGGTGGGAGAGTAAACTGGTACATTCACTATGGAAATCATTATGAAGATTTCTCAAAAAAACTAAAACTAGAGGTTTCATTTGACTCAGCTGTTCCCCTGCTAGGTGCCCTCCTGAGAGACTTAAAAGCATTATATATGCATGCTCATGTTTATAGAAGCACAATTTATAATAGTTAAATCTTGGAAATGGTCCATATGCCCATCAACAAGAGGAATGGATAAAGAAAATGTGTGTATTTATATACAATGGAGTACTACTCTGTCATAAAGAAGGATAAACTTGAGTCATTTGTAGAGAAATAGATGCACCTTGAGACCATAATCTTAAGTGAAATAAATCAGACACACAAGTTTAATTATTGCATTGTTTCTCTTGTGTGAGAAACCCAAAGGGTAAATGAGCATAATGGAGGATAGATATTGGTAAGCAGGAAGAACATGTTCAAATGGGAAGGGGAAGGACCAGGGATTTAGCTCAATGGCATCGCTCCTGCCTTGCAAGTGCAAGGTCCTGAGTTCGATCCCCAGTACAAAAAAACCCCCAACCAAACAAACAAAAAAACAAATGGGAAGGGAAACAAGGAAGCAGGAAGGGAAGGAAAGGAAAAGGGAAAAAAAAGGGAATAGAAGCAAAAGATGGAAACAAAGCTTTTATAAATGGGGAGGGGAAGAAGAGTTGAAGGGGAGGAGAATGGGGAAAAAAAGGAAGCAAGATATATTACGTACAGGAACAAATTTCCTATGATGAATGTGATCAATGTGTATGACAAAGACATACTAATTTTGAAAAGTTGAAAAAAAGAGGTAGAGACAAGATATGGCAGACATATATAAATAAGAAGCAGGGAGGATAGCAGGTATATCAAGCAATGTGCAATACAAGAAGAAATAAGACATAAGCCTCTTTAAGATGGTATCACGTCAGAAATAGATTTCTTTTCACAAGAATCCATTTTTGTCAATTAGTTGTTCTGTTAGCTAAATATATGAGATAAAAATTAAAAGCCAGAATTCAGATTGTTATGTGTTGGTTTCCTTCAAAGCTCCAAACACTCATCATTGTATGTTAGAAGCCAGGATGCCAGGGAACTTCTCCCCTCATCACTGTGGTCCCTGTGTTGGCCACAGGGTTGTGAAGCTCTGATTTAGATAACTACAGAAGGGTATGGGACTTTTAAAAGGCTATGTGAAATTTAGTAACATCATTCACAAAGTGCGTTTGTTGTTATCCCTTAAAATGTTATCTTATTGGGTCTTCACCGCTACCTCACCCCACCATTACATTAAGCAGAGTAACTCTTTGTGTTTGAAAAACATAGCTTTGTGGGTTTGTCTTACTCATGCAGATTTTTCTTAAAACTAAAAACAGACTTTTTGATGTTTTTATTCTTCAAAAAGGTCATACATCAAATGGAATAAATAGGCGATCTTAAATCATAAAAGTATAATTTATAAAGAATATAATAAAGTGATGAACTTTTAGCACAGCAGCAAAAGGTCTTCAGATACAATACTTGCCAGTCCAAAACCGTTTTTCTTTACAAAATCTCAATCAGTTAAATCCCAATCACAACAGGAACTAAAAAGGAACCACCTAGGAATACACTTACGAGAAATATGTAAGTTTCCTTATCAGTCTGTGAAAACCTAACAAAGGCCGTAATGAAAGAGATGAAGAGAGTGAAGGATAATTTTGTTACTTAATAGGAAGAATAAGTGTTGTAAAGGTAGTAGTCTTCCTCAAACTGATATATCTGCTTCTTGAAATTCAAATCAGGATGGCATAGTTTTACTGTTTTATTGTTACCGTGGGAAGTTGGTAATAGATGATAAAACTTGACTGGAAGGTTACATGTGTAAGAACAGTAACTAAAATTTTGAAGAGAAAACTGAGGAGGGATTTGCCTTACAAAATAAAATAAAATCTAAAATAACAAATAAAATAGTAGGACACAACAAACTAGAACTACGGGATGGAATCCAGAAAAATAAGCTGTCATGCATATTAGGTATATGGAAATTCAGTATAGTTTAAAAGTTGCATTTCACATCTAGGGAAAATGAACAGATTATCCAATAGATGGTACTGGCTCAAATGCCATCTCCTCAGAGGGGCGGCTCCTGCTCTCCCCAGCAAAGAGGCCCCTACTTACGCTCCACCTACCACACGGTCCTTCCCAGCTCCTGTAGTCATCCTCAAGCCTCAACATTTCCTCTCTACCATCTGCCTCCACTACAAGAATGTAAGACCTGCAAGAAGAGCTTGCCAGTTTTATTCACTGCTGCCTTCTCACTATCCAGAACCCTGCTCCACACATGGTAGGTAGGTGCTGAGTATCTTGTTCAATGAATGGATGGATGGTTGGATGAAATGACCCACCACCATGTCGAATGAAGTTAGATCCTCACCTCACAACATATACAAGGAATCACAAACAGCTCACGGGTGTAAATTTAACATTATAAGAGTAATAGAAAACAAAGAAAAATATTTATATAACCTTGGAGTACAGAGCCTTTCATAGCCATGAGTCCTTAGTCAAACAAAGGAAAATAAATATAACTGCAAAAAACCCTTATCTGTAGCAGATGTAATAAAAAAATTAAAAGAAAAATGTCCGAAAACAATGTTGGCAACTTATGGCCAAGGATTACTATCCACGTTGTATAAAAGGCCTCTGTTATATAAAAATAACCTAATTGGGCAAAGGACACAGATTGGTATTTTAAACAATTGGAACAAAGAATATCATAGTTGTTTTTGAGGGGTGGAGACCTGGAATTTTATGTTGTAACCTTTAGAGTTTAAAAAAAGTGGGCCAGGGATTTAGCTCGGTGGTGCCGCCACCTGCCTCCTGAGCGCAAGGTCCTGAGTTCGATCCCCAGTACTGTGGGAAAAAGGAAAACAGGCTGTAAGAAGCCAGGCATGGTGGTACCTATCTAAAATACCAGCCTTCGTGGAGGCTGCAGCAGAAGGGTCTCAAGAGTGAGCCCAGTAACAGAAATTTAGGGACTTACTGAGACACTGTCTTGAAAGGGGGCGGGCAGGGGTTGGGATTTACTTCAGTGCAAAGGCCCTGGTCAGTCCTGCCTACTGAAGAAAAGACTACAAGATATGATTAAGCTATGTATCTTATACTCAGAAAAACAGTCACATTTATAGGCAAAAAACTCATACTTGGGCAATTCATAGTCATAAAGGAAAGATGAAAATAGAATGACGAATATAGGAAAATGGCTCTAATTTTGGACTAACATGACCCCAAATATCTGATACTATACATCAAAATTTCATTCAATTTATATCTTGTAATCATTGTTTTTAGTCAGTCACTCATTTCCCATTACCTGCTATACAGCTCTCAGAGAGCAGCCACTTGGAGATGCAGAAGCAAACTGAAGAAGTATCTGTAGACAGCTGATGTCACAGATCTAGGCCAATGTCCCTTAATAGAGTCTGCTTAAATGAACAATAGAACAATAGAAGACAGAAGCTTCTTACATATGTGCCGATATGGACAGGTCTCCAAGATACTGCAGTGTAAAGCACAAAAAATACACACTAAAACATGAAGAGCTGAATCCTGATTAGTATTACTTGTTACCAACTGGCTAAAATATTATGGGAAATATATATTATATATGTAATTATATAACTATATACAAATACATATACATTCTATATGTATATACACAGGGTTCCACAGTCAGCTCTGGAAAGCGTAAGAAATTGCTATCATCACCTTCTACAGGGAGGCTTGGAGACAAGGGTGGGAAGGAGACATTTTGTTTAAGTGCATACTCATTTATATATATTTTTGTTGTTGTTGTTTTTTGGTACCGGGGATCGAACTCGGGTCCTTGCGCTTGAGCAGCAGGTGGCGAAACCACTGAGCTAAATCCCCGGCCCCCCATTTATATTTTTTGAATTGTGGCTCATGTGACTATATCAGCCATTTGGATTTTAATTGAAAAATTGGAATCAAATCATGAGGAAACATCAAATAAATTCAAACTGAGGAAGAGTCTACAAATTAGCTTATACTCTTCGAAAGTATCAAAGTCATCAAAGGAAAAGAGTGAAAAACTATTCCAGTTTAAGGGAGACTAAGGAGATACTGTAGCTAAAAGCAAAGTGTGATTAGATCCTTGACTAGATAAAGAATATTTTGGGAAAGGGGGCAAGATATAGTAAGGTTTGTAAATTAGTGGTGGTATTATGTAAGTTAAGTCTTCTCATTTTGACACATATTCTGGCTATATAAGCTAATGGCTTTATTTTTAGGAATCATATGCATACTTTGATATTTAGAGTTAAATCATGTCTCAACATTTTCTCAGATGGTTCAGATACACACACACACACACACACGGAAAGAGAAAGAATGAAACACACTATGGCAAAATGTTAATCCAAGTGAAAGCTATTCATAAATACTTTGTATTATTTTTGTAACAGTGTTTTAAGTCTGAAATAATTCCATAATAAAAGACTTTTTAAAAAATATGAGATACCATTTTCCGCCCTCAGGAATAACTAACATTAAAGGACTTATACTATAACATATTATGGATTGAATTATGTCCCTCAAAAAAGACATACTAAAGTCCTAACTCTTAGTACCTAAGAATGTGACCATATGTAAATAGGATCACTGCAAATTTAGTCCATTAAGATAAGGTCATAATGCAGTAGGGTGGGCCCCTAATCTAGTATGACGGGTTTCCTTATTTTAATAAAAATCCATTTGAAGACACTGACATACACGGGGAGCACCATGTGACAAAGACAGAGAGTGGAATTATGGAGCTACCACTTAATTAACACCAAGATTTCTAGCAACCACCAAAGGGGAAAAAGTAGAGAGAGGCAAGGAAGTATATTATACTTATAGGAGTTTAAGAAAGAGTAGGACCCTCTCTCTACCTGTGCTGATTTTTGACTTCTGACTTCCAAAACTGAGACAATAAATTTCTGTTGCTTTGACCAACCAGTTTGTGGTACTTTGTTACAATAGCCTTAGGAATACATATACCAAGTGTGGAAGAGGATACAGAACAAGGAGAATTTCCAGACACTTATCTTAGTTGTCTCTTACAAGTCAGACACACCCTTGAGCCCCTAATTGCACTCCTAGTATTTACCAAAGAGACATGAAAGCACACAGCCACACGAAGACTTATCCACGAGTATGTGTAGTAGTTTTATTCAATAGTAGCTAAAAATAAGAAACAAACTGAAAAGGGTAACCATAAGTGAACAGATGAACAAAATGTGGACTTAATGGACTATTTAGATGTAAAAAGAAAGGAACTACTGGTACATGGACTACCACAGATAGATTAAAAAAACATGTTGAGCAAAAAAAAGCCAGGCACAAAAGTACACCTACTGGTATGATTTCATTTCTATGAAGTTCTAGAATAGATTCGACTAATCTATAATAGTAGAAATCAAATCATGGTTGCCTGGGATTGCAGATGTGGACCATGATAAGAATTCTGACTTGTCCTAGATTTTATTATAGGTCAGAAATAGAGGGGGGAGAGAAATAAGAGAGGGCCATTTTAATTCACACCTTCAATTAAATCAACAAAGGAAAAACAACGATGCCACATTCCTTCCTGTATGCTGAAGTTCATTTATCAAGGCCACATCCCGTTCTGGTTTTTTGGGGGGGTTTTTTTGGTACCAGGGATCGAACTCGGGTCCTTGCGCTTGCGCAGCAGGCGGCGAAACCACTGAGCTAAATCCCCGGCCTCCCATTCTGTTTTTGAAACCAACCAACCATGTAGCAAAAACTTTTCTTCATGGTCACACTTCGTATCTCAGGCTTCCTATCTCAGGCTCTGTCCACTTGTGTCATCTCACCCCCTTATCTCCAGCCAATGAAGGCTGAATGCAAGTTATTCGTGCTTCTCCTCAAACTTGTATTGTAAAACACCCTGGCCCTTTTGTCTCATGAACATTTTTCCAACAGCTGTCTGGCCATGGTGGCTTTGGGAATTGGTCCCAAGACTGGGCTTTAGATTCTGGCTAGCTTCTACACAGCTCCATAAATCCTTTATTTCCAAAGACCTCTTAATCTTGAGTTTGATGTAACAACTAGGAGGCATGGGGATACTTTCTAGGGTGATGAAAATGTCCTACATCTTGATCAGGATGATAGCTATATTAGTGAATAAATTTGTCAAAACAACAAATTTTATGCTGCAAGTGGGTTATTTTATAGGACTTATGTCCCAAAAAGAATCGATTTAAACATTTAATGATTATTTTATCTAAATAAAATCAAGTCTAAGCTAACAACCAAACCAAAACCTTCATCAATGAGAATCTGAATGTCCCCCTGTGACTATGCCTCTTTGAACCTTCCCTCCTCCAGGCCAGGATGTAGCTCAGCCGCACAGCGCCTGCCTGGCAAGCATGGAGCCCTGAGCTAGATTCCCGGTACCAAAAAAGAAAAGAAAAGAAAGAAAAAAGAAAAGAAAAAAGAGAAGAGAAAAGAAAAGAGCCCACCTTCCCTCTTCCAGAAACTCCTTCACTCTAATATTCATTACTCTTTTGTGGTGGTGGTTCTGGAGACTAAACCCACTGCACATTCTAGGCAAGTGCTCTACCCAAGCTACAGCTCCAGACCCTATTGAGTTATTTTGCCTTTTAAAATGAGCTTAATAATACTGAGGAGAGAAAATACCACAAACAGAAATCTCAACAGTTTATACCTCATACTTGTCAGTACAAAGCCTTTGTAAACTGTTTTCTTTGATAAATAAACAAATGACATATTTAAGAGAACCCTAATACAAGATCTTTTGAAAAGAGAAAACACATTTAGTCTTGCAGGCAACAAAGTAAGCTTAAACTTTAAGAAAAAAAAAGCACTTAGGACCATGATGTCCCCTTGGTATTTTACTTTCTTTTTCGGAAAAAGTTCCAGGTTCTGGGAAATACTAATAGATTCCAATTTCATGAAATCTCTAAGGGCAAAAAAAAAAAAATCTGGGCTTCTCACTTAGGATTTCAGTTCCTTGATTTCCTCTTTCTGATAGACACTGGTTTTTCCTAGAAAAGCCTTCATTATGCAAATTCCCTTACCAGAATTCCTTCTAAGGGGACTCATGTCTAAGATCTCCCCTCCATCCCCATGCACACCAGTTCACCAAACAAACTTCTTGCATGGCACTTGACCCCAAACTTTCTGTGTGACTCCGTCCACTCTAGTCTGGTGTGTTTGACCATCAGTCACTGCTGCACTCACCCCACCACCGACACTCTAAACACAAGCTCTTGGCTGGAATAATACTAAGGATCCCTACCACTCACTCAGTATCTTCCACAGTCTAGGAACTAAGCTAGACACTTTTCACTTACATTATTTTATTGGAACTTTCAGGAAACCACACAAAATTGTAACCATGTCAGATGTATGGTAGACATTGTTAATGCTGTTATTTCTATCATCACCAATGGGGAAATAACGTTTCATGGAAACTGAGTATGATTTTCATCCCTTTTCTGACCCTTGAGCACCATAAAGAACTCAGCAGGCCAGGGTACCCACTGGCATCTAAAAATACCCCAAATCCTGATACGCCAGTAGTCCTATCTTCTGCAAAGAGTCCCATATACAGTATGGAAGTAAGGGAAATGTTTGAGAGAGAAAAACGAGCTCATCGGAGCTCCCAAAGGCAGAGGCCCATTTGCCACTGTCTTCTCTTTCCTTCTTGTGGGGTCCTTCCCAAGGAAGGTGCAGATTCCAAGAAGGCAGAGCAGAGGGAAGAAAAGGAAGGAAAGCCAAGAGAAATGAGACTTCTGTAACACCACCAATAAAAATACCTCCAAATGGATAAGAAGTATAAGGTATCTTCAAAAAGAAAACGACAATGTTTATTTGTAGAGTTTGCTTTATTAAGATCATTTAGATATATAAAGGAAGATGAAAACAGAAAGACGTGCTGTAATCCTGGATAGGAATAATCTTGGGGTGCTAAATTGTCACTTTTTTTGAAATTAGTTTATAAACTTATAATCCTAGTGAACCTATACCTAAATAAAAATATTTAAAAGTAATTATGAAAAAAATGATTAAACTTAATTGTGTTCTACGGCAGAGCCAGGAAATTTTTAAAGGACTACTGATGTAGACAAATACCACATGTTGTCATTCATATGGGGAAGCTAAATAAGCTGATCTCATGTAAGCAGAGAGCAGAATAGTGCTTACCACAGGCTGTAGAAGGGATGGCACAGTAGTGAGGGGTTGGTTATCGGGTATAAAAATACCAATAAGAGGAGAAATAAATCTTAATGTTCTAGAGCTCAGTAGGAGCTCAGTTAAGAATAATAATACATATTTCAAAAGGAAGGATTTTAATGTTCTCAATACACAGAAATAATAAATATTTGAAGTCACAGATATGCTGATTACTCTGACTTGTTCATTATACACTGCATGCATGTATTATCACACTGTACCACACAAGTACATTATGTCAATTACAAATTTTAAAATAATAAAAAGCATACTGATGAGTGAGACCTTGCCCAGTAATTTTTTTAAGGTTATGAGAACCTAGTATTATGGAAGAATCATTCATTCATCAAACATATTGTCATCCTACTGTGTAAGGAGCACCATTCCAAACAGCGGCAGTGAGTACAGCTTTAATTAAAACAGATAAATTACCTTCCTGAGTGTGGAGTCTAAAAGGGAAAAGGATCAACAGAACAAATTAAAATTCTACCAAAATAAACAGTTCAGGGAAAAAAAATTTGTATGTAAGAATTCAGGGGCAGCGGATATAATTTAGTGCCAGAGCACTTGGTAGCAGGAGGCCCAGGGTTCAATTCCCAGCACCAAAAAAGAAAAGAGAAAAAAAAAAAAGAATTCTGGATATGAAAAAAGTGACACTTCACATCAATGAAGAGTTAATTATTCAATAACGTATAGCATGGGCTTCCCGTCTGGAAAAGAATGAATAGGTATACATGGAATAAAACAAAAGTATTAAATGACAGACGAATATTTTTGTTTCATGGAACAGAAGCCCCTCCCCACCAATAATAACCTCAAAGACTCAAACACAGAGGGAATGTTTTATGTCTGTCCATGTGAACGTGTAACATTTCTACACAGTCAGGAAACATGCTTAGGTATCAAACACAAAATTTAAAAATACAATGGGCTGGGGTTATATAGCTCAGTGACACAGCACTTGCCTAGCATTCCCAGAATAGAAAAGCAAAATTAAAAAGCAAAAAAACAGCAAACTGCATAAAAATATTTGAGTTTTCCAAATGCAAATTTAAACAACCCTATCATTTGCACCTCTCAGAAGGTTAAAGTCAATACTAACATCCAGAGTTGGTGTGGGTCTATCAGGCACTCTATCATGCCAAGTGTTTACATAAACGGCTACTTTTTTGGAAGGAAATAAAATAGGCATATCCAAAGTCTTACAGTACCCTTGACCTAGAAATTTCACTGGAAGAGATTTAGGGAATGACACTACAATCCAAAAATATGTGAAGCCTGATGACCTGTATCACTTAAAATATAAAAACAAAACAACCCCCCCCCAAAAGTCTAAAGGATTAAATATAACACAACTATACTTTCCCTCACATTAAAATTATGATGCCAGCCGTTTAAAAAATTTGTATAAGTAGATGTATTCAACATATTAAATTTTTAGAAAAGTTTATGCTATGTTTTTTGAGTGGTGGTTACACAAACTGGAGCTTAACATTCGTGCGCTGCAACTTGCCAAATATATCTCATAACTCAATTTTAAAAAGAAAATGGAAAAGATATATTCATATTTGTTTAAAACTCAAGTGTTTCTAGATGTATACACATATGCCAACCGACATGCGGATCTTGACATATTTTGAATGATTCTGTTCTTCTAAATGTTCTAGTTGACCCACAATGAACTTCTAAGGGGAAAAAAATGCTTGAGGACCCCCTCTCCCGGAGAACCGGGCACAAGGCGGGCCTCCCCGTTCTTCTAGAGGTGGGTCCAAGGGAGTCCACGCCCGCACCCCTCGGAATCCGGGAGCAGAGGGCGGGTCCTCGAGAGGTGTTCACACAAAGAACGGGAGCAGGGAGACCCCGGACCAGCACCGCCAGCACCCCTACCTGCCCGCCGCTCCAGCGCCGCGGCCCCGCTCGGAGCCTCCCGAGACAGGTGCGAGGACGGCGTCCCGGACACCAGGCGTCCCCAGCGGCCAGCCCGGGGCGTGAGGGGCGCACCTGCAGCTCGGCGGCCCGCGCTCTTCAGGGCCTGAGCCGACGGTTCCCGGCGCACCCGCGGCCGGCCCCGCCCCTCAAGCCGCAGAGGCCTCACCCTGCAGGCCGGGCTCCTCCCGTGGGAGCCGGCGAGAACCGCCGCCAGAACGCTCGCAGCGCCACACTCACCTCGCGCCCAAGGAGCCCGCGGGAGACAAGGGCGGACGCAGCCGCACCCGGCAGGTCGGACTACATTTCCCACAAGGCTGCGGGGCTGCGCTGCGGAAGCCCGGTGCGCACGCGCGGGGCCGCAAGGGTAGACAATTAGGGCCGCTACAAACTGTAAGCTTCCCACCGTGACTCTTGTATTTGGTAAGGTCGCCTAACGGGAGTGGACCTGAGGGGCCACCTTCTTATTGCTGCCCCTCTTTAGAGGTCCTCAGAGAGTGGATGGGGCAGACAATCTTGGTTAAGCCTCGCTTTTCCTCATCTGAATTAAGGGCCCCTCATGCACTCCCTAAGATGGGAGCATAAGGACATAAGGCAGTGACAAACCAGAGGTGTGGGCATTTCATGAGCATGAATGGTGGCCCCTGTACCCAGCTCAGTGTCAGGAGACACTCTCGGTCCTTAAAAATTACCACTGTTTAGAAAGCCAGCAAAATCTCTATTAAACGTTTGCACTATTCTCAGGCAGTTTCAATTGGATCTGCTACTTTGGAACTTGGAGAAGTGTATGACATCTGTGGGGACAACAATATAATCTCTTCGATTGTAACAATTGGTTTTCTAAAATTAATTGCTAATTTCCACTGCCCCCCACATATTTTTTTACGATGAATAAGACAAGTGGGACCAAAGATCCAAGTTCCAAAACATTGTGCTTCCAAACTATCTTTCCCCGGGACCTTGCGCTTTCGCGGAAGGTGGCGGAACCACTGAGCTAAATTCCCGGATCCTTCCAAAATATCTTGATGTTGATTCTGCACAAAGAGCCAACCAGTTGCCCTACCTGTGCCACACACTACAGAAGCCGGTTATTTTCCTCTTGTTCTGCCTTTTTTTTTTTTCCTGTGACAAAAACAATACCCTAAACTAGATTTTTATGCAGGCTTCTAGAGACCTCATTTTGAATAGGCCTCCTCCTCCTGGGCCTGCTAAACCCAATTCTAGAAAGAATAATGTTAAGTCTCCCACCCTTTTGCTGAGCAAATTCCTTATCCCCCACTATTATGCTTATCTAAAATGTCCCCCCCCCCCCAAAAAAGGCTCATTGAATTGAAGGTTGGGCTGCCAGCTGATGGCCTTTTGGGGAAATGATTGTCTCATGAGGGCTTTAACTTCATCAATGGATTAATGAATTAATGGATGAAATCGATGGATTAGTCCATTGATGAGTTCTTTTTTTTGGTACCGGGGATCCAACTCGGATCCTTCCGCTTGTGAGGCAGGTGGCGGAACCACTGAGCTAAATCCCTGGCCCGATGAGTTCATATTTTGATGGTATTATTGGGAGGTGACGAAAATAGGACATGGAGCCTTGAAGGGAGTGGATCATGGAGGCATGACCTTGGGGACCATATCTGGTCCCCTGACCCTTCTTCCTGTTTCCTTCTTGTTTCCTGGCTTCCATGAGGTCAGCAGCTTTATTGTGCCATGCCCTTTCTCCATTATGTTTCTGCCTTATCACAAGTCTGAGAATCCAGAGCCAACTGACCAGGGACCGAAAACTCTGAAACCATGAGACAAAACTAATGTCCCATAGAGGCAAAATGGTGCTGCACAGGCCAGCATCGGACCCCCTCCCCCATTAACGGCAGCCTCTGAAGCCAGATAAGCGGCCAATGAGGGGACAAGGCTGAGATATGAATCACATCGGCACTGAAGCATAAGACACAAAAAAGTCTTTTTCTCAGCAGTAAAAAGTTGCTTATAGCAACATACTGATATCCATTAAGCTGTTACGGAAATTTGATGGTTTTGTGCTTGATGCACGAATGCCTTGTTCTCTTACTAGCTTTTCTGCAGAAGCGACTATTCCTGTGCATTCAGCCACGGCCCTCTGCCCGTATTCCATTTATACCTTTGTTCCTTGTTCATTCAGTAAAATTCGAGAGCTGGTGTTGATAACTGCCCTTTGCTCCTCGGAGCAATTGGCCATCCCAGTGCCCTTTTACAACTGCAGTTTTCTCTTGGTTTCATTTTCAGCTGTGCGCCACATCACTGAGCAGGAGACTGAACCTTTCACGAGGGTCTTCAGTAACTGGGGACCCTGATACGTCATGGTGGTGGAGTATGGTGGAAAAAGGCTGCCTAACTCGTGGATGCCGGGAAGCAGAAAGAAAGCGGAAGACGCAGAGGGGAAGGGACCAGGGATAAGACTATACCCTTTAAGGTTATGTTGAATGTGTTATTTTTCTCTTTCACCTCTTTCAAATTTTTCTTTTAACTTCAGTTTTCAGAAGTTTTACTATGATGTGTTTTGGTGTAGATATCTTTGGGTTTATGCTTTTGGGGGTTTGCTCAATTTCTTGAATCTACAGGTTTATATCTTTTGCTAAATTGAAAGTTTCATCCATAGAACTTCAAAAACACTTTAGCTCACTCATTCCCCTCTCCCTCCTGATCTCTGATGATAAAAATGTAAGATCTTTTGTTATAATCTCTCAGGTTCCTGAGTCTGTTCCCTTCCCTTTTTTTAGGTTTTTTTAAATCTATAATTAAGTAATTTTTATTGTTCAATCTTCAAATCCACTGATACTTCCTTGTCCATTCAGTTTTGCTGTGAGTCCATGCAGTGAGTTTCAAAATTATGGTTACTGTATTTCTTCAGTTGTAAAATTTCCATTTGTCTTTTCTTTATCCCTTCGATTTCATTTCTGAGATGTTCAGTTTTTTCACTAAGACTTAATTGATTTCAAGCATTTTCATAATTTCTCAAGTATTTTATACTTTATCAGCATTAAAGTCTTTGTCAGATAATAACACAGTCACTAACTTGTATCTACTGTCATTTTTATTTTATTTAAGTGATCTTCCTGGTCCTTGGTGTGATGAGTATCTTTCAGTAAAACCTGAACATTTTTAGTATTATATTATGAAATAATGGATTTTATTTGAACCTTCTCTTTTATTGGCCTTACTTTGATACTGTCCCAGCAGAGGCAGAGGAGGTTCTACGTAATTGTGGTCTGATGGGTACAAGAGGAAGTCTTTCACTTGGCCTTTCTGACGCCTGAAGAGGCAAAGGTCTCCTGTTTATTGCTTGCTGTGGTGAGAGTCTCAGCTTCTCATGGGGTCTTCGCTTGCACCACTATGACTGGGAGGAGCAAGACTGCTTTTTTGCTGCTCCTTATTTTGCCTCCATTGACACCGTGGGTTGAAATGTAGCCTCATTATTACTGGACAGTGGTAAAAGTTCTGTGCACTCAGGCTTCACTGAGACTGTCCTATCAGGGAAGGGGAAAATGCTGTCTTCTTACTGGGTAAAGGTTTCAGAAAGCTAGGTTCCCCATATAGTCTTCACTGTTCTTGAGGGGATGCAGCAGATGCCTATTACCAGCCAGTGTGGATGAATATCCTAGTTCTTGGCCTGCTCATGTATTACCCAGCTGGGTCTTTATGGCCCATATTTACAGCCTGGCAAATATAGTCTAGGCTTTCCCATGGCCTTTGCAAGTGTGTGTAGTGATAGGATCATCCTTTTCTGTTGTTTGGGTGTAGTGGTTATTCTCTAAATGTTTTTGATCTCGGTCGCTGGCCCTTTCTTGGTCATTTGGGTAGAGAAAGGAAGCTTTGTTAGGGCTTTTTGTCTCTGCCCTTTGTTGTTTCTGGGATCACAATTTTTTCAGCTTGAAGTCTGGGATATATAAAGCAAAAAGAATCATTAAAATTTTATGTTTATTTTATATACAAGGTACAGGGATTTTTACATGTACTTAGAGAAATAGGAAAAAGTACATTTGTCTACGCCATCTTCCTAAAACAATTTGACTTTTAGATTGAAAACTTAATGCATAATTATTTATTTTATCCAACAATACTGGTTGTTAGTTATGTTTGTCTTGTTGCTGAGACAAAATACCTGGCACCCAGAGTTAAAGGGGAAAGGGTTTATTTAGCTCAGTTTGTAGAGGTTTCAGTCGATAATCAGCTAGCTCTAAAACAGGGATGGCAAACAGGCATCACAGAGGCGAAACGTGGTGTGCACAAAGTAGCAAAGGTAGCAAAGGACCTTAACATTTTTCTGCCCCTTTTATCTTATTCAGACTACTTAGGGTGGGTAGCACTCACACTCTTACTCCTAGTGCCCTTGGGCCTAGCCCCACTGTGAATCAATCACACACTCTTACATTCAGCCACCTAGAAAAAAAATCATGAGGCTTTGAGGGGGGAGCATCTAAACACAAGCAATAACACTAGTATATAGCAATATTGTTACTAAAAACATGATGTAAACAGTATTTCTTTGGAGTTTTTGTTCTCAACTCATCTTGACATATCTATACACAAATGCATTATGATGAACATTTAAAATTTTGAGTTGATCTTTACAATTAAGAACCATAAAAAAGGATATTAAATGATATGGTAGAATTTCTAGAGTTGAAAAAGTCAGGGACAATGTAACTCAAAACGAAATGGGGACTGGAAAACAGATCTCTTGACTACGTTGAACGTTCTCATTGAAAGTTGTACTTTTATATGGTACTACTGAAACAACTGATTTTTATAACCTGAGACAGACTGGCCAATGATGCTAATATATCTTCTGTTTTTGAAAGACTAATTACTTTGATTCTGAAAAGTATAAACATGTCAGATGTAATTAAGAATTCTTCCATCTGTGGTGTTCAGCAAAATACCAGGACAACTACAGGGCACTAGGAAAAGAACTAGCCTCTTTTCCCTTCTCACTAGGAATATTTTTTTACAGACTCTCAAACTCCTATACCCAAGAATCAATCCTTCTACCAATTTCTCAAGCCAGTTCACAAATCACATTTGAACTGCTTGCTCCATCAGTTTCCTCCTAAAACAGTCTTCAAATTGGCCACTCACTCTTCAGAAATATCTATTAGTACCTTCAGGATCAAACTTCTACAGTCTTAGGAATACAAAGATCATTCAAGGCCTCTGACAGCCAAACCCTAGCTTTTATTTCAAATATTAATTTTCTTTCCTCTTCTATGTCAGGAAGGTCAGTCTTCCTACAAATTCCTATAGATGTTGCACTCCGTCTTCCTCTGAGCCTTTTGCTCCTGCACCACTCCTGGCCTTGTCTTCTCCTTCCTTTCCAGACATTACTATTCTATCCATCCTTCATATCTGGATGAAAAAAATTCCTTTTAATCTAATTCTTGCAAGACAACCCTGGTCACTTCAATCAGGTTTCTATTTATTAAGAAACCTGATCTTATACATACAAACACCTGCATGATGATACGTTTTGACCTAGTAGGATTGATTTCAGGTATGCAACCTCAAAATTAAAACAATACAATGCTCTATAATGCAAAAAACAATATGATAATTTCAATCAATACAGAAAATGGATATGACAAAAATATTTATTACAAAAATTCATAACACACAAGGAATACAAGAGAATGTCCTTATCTTGACAAGTATCCACCAACAAAGCTAGTATCATACTAAATGGATTAATATTGAATATTATCATTTCTATTCAACATTATACTGGCCCATGTTTATCTAGGACTGCAATGTAAGAAACAAAGGAATCATCATTGGAAAAGGAAAACTAAAATAGTATTTTTTTTTATAAATAACATGATTACATATGCAGAAAATTCAAAATCATCAATAAACTATTAGAAACAACTGAATTTAACAAGGTTGCTATATACCAGGCCAATATACAAAAATAAACTGTGTATCTATATACTAAGATGGAAAGTAGTTTAGGAGTTTTGTTTTGTTTTGTTTTTGTTTTTGTTTTTTGGTACCGGGGATTGAACTCAGGTTCTTGTGCTTGCACAGCAGGCGGCGAAACCACTGAGCTAAATCCCCAGCCCAGATGGAAAATAGTTTAAAAATATTTCCAATACTACAATGAGCACATCATGTCCTCTCAGTGCCTTTATGACACTGCCTAAGCTTGTCCCCCTTTCCATAGATCTTCACATACCTAGTCAACTGCTATATTTCAGTTTTAGTTGAGACATACCACTCTTTAAAGCATTATTTTTCTCACTGAGTAGCTTTAAAACTTTAATTCATCAGCAAATTCTTTCCTTAAGCCCTTCAGACCACATTTCAAATATACAAGTGATATAGGTAGAACATTTTAAATGAAACAACTGTTAGAAATAAAGCCATCCTTTCCTTTAAAAAATTCTCTAAAGCAGATTTAAACTCATTATCTTATTATTTTAAAGCACCCAAATATCCAGTGCTACCATTATTAACATCTTACAGATGAGATCTTTTCTACCATAAAAAAAAAAGTCAGCAGGCTGGGCTTGTGGATTTAAGTGGTCTTTGACATCACAAAAACATCTTTTATATTGTTGCCAGAAGTTTCTTATTAAAAACCTCTAATTGGCACCATAAATTTCAGAATGAAATTCAAACTTAGTACAGAAAGACCTTTTGTTACCTACCCTCTGCCTCCTGCTGCTTGACAAACCATGCTCATTACTTTTTGTAACAGATTTCCTACAAATGAGCCATGCTGTCATCCATCCACTCACATCTTTGGATACATGGTTTCACCTATTTAGAACACTCCTTTCACTTTTGAAGAATTTCAGTTATTCTTCTAAAATGTCCCAGGTATCACTGCCTCTGGGACACTACATCGTCCTTCCGGAATCCCTTGACTAGTCTTCTAATTCCTTCTCTCTACATCTTGTGTAAATCCCTATCTTTGTTCAACTACACAGTATCATCACTAATTAGACCCATTTTCTCCATGAAAATCACATTACCATAACTTTTACTACCCATTATTCCTTTTAACTCCTACTTGCACACCTATTTCATTTAATAGTTGAAGATGGCCAGTTTCTTTCTTCCATACAATTTCTATTGCCGAGGGTAGAATCTGGCCCAAATGAAGGCCTAAACTCACATTTACTGAGTAAACTAGATCCAAAGGTATTAATTATTTTTTTTCTTTTGCAGTCTGTAATTTCCCAAAACTATAAAACCCCAAGTGAATAAAAGAACTTTATTCACTAATTCATTCCTTTTTCAAGACTTTGTCACATGTGCTCTCTTTTAAAAACTATCAGGATTTATTTTGCAACAAACTAAAAACTATAGCTTTAATATTGAAGTGATTGGCTAAACAATCTAAAAGTTTGTTTAAATTATCTAACATTACTATTTAGAGCACAAGTATGGTTTTCTAATAAGTGACTCTAATAAAATTTTTAGAACAAAATTAAGAATTGTTTAAAGTGTTTGAGACATTTGGGTATCTTTTGACAGAACAAAAGGGAAGGTAACAGATTTTTCTGTCTCTTTTTAAATGAAAACCATGTAAAAAGGTTGAGAATAGGTTAGAAAGCGTAAATTCCAGACATTGAGGTAGTTTGCAGTTTGTTTTCCTTTTATTTGGTCCTATGCTCTAAAAATGCATTTACTTTTAAGATCAGTTCTTTTGTTATTACATTAGCTTTAATAACTATGCTAGCAGTTCATACAGGTTTCTGAAAAAAATTAGCAACCCTGAACCCCAATTTTTCTCCTCTTTACATAATGCAGATATTGCATAATGCTGATAAAGACAGAAAAAACCCATTTTCATCTTACAAATGGCCCATGTCAATATCTGCAACTATGAGGTGTCTGTCATAGGATGTTTTAAAAAGTGACTAACAGGTATAAAAAGTTTTCACCATAATCATTACATAGACAAGGTTTTTCCTTGGAAATCAGTATCTGATGAGGACTAAATTAAAAAGTTTCCTCATACTCATTACTTTAAATAAATCAATTTCAAGTATGTATTTCTGATAAGCTTTGGTTTAAGGCTTTCACAGACGCAAATCTGCTTTCAGGGAGTCCTCTTCAATATGAATTTTATAATGATTAGTAAGGGATGACCTCTGGCTGAAAAGTTTTCCACATGCATTACATTCATAGGGCTTCTCTCCAGTATGAATTCTTTGATGTGCAATAAGTGAGGAGCTTTGTCTAAAAGTTTTTCCACATGTATTACATTTAAAGGGTTTCTCTCCTGTATGAATCCTCTGATGTTGAGTAAGAGCAGCACTCTGGCCAAATGACATCCCACATTCTAGACATCGATAAGGTTTCTCTCCAGTATGAATTCTTTGATGATTACTAAGGGATGAGTTACATCTGAATGTTTTCCCACACTCGCTACATTTATAGGGTCTTTCACCAGTATGCATTCTTTGATGTTGAATGAGAGCTGAACTTTGTCTGAAGGCTTTCCCACATACCTTACATTTACATGGTTTCTCTCCAGTATGAATTCTCTCATGAATAATAAGAGTTGAATGGGAACTTAAGGCTTTGCCACATTCATTACAATTATACAGTTTTTCTCCAGTATGAATTATTCGATGTCTATTGAGTCGTGAGATAGAAGTGAAGCCTTTTCCACATTGATTACATCTGTAGGGCTTTTCTCCAGTGTGAATTCGTTCATGTTGAATGAGTGATGCACTCTGACTGAAGGCTCTCCCACATTCACTACATTTGAAAGGCTTCTCCCCAGTGTGAATTCTCTGATGATAACGAAGGGATGAGCTGGACTTAAAGCTGTTACCACATTCATTACATAAGTAGGACTTCTTTCTGAGATGAAGCCTCTGACCTCCTGGAAGGGAAGTGGTACAACTGGATGGCTTCCTGCCTGGATTATATTTATGAGGATTTTCTCGAGCATGGATTTTTTGATGTATAAAAAGGCCAGATCTTCTGCCAAAGGATTTACCACATTCTTTACATCTATAGGATTTCTCCACAGTGTGGGTTCTAAGGTGCTTACAAAGGGATGCACTATGGCTAAAGGCTTTCCCACATTCTTTACATATGTAGGGCTTCTCTCCAGTATGAGTTCTTTGATGTTGAATAAGAGCTGAACTTTGGCTAAAGGCTTTTGAACATTCTCTACACTTAAATAATTTTTCTCCACTATGGTTTTTCTCATGTTTACGAAGGGAAGAATTGTGAATGAAAGCTTTTTCACATGTATTACATTTATAGCGTTTATCTGCTGTCTTGATTTTTGGTCGGTTAAATGAATTTGAATTCTTCTTGAAGCTATTTCTTTGTACTTCATATTTTAAGGGTATTTTTTCTCTAGCAATCCTTTGTGTCTTAACGACAACTGATTTCAGGCTGATGTTTTGGCCAAATTCAAAATTGTTATGGCATTCACCTAAAGCAAGAATTTTCATATGGGTTACTGAAATTATTTGCAAACTTTCATTTTTGTCCCACTGTTTTTTAAATTTGTCCTCAGATATGCAGGGTCTTTCTGGTATGAGGTCCCAGGGTTCATCTTTTTTTAGTCTCTTCCTTATTAGCCCCTGAAGAGATGAGTCTTTAGTTTGAGTTGTCTTTGTGGTTTGAAGACTGCTTTTACATGCTAGAGAGGAAAAAGAAAATGCCAATGATTGCTGTGATTAGCTGAAATAAGTTTGTAGAAGGTATATTAATGATAAATAAGGATTTTTCTATGTGTCTAAAATATGGTAGCATGGGAAAAATAGGAAAATAACATTTAATTAAATGATAATGAGCAATGGCTCTACTACTGGAGTAAACAAAAGAATAAAGCAAGGTTATTTAAGGAGCATGAGCATAACACGAACGATCAGTGGGATGAAAAGAGAAATTAGAGAAGTATGAATTGAGAAATGTAGCCTGGTATCCAAAGCCTAAGATTGCCTCACCAACTATCTGATTTTTAAATTATTTTTATTCTTGAATGTCTTGCATCCCTTTCCTACGTGAGAAGCTCCTCCACAGCCTTCAGATTTATTTCCATGTTACCTTCTCTGTGTACCATTTCCTGACTCTGAGCTCCAATAATTCATGCCCCTCTTCTAAATATAGCACTTTTACAACATACAGTTAAATCACAGAGAAAATTTTCAGCTCCACTGGAATCTTTTAAGACCACGGTTGTATATGTGGTCTGTCATTGATGAAAACATCATACAGCGCAGGACTATAGTATATGTAAAGAAAAAATTTATCTTGGAGATGCTGAGAAAGGCTGCAACAAAATTCTACACTGCTGACAACAAAACCACTTCAGAAAACAGGATTGAGGAATACCTCCACAAAATGGTATAATTTATACACCTTAGACCTTAAGCTAGTATCTTATTTAGTGAAGAAGCACTGGATGTATTTCCATTATGATCAAGGACAAAGCAAGACTATCTGTTATTTTCCCTAATACTCAACATTGAACTAGAAGCATTAAAAAAATGCAATCAGATTAAAGAAACCAACTAGAGACTTAAAATGGATAATGAGGAAGTAAAACTACCTCAATGTGCAGATGTGATACTGTATATGAAAAATCCCAAGGAATCAATGAATCACTGAAGTAATAGGATATGAAACTGGCACACTAAAATCAATACCCATCATTTACAAAGAAAGAGAGGAGCAAATTTGCAAGAAATATGAAGGCCAGGCATGGTGGCACACTCCTGTAATCCCAGCATTTAGGCTGAGGCAGGAGGATCGCCATGAGTTTGAGGCCAACCTGGGCTACATTGTGAAGTCGAGGGCAGCCTGTACCTAGTGAGACTCTGTCTCAAAAAAAAAAAATCTATATGAGAAACATGTTATGAGCATTTTGAATAACATTAAACTACACACAAAAAATGGAATGACCTCTCATATTCTTGCATAGAATAATTAAAGGTCATAAAAATGTCAGGGGATAAAGACAAGAAGTTCCATGGCAGGCATCCGACAGAGGCCCTTGGAATCAAGGGACAACACGGGTTTTGTCCTGCGAATAACAGGGTTCTGACTACCCACTGCTCCTTGGTACCACAGAGGTGGAGACGTACAGGCAGGACACCACTGTTGCAATCTCCACTGGCTGAGATAGCGTCCAAAGGAGTTAAGCAACAGTGCCTAATCCCCGCAAACCCTACCTTTTTCGTTCTACTTTTGGGAGTCAGACAACTAAGGATAAGGACACTGAAAAGCACCTAGGTCCACTGGAGGATTTAGAAAGTCATCATGCTTTTCCAAGGAAAGACAGGGTCAGAAAAGGCATGAGAAACCCTTTGGTTTATGCCTCAGGTTAATTACTGGCAAAGAGACACCCTGCAACTATATATATAAAAAAAACCCCAAAATTAAATCAACAACAACAGAAAAACTACCCCAAACTCTAGATGACCCAGGAAAGGAAGAAAATCTGATTTCCACAGTTATAACAATGTAAGATTAAAATGCCTACTTTTCAACAAAAATCATAAGGAGTTTTTTAAAAAGGAAAAGTATGGTCTGTTCAAAGGAAAAAAATAAATAGAAAATACTCATGAGAAAAGATTAGATGGTGGCAGATGACGCAAAGACTAAGACAACTGTCATAAAGATGCTCAGAGAGCTAAAAGATATAGAAAAGACATAAAAATTAGGAACAAAATTAAAATATGAATAAAAAATAGAACACATAAAGAGAAACAAGAAATTCTGGAGAAACTCTGTGCTGCATGGCTGTCATCCCAGCAGTGGAAGAGACTCAGGCAGGAGGACTGGGCTACTTAGTGAACTCGTCTCAAAATGAAAAACAAAATGGGCTGGGAATGTAGCTCAGTGTGAAGCTACTGGGTTGAATGCCCAGTACTTAAAAAAAAAAAAAAAAAAAGAAAAGAAAAAAGAAATTTAGAAATTTAAAAGAAAATTTCATTTCAGGTATTCCAAAGATTTGAGCAGACAAAAGAAATCTGCAAACTTGAAGGCAGAATAATTAAACTCACTGTTCTGAAAAACAGAAAGTAAAAAATAGTGAAGGAAAGTATATAGAATCCAACACCCCCAACATCAGTCAGTAACCCACTCATGGCTTTCCTTCAGGGCTGTTTCCTAGAACTGAGGAAGAGAGACCTGACCCCATTCCCAGGGGCCCCAGCCCTACTTCCTGTTCAGTCTAATCCCTCTCACACTCACTTCTCTCATCTCTCAGGGGCTCTGAAGATGGGGCACAGGGTAAGACTCTTTCCTTTTGCTCTGATCATTCCCCCACACTCAGAGTATAGCTAGTGACCAGACTGCTACCTAATTCTTGAAGGCTTCCATGATGCCTGCATTCTATTTGCGTTTCTGTAGCCTCCCTGATCTCTGGCACCGGCTACACAATTAGGGTATTTTTTGCAAATGAGGGTTAAAAAGACAGACATCTGTAGGTGCCATCTCAAATGCTATCACCTGAGATTTAGGAGCACTCAAAACCTGGGCTGGCAGGACAAGGTAATATGTCCTGTGGTCCTCCCTGACCCAGGCATGAGGGGCTATGGCTAACTGTGTGGAAGTGACACAGCCCACCTTTTCACACCTCTCCTGCACACCTTCAGGCACCCCAGGTAGCTGTAGCCTTCTCTGCAGTGAAGGCACCTGGGCCTGGCTCCAGGCTACTTGGGACTGCTCAGTCCTGTGCAGCTCCCAGGTCCTCAGACCAAATCCTGTGATCAGCCCAGGATTGGTGGTATCTGGTCCCATTGCTGCCTCCTGCAGCCTCATCTACTCTTCTTCTCACTGGACACTGGCTCCCCATATCAGAATAATCACACCGGCCATTTCTGAGGCTGGACTGATTCTCCACATGCTCAAACCCCTACCCTTCCTCAGAAAATCCTTGGCTGCTGCCACTTCGTTGCTCTCAGAGCACTTTGTCTTTCCTCTGCTCTCACTAGAAATTGCTCTTCCACACCCTAAGTGTGCATGGCATCTTCACTCTTATCTTCCACACTGGTCTGTAAGGCATGAGCACAGGGCCCAGTCTCACCATGTCCAATGCTGGCCTCTGGGTCCTTGGCACGAGGTTACTCAGCACATACGAAAGGGGAGCCAAGCTATGGGCAGGGTGCAAGCCTCAGTCCTCCAGCACCAGAGATTTCCTACTTACAAAGCCCTTATCCCCAAAGGCCACAATGACGACCTCTCCCAGTTCTCTGCTCTGTTCATTTTACCTTAAGCTCAGTCACAGATTCCTCTTTCTTAACTACCTGGAAAACACTGGTTCCTGGGATTCTTTCCTCTGCTCTGTTCTCTCACCTGGTCAGCTCAAAGCTGAAAATGCCACCTTCACAGTGAGGGATCCTTGACCTCCTCCTGGGAGTCCCAACCCGTCCCTTTCCCTTATACACCTGCCCATCTGTGATCTCCAAGTACTTCACTCACATCTCAAATGAAAGTCGCCCTGCACTGACCTCCTCCTGTGCCCTTAGCAAGCTAACTCCTCCTTGTCCCCCATCACCCCCACAGGGTGCAGCTTCTAGCTTACAAGACAGAAATGGGCTCTGGGAGGCTTCTCACCTACTTCCCACCTTTACTGCTACCATCCTGTTGGGAGCCTTGCCTTCTGTCACGGCTGGGATCTGAATATCCCCTAACAGTCTCACGTGCTCAGATGTGAGGCTTTTGGAAGGTGACTGATTGTAGGGAAGCGTATGGATTCTGGCCTTCCTCCTGCCAGCACCCTCCAGTTCTGTGCTCTCACAGCACTTTGTGCCTTTCCCTCCTGGTCTTCCACAGAATTTGTCATGCCACACCCTGGGTGTCTGGCGTCTTCACCTCATCCTGCACAGTCCGCCTTGCGCTCCACGAGGGCAGGACCTGCATCTCCTCCTGCCCCGCCAGCACCTGGCACAGTGCTCACTCAGCATTGTGAACAGACAAGTGGTCAGGGAAGGTACAAGCTGGGCCTCCAGCTCCAGAGCCTCCAGGATAACCACCCTCAGCCTGGGAGAGCCACAGTAGCCGCCTCTCCAGTCCCCTCTGCCACTTCTCTCCTCTGACCACGGCACCTCAGGCCCAGTCACAGATTTCGCTTTCTTAACCACCTGGGAAATGCTGGTTCCTGGGATTCTGTCCTCTGCTCTGTTCTCTCACCTGGTCAGTTCAAGGCTGCAAATGCCACCTACACACCGAAGGCTCCCTGACCATCCCATGAGTTCCAACCCATCTTTCACTCACCTGCCCACCAGCGATCTCTACCGGGAAGGCCATTCACATCTCAAAGGAAAGCCGTCCTGCACTGACCTCCTCCTGTCTCCTTATCAAGCTGGCTCCTCCTTGTTCCCCATCACCCGCACTGTGGGTGCCTCTGTCCGGGCCTTAGCAGCTTCCGGCTTACAAGACTGCAGTGGCTCTGGGAGGCTTCTCACCTCCAGTTCTGCCTTGCATTAAGTTTATCCTCCACATTGCTTCAAAATAACCACTCTCATTAACTTCAAATCCCAAAGGATTTCATAAAAATATACCTGCTTTGTGAAAAATTAAAACGTTGCATGCAAATAAAGCCCATCATCAGATTCATTCCAAAAGTAACTACTGGTGCCAGCTAAGTTGTATCCCCCTAAGCTTACCCAGCTTCCTCCGAAGCTTGCTCTCTGTCCCCAGAAGCATTACACTGCACACAGACACACACATCACTGTCTTTAAACAGCGACGTATCTTAGAGCACTCAGTACCATGCTTCATTCCTTAATGGCCCTTGGCGCTCTGTCCACATCAGTGTGCTCTTCATTTTAAGTGTGGTGAGGGGTTCCAGAGTAAGGACATACCAGTTTCTTCAGCTATTTTGTTGAAGGACATTTAAATTGTTTCTGATTTAGATCAATTCTTCTAAACTTCAAGATTCATATAAAACGCTACTTAACTTCTTCAATTATTTTCAGTCATCCATGAGACAGTTCCGGTCTCTTAGAACTGCACCAAAGCACTGCTCCTATGTGGCCCTTACACAGCTTCCTCCTTTCATTTCTTTCCTCGGCTTCTCCTTTTCCTACACCTACCCTCAGCTTCACCCAGAAGGAGTTATTTGCAGTCCCTTAAATATACTGTTTGTTGAATGAATGCATGAAAATGCAGCCCTTCTCGGAAGCAACAGGAAATGACAAGAAGAGAGCCCTGAGAGATTCATTTGAGAAGTGACTACAAGAAAGTGAGAGGAAGTACATGTCTAGGAGCTTGGGCTTTGCCTTTCCCTCTTCTTAAGGACCGAGAAGCTGAAGAAGTTTCCCAGCCAACACGCCAAGCTTCCTCGCCTTCGTATTAACCCAGGTACCTCGGGCTCAATCACTCACCGAGAGAGGGGCCTCCAGGGTTTTCTTTCTCAACCTTCCAGGGATCCTCTCCTTGCTGCAACAGGGAGATCACCCTTGGTTTGGTAAAGGGGAATCCTGCTCACAGACAAAAACTGAATTAATTAAAAATTTGAAAAACAGCAGAGTAAGAGAAACAGACTACAGAAACTGTCTGTGGCCCACAAAGCCTGAAATGTTCACCACCTGGCCCTTTCTAGAGACGTTCTGCTGACACCGAGACAGGCAAGTGCAGGTGCAAGACAACAAATGAAGCCTCTGCCGAGATGAGCCAAGGAACCACAGGAGAACTGCGGTGGGGAAAAGACTGGACCGTGAAGACACCTCCCGTGGGCAACCACACAGAGGGCAGGGAGTGATTCCCAACAGCACCCCCTCTGTTCCTGTGCACGTCCATTCCAGGCCTGTGATCGCGGCGGGTGCTTTCAATTTATTTGTACACACCCAATTTGTACAGTCCTAAGGCAAAACTCAGCTGACGTTTTTGATGATCAAGAGCTGCTACTCAGGGAAGGAAGCACTGAGACCTCCCTTTCCCAAACTTGATCGCTGCGGGGAATTTCCTTACCCAGGGAAGTCAGGTTCCTGTAGTTCTCCAGCATGACGTCCCGGTACAAGCTTCTCTGCAGAGCGTCCAGCTTCCTCCACTCCTCCCGAGTAAAGAGCACAGCCACATCCTCGAAGGTCACTGCCACCTGTAAGGACAAGCCACTGCAGCTCACTCAGGACCAGGTCTCAGAGGGAAGAAGGCAGCAGTGGGGAGGCAGAGGCTCCTGGGAAATGCTGCTGTTGCCACTCAAGGTTCTGAAGGTCCAGGTCGTCTGTGAAAAATGGACACTGAGCAGCCAAAAGGAGGAACCTGGCCGCTATAGTTTGGATCTTCCCTGCCCCTCAAAGCCCAGTGTGTTGAAGTCTTGTTCCCAGGCCCAAGGTGCCAGTGAGAGGAGTGGAACCTTCAGGAGGGGACCCCAGCTGGTTCCTGTTCCTCTCTCTCCTTCCCAGTGGCCTCTTCCTGCAGATTCCCGCCCTGATACACGGTACTGCTCCAGCACAGGTGCAAAACTACAATGCCAAGTGACCATGGACCAAAACATCTGAAACCAGAGCTAAAATAAATCTTTACTTCTTTAAATCCGTTATCTCAGGTATTTTATAACAGTAACAGAAAGCTACCGTACCAGCTGTGTGTCACTCAGCACAAGATGTCTAACGGGACTCAGGCATTCAATGAGTGTTAACGAAAATGGTCTTTGTGAAGATTAGATGATAACTTGTGAAACAACTGGAAATGTGTCTACTCTTTAACTCACTGGTTACTGTATTTGGGTTGGATTGAGGATGCATTAGAGTACACAAAATTGCATGCACGAGGTTACTTAGGGTGCTTGTTATAGTAAAACATAAAAATAAAAGGAAACCTGAATCCTTTAAATAATGTTAAGACAGTGTCTGGCTGTTCAGTCAAACTTCAGGATAGTAATTACAAAAATTAAAATGGCTATCGGTTACCGACTGCTTTCTACTGGCTAAGTACTGCTCTTAGCGCTTTATGTTCAACTTTAGTGCATAATATATTTAATCTCCACCATAATCCTATGAAGGAAGAATTATCATTGCTCCTATTCTACATAAGAAAAAATAATATCACAGAGGATGAACCATCTGTCCAAGTCACACAGCTTCTACCACACAGTGGGGGAAGACGAATTCCAATCCACGTGGCTGTCTGAGGCTCCATTCTTAACAAAGCTGCAAAACTGTCTCAACACCTATCTCTCAGGGATAACAAAGGAGATCATCTACATGGGTGGCCTAAGTTCTTCGAAGCAGCCACATGTGTGCTAAGATCCTGCAGACTGACCTCAGCTGAGTAGAACATGGTGACTGAGAGACGGAGTGCTACAGGTGCAGAGCTCAGATTATCCTGGGCTATCGCAAGAGCTCTGGAAAACCAGCCACTTATTTTAACATTTGTTATCTGACCTCACATTCTCCTATGAGGTAAACGTTCTGGAATGTATCGCTCAGCTTAATAGAACTCCAGTCTCCACCAACCCTAAGGCGAAGAGTGGGATAATACCTGATTTCTATAGGAAAGATTTCCTCCTTTGCAACAGGCTGCCTACCTGATGCCAAATTTAACTATTTGTTAAATGTAGTAATGCCTCTCTTTGTTCTCTGGCTATAAGAATTCGTATAACCTCCTTCCAGTCAGAACATGTCACTAAAGTATCTTGAATCTGCCTTCCTAGGTCATGGTCACTCATGTTTGGCTCAGAATAAACGATTTTCTTCTTTACTGTAAAGCAGAATTCTTATTTTGTCAACACATACAACAAAGATGGACAGCGATGAGGGTTGCTCAATAAGGAGAATGTATGTACTCAAAATGCTACTGAATTTCACACTCAAAAGGGGTTAAAACGGTAAAGTACATGGGATGGACACTTTGCCACAATAAAGTTTAAAATGGTACAATACATACATACTTATATATGCACATACATCAGGTATACAGAAAATGATTCTGAAGGATGCGCAACAAAGGACTGCCAGTAAATACCTCCAGACAGTGGGGCCATGGTGATTTTACTTTCTTTTTTATGTATGCTGTGATACTGTAAAATACATATTTAGTCTTCATCCCGATTTCCTGGCACACAGCTCCCAAAATTCTTAAAATCGTCAAAGTGATAATCAGTCTCTGTTAACTCCTGGCTGAGGCTCCCGGCGAGCATCAGGATAGGGGCTGAGGGGAACCTGGCCAACGATTTAATCAACCTTGCCTATGCAGTGCAACCTCCCGAAGAACCCAGCAGCACTGAGAAAGCCGGACCGCTGAATACACGGAGCTTCCCGAAGGGTGGCGGAGCCTGAGAGGACTGGGAGCTCCACACCCCATGTCTCACTCCTGTCAGAACGGAGCTGAATTAAAGGACACCAGCTGGGGTCTCCATCTGCAGCACGACTTGCTTGGTGGACAAACCCCTTACCTTGGTATGAGAAGTGTTAGGAGAGTGTTGGTATAGGAGAAACTGAGTTTGGTTTTCTATTCATATTTTTTATACTCTAAAATTTTTAATGTGAGCATATAATACATGTATGATAAGATAATATATTGGCATATGAGGCGAATATAGGAAATGATGTTTCCCCTCAAAGAACTTACAATCCAACTGGCAGACAAGGAAAATGCATGAAATAGTGTGAACCACGGAAGAGAGCTATGTAGGGACCTGGGCTTAACTCAGTGGTAGAGCACTTGGGTGGCATGCCAGAGGCGCTACTACGATCCCAGCACCGAGGGGTAAAAAAGTGGTGTACCTGAGCAAGCAGAACCATGTGACACCTTCTACTTTAATCTTCATTAGAGACAAGAAAAAGAAAACTGAGATCCAGGCAGATGAGACCCCAGATCACATGCTTTACTAGGGCAGGAGCAGGACCATAACTGAAACTTCCCAATTTCGAACCCAGCTCCCACTCACTTCTTTCTGATCTTAACCCTCCATCACTGAGTGTGACACAGTGGAGCACACGGCACCGACACATGGTCAACGGGCATGAACAGAGAGATGCACTAGGGCATTCTCGTGGATGGAGAAGGGATGGAGAAGGTCTAGACAGGAGAGCAACTTGGCCTTGCTGGAATGCAGTCAAAAAGCCTTGAAGGAAATGGTGCTGCTCAATCAGAGGATGGCAGATCCAGGCCACTGCCTCAGATCCAACCCCACCACACTTGTGGGGCCAAAGACAATGCCAAAATTGGCAAAGTGCCCTGCTACCATGTGACTGGGGCTGCCATGCTCTCCAAGGTGAAGCAGTGGAGCCACTGGAGGATTTAAGCCCGGATTGGGGGCCAGGTGCACGGAGCCTGAATGTGAGTTACTTGACTTCTTTGAGCTTCAGTGTCCTCATATGTATGTAAAATGAGGAATAACTGCCCTCCTGTATTGAGAACTAGAAATATCCTGCAAAGTGTTACGGTTTATATATAAAATATCCCCCCAAAGCCTCGTGTGTTCCCAGGTGGGGCTTTTAAGAGTAACTGGATCATGGGTGTTTTATAACTAGATCAGCCCGCTCATTGGTTTAATACAGTACTGGGTGATGGGGTTGCTGGCGAAGGGAGTTCCACCCGGGCTTTGGGTGACACCAACCAATAGGCTTGCACCGTGGACAGAACAAAAAGGACAGAATGAAGCCTTGCTGCTTTCTGCCTGCCCTTCTGTGGACTGTTTCTCCTCTTTCAGGTCTCTGCCATGCCACCCTGCCTTGGAGCCAGCCGACTATGGACTGAAACCTCTATAAACCGTGATCCAAAATAAACCTCTACTTCTTTAACTTGTGGTTGTATTTTGTCCCAGTAATGAAAAAGTAACTAAAACTCAAAATCTCAACATATTTCTTTTCAATTATTAGATGAAGATGAATGAAGGAGGAGGAGTTTCTGGTTCCTAGAAACACTGGAAAGTAGTTTCTGTCAACATCCACACAGTATTATTTAGCTGCCACAAACACCACACCGTGAGCTATTACCACCTGCCAGGCCTTGATCTAAACACTCTCCAGGCACTAACTCAAGTCGGCCTCTCTCCTCGCCTAGCGCTAGGCACAGCTGTTCTTTGGATCTTACAGGCGAGATGGAATTATTTGCCTTCGGCCTACAAACAGCAACAGAGGAGAGGAGTTAAAACATGTCCTCTGGGGGCCAGGGATTTAGCTCAGTGGGTCCAACGCCTGCCTCACAATCGCAAGGTCCCGAGTTCGATCCCCGTTACCAAAAGACAAAGTCCTCTGGCTTGGGAGCCCTCACTTCTAACCACTGGGTGCACTGCTTCTCCATCACCGATATCCCATGAAACCCTCCTGTGGCTTCCTGTGGAGTCTTCCCTTTGCCCTCAGAGGAAAAGTCCTCTCCCACTGTGTCTCCTCAACATAGCTATCCTTTGTTGACACAGCGTCTCACCTAAATGGGTGCCTCTCTTGCACCCCAAAATAAAGATGAAAACGGCAGGTCAAGATCAGCTTTCGTGAGTGTTACAGGCAAAGTAAATGATCTTCAAGGTGAGAGGAAGAAAAAAACAAAACAGTGGGCTGCAGAAGCTAGGGAGAAGTACTGTGAGAACTCCCAGGAGTTAAAAGAATCATTCTTGGCAAGGACAGGAAGACATGGATGAGTCAAAGCAGCAGGGCCAGAAAGAAATTTTCCCAGGTGTGCAAGTTTTTCTGTCCCTAATGATAGGACACCTGGCTTCTAAACTGTCAAATTAGTTATCAGACAGTGATTCGTCGTCTGATGAATCCCTGAGATTAGTGAGCAAAGTGTGCCTATCAAGAACAGAAAAGCGAACACGACATGTGGATGAGTGTGGGCAGTGCTTCCTACATCACCCATGAGTGACCAACGCATCCAAGGTGAAAGGACGTGCGCTGCAAATCCCGGGGAAGGCTGTACTGGGTAGAAGTCTTCAGCAAGGGAAGAAACAACAAAGCCCATCCATTAAGAATTGAGATGGGGCCGGGGATTTAGCTCAGTGGTTCCAGTGCCTTCCTTACACGCTCAAGGTCCCGAGTTCAATCCCCGGTTAAAAAAAAAAAAAAAATTGAGATGGCAATGAGCTCACCTGAGCCCTTGCTTCCTTCCGCTTATTAGCCATGTCCTCTTTCTGGGCTCTTCCCCCTGGATGGCTGTGGTCTCCAGAAAGTAGATCTGAGAGAAGAAAAAGGTATCAGGAGAAAAGCCCTTTCCACTTTCCCCTCAGAATCAGCATCTCTGACATCCTTCCACCGCCCAAGAAAGACCAGATGTGTCCTCAGAGAGGGAAAGCAGGAGAGGCTGGGGCTGGACAGAGGCAGAGGTAAGGGCTGAGGCCAGCTGGCTCCAGACCCTCATTCTTCTTGCCTCAGGGAATTCCCAGAAGCGAGACCTGGTGAGGATGCTGCCTGCCATAAACTGCAGGGACTCACTGAGCCTCACTACATGCCAGGCACTGCTTACTGTTTGGTCCCACAGCCTGCTGGCATTGGAAACTAAGGGCAGGAAACCGAGGGCAGTGTGGGGGCCACCTGTTCCTGTTCACACAGCCAAGGAGAGTGGCACCAGCATCCAACCCAGGAGGGAACCTGAGATCTGCTCTACTGTCACTATCCAGCCCGTGACAGTTTTCCTGAACCTCAAGCCTTTCCATCCAACGTCTGTCTCTTGTCAAGGAATCCATTTCCAGAGTTTTAGAGAAAACCGTTTCAGAAAATTATAACATAGGGTTGCCTATTGCGCTAAGATGGAAAAAATAGAGGTCGAGAGGAGACAAAGAAAACCAAAATTTGAAAGTATATAGTCCTGAACACAAACAAACAAACAAACAAACAGCTCCAGGACACCAGGTTAGAATTTTTCCCCTTCCAAGCCACTCCTAAATTCCTACGTCTTAAAAATACAACAGCCTGGGCCACTGGGCCGTGCCTTTCACCTGGAAGCAGAGCCCTGCTCCTGCCCCTCCGGGGATGCGCGATTCCAGGCCCCAGCCGGGTCCCCACTGTGCCCCAGCCCGAGCCTGTGCGCCTTCCGAGCGCGGACTCCCTGATAACCCGAGGCCCGTCCTGGTGCTTCCCGGCCCAATCGGGGACCTCGGCGGTGGCGGCGGTGGGCTGGAGTCGTCTTTGGGCGCTCCCGGGACCCTGTCCGGGGACACGAGGACATGGAGGGGACCCGGCACGGAGGCCCAGACCCGAGCTCCGCTCCCGGCTCTGCACGGGGCCAGCGCGGCTCCTCCGGAAGCCGGCTTGACCCCGCCGCACGGCCCGACCGACCGAGGCCCCGGGAGCGGGCCGGGCCAACCCGGACGGAGCGTGGGCCCGGCGCGTCCAGGGACAGCACGGGCTCGGGGCGGCGGCGGCGGCGGTGGCGGGCAGGTGACAGCCGGGGCCGCCCGCGCCACAGAGGCCCCGCCGTCTCGCGGGGCTGCTCCCGCACCGAGTCCGGCCGGCCACCGCTCACCTCCCGACTCGGTCCCGGCCGAGCCTCGCCGGGACGCGCTCCGCAGGGGGAGGAGCCGGCCTTCCCGCCTACCGCAGCCCGGCGTCGGGCCCCGCCTGCCCAGCGACCTCCGCCTGGGAGCCACGCTCCCTGAGGCCCAAGCTCCGCGGCCCTCGGAGGCGCTGAGGGGCGGGGAAGGGGCGGGGCCCGGCGGCCGCTGGTGCCTCTGGGAAATGGAGTCCTCCTGGGCCCGCAGCATTCGGGGAAGTGTAGTTCTGGTGCCTTTGTCGGCGTAGGGGGGGACCTAGCTGCGTCCACCTGGAGCCCAGACTCCCCAGGAGGCTCCCTGGAGCGCTCTTGGGCATCTGTCGCCTTCCTTGAGCTGCAGAATCTTGGATTCCAGGAACTGAACTTAGGTTCATTGCGGGGAGTGTCTTGTAGCTCTGCGTTTGTGTGAATGATGGTGTGGCCACCAGGCAGTGGCCCACAACAGACCCATTTCCCCTGCGATTACTCAGTAAAACAGCACCAAACACCTGCTACGTGCCGGGCACTTATGTGCCAGGCAATTAAGCGGTTTGACATACGTCAGTGAACAAAATGAATATTATTGTCCTGGAGTATGTTTTGTTAAAGGGTCAAGGAGCAGAGTATGAGTGAAGCTCCTAATCACGTGGCTTTTAAAGAGTTGATAAGTGTCGCGAGAAAAAGCAAAAGAGGAACAGGGTTGGGGCTATCTGGGGCCATTTGGGTGTGAGTCGGGTGGCCTAGGCTGGTGAGAATGGAGCAAAGATTCTGGGGCAGTGAGGCGAGGGGGGAAGGGAGGGGGGTCATTCCAGGTACTAAGAAGTCAAGTGGAAAAGAAATTGATGTAAATGCTTCCAGTTACAAGAAAAACACAGGGGGGAAGGTTTGATTGACAAGTACCAAAGAGGCAGAAGAACCATGCCCTTGATGTCACGAACCGGAAATCAGTGAGAAACACTTTGATTAACTTCTAGTGGCCCTTTGAGCTGCATACTAGTCTCTCTGTCGGTCACTGGTGCTCTATTGGGGATTGATCCCAGGGCCTGTACACTGACCTCCATCCCCAGGCCTTTTTATTCTTGTGGGTCAGGGTCTCAGCTAAGTCACTAAATTGCCCTCGCTGGGGTAGAATTTGTGCTCCTCCTGCCTAAGCCTTCCAGAGTGCTGGAATTGTAGGCATGTACTGCCATGCCTGCCTGGGCTTTTTTTTTTTTTTTTTTTTTTTTTTTTTAACAAAATGGAATATTGTAGACTGCACTTGTAACCTGTGTTTTCCTACCATTGAAGAATATGCCTTAAATATTTGAATTTGCCAATAAATATTCTCCTTTTTCAAAAACAGGTTTCGTGTACTTATTGCATTTTTACTTTTAAGGCATTTAACTAAAGTTATTGCTTTTAATATACTTACCTAAGTTGTTCCTGCTAATCATTTTTGTTATCTTTCTTTTTTATACCTTTCGTGTCTTTGTAGTTTTATCTTTGAATATTATTTTCTTGAACTTCTTGAAATTGTATTGGCTGATCGAGGGCTGGCCAAACTCTAAGACAGTTAAGTACATTGCCCAGTTGCCTTCCTGGAAGATTTTACAGTTTAAGCAGCTGTTGACAGTATGGACCTAAGATGCTGCCCACTCTGGACTTTTAAAAGATGTTTTTCTTTATTTAATATCCAATGGTGTCTTAGTTACTTTTCTCATTGTTGAGACAACGTATTTGACACCCAAAGTCGAAGGAACAAAGGTTAATTTCAGGTCACAGTTTGTAGAGGTTTCACTCCATAGTCAGCTGCTTCCAAGGCAGGTGGCATGGCAGAGGGGCACTGAAGAGGAGAAACAGTTCACGGTGGGCAGAAGGCAGCAAAGTAGAAGGCAGCAAGCAGGGAAGTAGCAAAGCAGCAAGCAACAAGTAATAAGCAAAGCACAGTAGCCCTCTTTCTGTCTCTGATATTCTTTCCAGGCCACAGTAGGGCACGTGGCACTCATACCCAGGGTGGGCCTTCCCATTATCCACTCCCAGAACCATGCCAAACCAATCATGGGACTAATTTAATATTCACACACATCCAGAATCTGAGCATCACATGCTTAATCCCAGCATCAAACACCCTAGATCCAGCTGCCTATGAAAAGCCCCACCTAGGACCACATGAGGCTTTGAGGGGACATCTAGACGCAAGCCATAATAAATAGTGATATTGTTTTTATAGCAAAGTTTGAGTACTTGTGAAATTAAGTATACTAGAAGGAAATGTTATCTTGTTTTTATATGTAATTTTGGTTACTTATGAAATTAAATATGTCATACTTGTTAACCATTTAGGTTAACAACCTAATATTAATTGCCTATATAGGAACTTTGGCCATTTATTTGGTATTATTTTAACACGCATAATTCTTACAGAGGAAAATCTTTTTGTTTTCTTCTGAGAATAATGCATTCATTATGAACATTCACACCGTATGTGGGGTGAAAAAACGTGTAACGAAGAAAGAAGCTCAACAGAAACACAGATTACATCTATTCATAAAGGGTACTGTGTGTGTACACACATCTATCTGCATAAAAATGGAACCACGTTTCTCATATTATTTAAAATATAAAATACATGTAAAGCCATTTAGAACTGATAGTCCAATCTAAACCGTGACTATAAAGAGAACGTTTCTGTCACCCGCCCCCCAAATTGAGAAGGAACTTCTTACTAACTCTTAGCGCTCCTTCCTAATCACAGACATTATAAGTGACATAGGCTTTTAACTTTATAGTTTCATTAGTGCGTGTTGGTGAAGCATAGTGATTACACCTGTGTAGATGGTTGGGGCACGGCTGTTCTTTAGTAGGGACACGGTGGTTCTGTGACCTACTGTAGTTTGAGTCTGGAGTGTCCCTGAAAGGCTCACGGATTCAAGGCTTGATCCCCAGTCCACCAGTGTTTAGAGAAACTACTTTAAGGCGATTTAAAAATGTTTATTAGTACGTGTTTGGAGTATGCAGTGTTTATATTTATTTGGGCAGTTTGCAGGTGCACATAACACATCTGAATTCTTTTCTCTGTCCCTTTCCTCGCCCAATCCTCCCTTTTCCCGCCAACTCTTCTTCCCCTTCCCATTTGCAAAAGCTCGATTTCCATGTTTTATTCAATTCCCTCCCTCTTTCAAAAATCCCTTCTTCCTTCCTCCCCTCCCCCTCCCTCCATCCTTATTCCCCTTTTCATTTGAAAAAAAATCACCCTACTTCCCCTTATCTATCTCGTCCTTTGCTCTTTATTTGTACTTTGGGTTTCTTCGATAAGAGAAACCATGTGATATTGAAACTTGTGCGTCTGATTCATTTCACTTAACATTATGGTCTTGAGGTGCATCCGTTTTCCCACAAATGCCTAAACTTTACACTGCTTTATGGCTGAATAGAACTCCATTGTGTATAAAGACCACATTTTCCTTAGGTATTCATCTGTTGATGGGCATATAGACTGTTTCTGAAATTTAGCTATTATAAATTGGGCTGCTATAAATATGGGTATGCATGTATCACTGTAATATGATAACTATAACTTGGGAAGATACCTAGAAGAGGAATGGCTGGCTCAAATGGAATTTCTAGTTTTCTTTTTTTTGAGGACTCTCCATACTGATCTCCATTGTGGTTGTACTAGTTCACATTTCTACCAGCATTGTAGAAGTGTTCCTTTTTCCCCATAGCTTCACCAGCATTTGTTATTATTTGATTTCTTGATGGCAGCCATTCTTTCTAGAGGAAGAACTTCAGCACTGCTCTAATTTGCATTTCTGTAATGGTCCGTGATGCTGAACCTTTTTTCATGTATTTATTGGCCATTTGTACTTCTTTTGAGAAGCATCTCTTCCTTTCCATTACCCATTTTTGATTGGTCTTTTATTTGGGGAGGTCTAAGTGTTTGGAGTTTTTTATATATTCTAGATGTCAGTCCTCTGTCCAAGGAGTAGCTGGCAAAATTTTTTCCCATTCTGTAGGTTGTCTCTTCTTTGAGTTGTTTCCTTTGTCTCTTCTTGGGTTGTTTCCTTGTTACGCAAAAGTGCTTTTTGTTTGTTTGGTTTTTGTTGGGGTTCTTTTTGGTACCAGGGATCAAACTCAGGACCTTGCACTTGCCAGGCAGGTGCACTGCAACAGAGCTAAGTCCCTAACCCTATGTAGAAACATTTTAATTTGATATAATCCCACTTGTGGAGTGTTATTTATTGCCCAATTGAGGTTCCGTTCAGAAAGTCCTTGCCTATGCCTACATCTTCAACAGTTTTACTTATTTTATCTTTCACTAGATTCAGTGTTTCTGCTGTAATATTTAGGTGTTTGGTCCATTTTGATTTTTTTTTTTTTTTTTTTTTTTTGTACTGGGGATCGAACTCAGGATCTTGTGCTTGCTAGGCAGGCAGCAGCACCACTGAGCTAAATCCCTGGCCCCGGCCCATTTTCCTTTTATTTAGAATGAAGTGAGAAGGATAGGCCTAGATTCATTCTTTTGCATGTAGATAACCAGTTTCCCCAGCATTTACTGATACTTACTGCTATGCGTCCCTTCTGGTGAATTTCTTACTTCAGTTCGTGTTCAGAATTTCTGTTCAGTTTCTTTTTACAATTTTTGTTTATTAATACACTCCTTTTTGCCCTACATCATTTTCCTAATTTCCTTTACTTCTTTGTCCATGGTGTCCTTAAGTTTCCTGAGCAAATGTGAGGCAGTTGACTTAACTATCTTTGAGGAATAATTATAACATCTGGACGTCCTTGAGGATGATATCGATCATGGGTTTTTCTTTTCCTGTGAGCGGGATATACTTTCCTGTTTCTCTGTGCGTTTTGTAACTTTTTATTGAGAATTTCACGTTGTGAATATTATATCGTGCTAATGATGAAAATCGGATTCTCCCCATCTTCATGGATTTCTGATTTTGCTTGTTGAGTTCTGCAGCCAACTACTTGTGACTTTCTCAAACTGCATCAGCAAACTGTGTTCCTTGTTGTTTGTGGTCCCTGGAGTTTTTGTTTCATTATCTTTAGGGTCAGCTAGTGGGCTGACAAAGAGCTCCTGAAAAGTTTAGCTCCAAAAAATGGAGAAAATAGGGATTCATGTTTTTAAACCGTCTGAAAATGCCACGAGGATCAGAGAAGCCATTGAGCGGAGCGGGAGGAAACAAGGCAAATAGCTGCGCTGGTTTTCAGAATACCATCGGACCTTGCCGAACAAAGAGGACAAGTTCAGCAGGACGAGTTCCTGGACTCTGCCCCCGCAGCAGCCAGACAGCCCAGTGGGGCAGATGTGTGGGGAGAGGAGCTAATTTACGCACAGTGCCCCTTTGCCACAGAGCAGTGTCCCGCCCCCCATGCGGTTCTCCACGGGTTCTTACACACATCCGCTCTGAAAAAGTTATGTTTTCTTTCAGACTCAGTCAATGTGCGGGAGGAAAGATCAACTTCTAGAACTTTCTCCTTCACCCGTTTGCATGGCATCGTCTTTCCGGGCCAGCTTGTTCTGCAGAACTGCTTTGCCAGGTCCTACTGGCACCACGCTGTGTCTCACTGCCTGTGCTATCCGGTCTTCTTTCTGGGGCAAGAGAAGGAAGGGGGCCACACGAGCGACAGGCTTCTCTGTGCTGCCCTCAGTGGATTTGAATGATTTTAGAGAAATACAATTTGTTTGTATTTTTCTGATGAGAAAAATATTTGCATTTACAAAACTGAAAAAAAGAAAAAATTACCTATAAAAGTGCCTGGACATGTCTATCTATACAGAAACACGTTTATGTGTGATTCTGTTATCAGAGTGGTTTATGGTGTTCTGCAGCTTGCTTTTGGAAACTTAGGGTCTCTTTGACATCTTTCTGTGTCAGGAAATACAGATCGGGATTTTTAAGGATCAAGTAGCACTTTATTGAGCAGCTCCCACACATCTAAATCTTTTCCAGCAACCTCACGAGCATACATGTAGCAAACAGGACAATCCTACAAGCTCGGTAAATTGTTTCTTTCGTGAGAAACCCCTAAAACGTGAATTGTTGGGGACGTGTTTATGGTTTTGGTAAACAGGCTCTGTTGTCTTGCGGAGAATTTGTTCCCATGTGCACTCTCCTCAGTCAAAGCTCGAGTTACCTAAGCTTTACAGTTGGAGCATCTCTTTGTCCACTCCACCCTCACCGGGTACGCTCATTCTGAACACTGTCAGGTTGGAATAAGTGTGTATATCCCCGTCGCTTCATGTTTTCATGTACTTTGTATTTCTGTGCTGATGACGCGCAGGTCATGGGATTACTGCCCATTTCTCCCACCGTAACTTTGCCCACTTTTCATTTGCTGTGTATGTGTGAGTGCAATAACCTCTTCATATTTATCTCGAAAAGGGTTTCGTCTTGGTCTTTCATTTACCTTCCTATTTGTTCGTTAGTATTTTTATCTGTTTTATTTTCTATTTTTCTGTAGAGAATTTTTCTTTAAGAAAACATGCCCAGGATCTGTGTTAACCAGGTATGGGGAGACTTGAAGACACAGAAATGACTACTGACAAGGAAGGAGCTTTTCTGTTCATGCATCCCGAGTGACGGGAGGGACAGACAAGCCATGTAGGACCACGGGGTTCCCCATGCGGCACCTGGGGCTCAGGAAATACAGGGAGCAAGAGGGACACACGGGTCAGGGTCCTTACTGTGGTCTGTGCAGCTAGGAAGAAGACAGGCAGGTAACACGGGGCCAGGCCTGGCTGGTTTGAATGATATTAGCGAGCTCTAGGACACAGGCACTGTCCCTGGGGGCCCTCGAATGGGCCTAGGGTGGGCTTGGCCTGGGATTATTGGACCAGAGTGTAACAGGCGGGTGGAGGAGGCTGTCTGCCTTCCAGACTGGTTAGTTTGCATGCGACAGGTACCATCCTGGTTCAGTTGTCTGCTGTCTCCAGGAATTAGCTAAGAAGTGGGGCAGATCTCTCTCCCACCATAGAGGCCCTCCATGTCCATATGTAAGAAGATACAGAAAATAAAAAGGCATGATGAATACAAACGCTGAACCAGCTACTTCAAAATATAATTGTGTTGATTGAGCCCTTGGTATTGAACCTGAAAGTGAGTGTTCCACAAAGCTCTTTTTTAACATTTGCTATTTGACTAGAGCATTGACTTTTTAAATTGTTAATTAAGTTTATGGGTACAATTTAGATATACATAGTGATCACATTCATCACATAGAATTTTACCTGTACATGATATATCTTAATTCTTTGTGTGTGTGTGTGGTACCAGGGATCGAACTCGGTTCCTTGCGCTTTCAAGGCAGGTGGTGAAACCACTGAGCTAAATCGTGGGTCCGATATCTTAATTCTTAACGTGGATATTTTACTAGAATGCTTTGTTGTTTTCTTCATTACATTTAGAATATTTGGCTCTTTATTTTAACATGCATATATATCAATATTATAATGAGCAAAGTTTGTACTGTTTATTCTTTTTTTGTGTGGGGGGGGGGGTACCGGGGATCGAACTCTGGTCATTGTGCTTGTGCAGCAGGCGGCGAAACCACTGAGCAAAATCCCAGGGCCCCAGAGCAAAGTTGGAATGATAGAAATGTTTTCCCACACTGTGTTCCTATGGAGAGAAAAAAAATCCCAAATGAAATCTACTCCTCTCTAAAAAAAATTAATGTCTCCCAAAAAGTGAACACCACAAAATCTCCCTGTTCACTTTTCTTCATACTGCTTTGTTCCACCCAGAGGAACCTCATTCTGACATGTAAGACTCTGGGGACTTGTCCTCGGATTCTGTAGCCTTGAGACTGTAGAGCCCACTGGTGGTTTGTCCCTCATCACATGATCAGCCCAGAGCGAATGAGTGTACGAAACAGGCTTATTCTAAGCATGATAATGTGCCTTCACTTTTGCTAACGTGGCAGCCCAAGTCTTGGGTACCGCGGCATGCCGGCTACTTGTCTGTCCACCACCTACTTCCTCCCCTTCCTTTCTAAGAGAATTCCTGCGTCTTTGCAGGTGGTGATGTGTCTAACCTTAACAAACAGATGAACAAACAACAGCAAGACATGAAAGCAACACAACAAAAAACCCTGCAGAAAGCAAACTGCTTCTCCCAGGCTGTTTGCAGGTGGATGGCTGTAGATCGGTGAGGCCGAGATGCTACCTGGGCTTTCGGGAAGGCCTTGGATAGAGTGGGCCCTTGTCCTTCCTTCCCTCACTGGATGGGGTAAGGTGGCTGGGCCAGGAAGCCGCCTTACTGACTTAGAGAGAGAGCCTCACACTCTATGGACGGTGGAGGAGAGACTGGGAAGCAGCCTCATTTCTGATTTGGGTTCTTTTCTTGGTACTGGGGATTGAATCCAGTACCTGAGAGGCAAGCCAAGCGCTCTACCGCTGAGCTGCATCCCCAGAATCCCCTTCATTTTATTTTGAGCCAGGGTCTCACTGAGTCACTGCGTTGGCCTTGAACTTGCAGTCTTCCTACCTCACACTCCCAGGTACCTGAGTTTCAGGTGTATGCCACTGTGGTGGGCTTAAATGCCTGTCTTGCTCCAGTATAACAGGGATTTTCTGTTACCTCACACTCAAATGGATTCCGAGGCATATTGTACTAGTGTCTGTTCTAATGCTCTCTTCCAAGAGCAGTGAAATCCTCTTCTGATTTCTGGTTTCGTCCCCCTCCACCACATACAGTCTGCAGGGCTGTGTGGAGGAGGTGGTTTTGGAGTCCAGGCCCCTTTCCTCCTGCTGCACCCCTCCAGGCACCGCCTGGCACTCAGCACTAGGAGGCCTTGGAGCCTCTGCCGAAGAGTCTTCTCACAGCCTCCTTCATGTCAGGCTGTAGATGAAGGGGTTCAGTGTGGGTGGGGGTCACGGCAGTTTGCATGATGGCTGCCACTGGGCTGAGGTGGTGCCACTGGGCTGCCATGGTGTCCTTGGCCGAGAAGGAGTCTGGGGGTCGTATGTAGATCCCCAGGACGGTCTTGTAGGACAAGGCGACCACAGACAGGTGGGAGCTGCAGGTGGAGAATGCCATGCGCTTCCCCGAGGAGGATGGGATGTGGAGGGCTGCTGGGGCGATGTGGATATAGGCGACCATGATGAACACGCAGGGGACCACGAACAAGACCACAGCCCCCAGGAACACGTGCTGATTGCCTCGCGTGTCCGAGCAGGGGATCTCCATGGGCAGGTCAGCGTCGCAGAAGCAGTGTGGGATCTCCCGGGCGGGAAGGCGAGCCTGTGCCTGAGGAATACTGCACCGGGGCGAAGAGGGTGGAGCAGGCCCACAGCAGAGCTGCCAGGGTCCCGCAGAGCTGGGCTGTGATGGTGGTGCAGCATTGCGGGGGGTTGCAGACGGCCACGTACCGGTCCAGCGCCACGGCGGCCAGCAGACAGGCGTCCACGTTGGTGAAGGAGATGAGGAAGTACATCTGAGTCACGCAGGAGGGGTAGACATGGTCCTCACGCCACCACATGGCTGACCAGGAGCTCGGGGATCAGGCTGGTGGTGAAGCAGATGTCCACAAAGGAGAGCCTGGAGAGGAAGGAGTACATGGGCGTGTGCAGGCGGGTGTCCGAGGCGATGCCCAGGATGGTGAGTGTGTTCCCGGCAGCGGTGACCAGGCACATGCACAGGAAGAGCCAGAAGAGGACTTGCTGCTGCCCCGGGTCCCTGGTGATGCCCTGCAGGAGGACCTTGCCGAGTCCCGTCTCGTTCTCCAGCCCCTGGACATCTCCCCTCAGCTCAGCGAGCTACTGTGCCGCACCATGACAAGGGACAGTTAGACGCCAGCAGGGCCCTGAGGTGCTTCGAGTCCAGAAACAGATCCAAGTTCATTCGCAATGAGACAAGCGAGCAGGGTCGTCTGCTGGAATAGTGACCGCTTTTTAGTAGGGACATGAGAGCCGTCGCACTGAGCTCTTTCCATGCACGAATTCTTCACCCTCCCCCCCCAAAGAGGGACTTTGTTACCCCATTTCTCAGTTAAATGGCTGAGGCTCAGAGTGAGTCCTTGGTCCAGACCCCACAGTAGGAAGTGGGAAAAGGGACTTTGAAGCCAGCGTGGTCTGGCTCCGGAGCCTGTGCCCTCAGCTGTCATGCTACAGAGCGGAGTCTGGTCCGTTCTAGACTCGTACCCAGGGCAGAGTCGCCGGCCCCAGACAGGCCCTCCTCGTCGTGTGCCAACTGTAAGGGGCAGGGAGGGGATTGGGCCCTGGTCTCCAAGCACTGATGGCTGAGGAGGCGGAGCCTAGTGTGAAAGGACCGGCCGGAAACATTCCAGCCTCCCAGCGGACAAAGGCCAGCGGTGGCGCTACCGGCCAGAAGCCTCTGACAGTGGCACTCAGTTCTGTGCATGAACCTCTGCGAGGCTGTTCTGGTTTTGGCCACCAGTGTGAGGAGGCCCCTGCGCCCTCCCCAGCAGCTGGCCATGTGATCTTGCCCGCTCTTCCTCGGCTTGGGGCCTCAGTGTGCACCTGGGGAGTACGCAGTATTGTGGTTTCCTTCACCCATGACACTCACCTACCAGTTATTCCTTAATACATGGTTTTTCAGGAGAGCAAAAAGTCTGCTGAGCACTTTAGGATGTCCCTTTAGCATAACCTGTGGCTCTTTCTCCAACTGAGGGTAGTGTAAGGATGGTGGGAGAGATGTGTGCACATGTGGGTAATGCAGGGAAGACTAGGATGGGGACGAAATAAGTCTCGTAACCTTAGCAGCAAGACTTCCTCCATGTTGCTTTATTGAAACATCGCACTGAACCTCATCTAAAATAAATCGGACCAGGCAGAAAGTACGTAAAATCTGTCCCATGTAGTTGGGTTCCTGCTGGCACCACAGTGTCCCCAGGAGTCCATGCTCAGCTCCAAGAGCCCTGTGTTGTGCTCCACCGTGTCTAGGCATGAGATTCATGAAGGACTGAAGACAAATGTACACTTGATAGAATTTTTACAAATCAACCAAGTGTCGTTGTAGGTAGGTTTTCAAGCTAGGAATATACTTTCTTTAATAGGTGCTATTCAAATTTTATATTTCCTCCAGAGTTAGTTTCATTAATTTGTCTTCCAAGGTACTTCTTAGAAGTTGTCCAATTTATTTCAAAACAGATTTTTGTAATATGCTTTCTATATCCTTTTAAATTCTGTAAAATCTGTGGTAATGTCTCCTAGATTTTGATATTGTAATTTAAAACATGTGTAATTGATATTGTGTAACAGGAAGTCAACATCTAAAGGAGCAGGGGAAGTGGGAGGGGTAGTGGAAAGGAAAGAAGGGAAAAGAAAAAATATGAGAAAAGGGAAAAAATAGAAACAAAATCTTTGCAAATAGGGAAGGGTGGAGGGGGTGAAGGGAGGGCAGGGGAAGGGGAAAAATAAGAACCAAGATATTCTTGTAAAGGTACAGGATCCCAATGATGAATGTAACTGTATTTCATACCTAAAATGTACCAATCAACTTAATGGGGAAAAAAAATCAGGCAAGCCTTAAGACTTGGAGAGAATGTGGTGGATGTGAGAAATGCTTCAGTCAATGAGAAGAAGATTGGATACAGGCCAGCAAGAGGCCAAGAGATGCAAGCTTTCTGCTTGAACCCACCGTCCTGTGTGGGTTTCTCCTGGCCTCCTCCATTTTTCTGTTAGGATTGGCTGCCAGGGTGCAATGAGTGCCTTAGGAGCCTTAAACTGAGCCTGTGCTCAGCACAGAGATGCACAGGGAGAGGCAGGAGGCCATGGGATCACGGTAGGGGTTGGTGAGTGGCAGAACCCAGTCAGGAAGGAGCTGATGCTGAGGAACGTGAGCACTGACTGGCCCGGAGATCGGAGGGAACAGGGCAGGGAGCACTGATGGGCAGGAAGGCCAGTGGGGGGAGGGCACGTGAAGTGTGATCACTGGGGATTCAGGCGATGATGCTCTGGACACCAGTAAAAGCAGGTGGGAACTGACCTTGTCAGTACTGAGTAGGACAAGGTGGGAACTGACCTTGTTGGTTCTCCTTCATGGATAGGAAGAGGTGTGAACTTGGGCCCCATACAGCAGAACAAACTGTGGTCTTGGAATCAGAAGTCCTGTTTCCCAAACCCAAATCCACAGTTAATGTACGTCTCCATGTCCCTAAGGAGCTACACAAACTCTGAAGGCATCAACTTTGAGGGTACTCTGTTTTCTGCAGCCCATCCAAACCTGAAGGCATACAACCACTTCCATGGTTCAGGAGAGCTGCTGTCTGTAACTTCCTGTCACCCCTCAATAACCTGAACCCATGCTGACTCACAAAACATCAGAAGTTAGGTTGGTGTGCGGTCATCCAAGTAAGTTCAGATGAGTGAGGCAGGGGAGGACTGAAGTCTGGGTCGGAAGAAGAAGGACCTAACATGGCAAGAGAAGGGAGAGATTGGACCATTCTGTAATTAACAGCTACTACTTATATAGCCCTAGATAAGTTAACCTTTTGAATGAGTCAGTTACCAGGGTAGGAGTAGCGTCCACTTCTCTGACTCAGGGTAGCCAGCTCCAAAGACTTCTGAAATTCCTAGATCAGTGTGATGGCTGGTGTCTCATGGGGCTGTGAGTTGTACCCAAAATGAAGGAAATCTAAGTATCTCTGATTCTCCATTTTCCTTGTCTGTAAAGTGACTGTCTTGCAATCAGCCCATTTCATAGAGAATTTACTGGTTTTGTAACTCTGAGGACCTGTCATCCACTAATTTACAAATGGACCATGATCGCATGTCACTAATTAGAAGGAAGAGCCAGGGGTATTAGCCTCATTTGGGTTCTTATTTCTCTGTTTCTATGAAAACTTAATGTATGATGTCCAGCACCACTGAGCTCTAAAGGGCACTAATTCTGGGATCTGAGAATTAGCTTCCTCAGGGCTGCTTTCTTGTCCCGATTCCTCAGGCTGTAGATAAAGGGATTAACTAAGGGTGTCACCACTGTGAAGATGACAGAGGCCACCATGTCTTGCATGGAGAAGGAGGATGAAGGGTGCATATAGACCCCCAGGATTGCCCCATAGAAGAGGGAGACCACAGTGAGGTGGGACCCACACGCGGACGGGGCTTTCCTTATCCCATGTGATGATGGCAACTTCAGCACTTTAGAGAAGATGTAGGTGTATAAAACAACAATGCATGTAAATGGTGTCAGAAATATCACCCCACCCTCAATGAAGGTCATCAGGTCATTGACTAAGGTGCCAGAGCAAGAGAGCTTCAGGATAGGGTAGGGGTCACGGAAGAAGTGGTCCATAGTGTTAGAACAAATTTTGAGTTGAACCATGAGCAATGTGTACAAGACAGCACACAGGTTTGTAATGACCCAAGAGAGGGCCACCAGGAGGACACTGAGCCTGGGCCTCATGATCATGGTGTAGTGGAGTGGGAGACAGATGGCCACATAGTGGTCACAGGCCATCGCACTCAGGAGGAAGCCGTCCATGTTGATGAAGGTGATGAAGAAGTAGATCTGGGTCATGCACTGTGGGTAGGAGATGAACTTGCTCCCCACTACGTGATTCACCAGCACCTTGGGGACTGTGACCGATGAGAAGCAGATGTCCACACTGGAGAGGTTGGCCATGAAGAAGTACATGGGCGTATGGAGGTGCGGGTCACAGCTGATGGCCAGGATGATGAGCAGGTTCCCGAGGATGGTGAGCAGGTACATGCACAGGAAGAGCCTGCAGAGAGCCTCCTCCTGCTCCTGCCTCCCAGAGAGTCCCAAGAGGAGGAATTCTGGGACTGCAGTGTGGTTGTCCCCATGCCTGTCTGTGGGGAAGAAAGTGTCATCATTTTAGAGCGTTGTGTGCCATCACCTGCTGCACAGGCTCACACAAGCCTAGGTAGGTTGGAATGCTACTTCCGGTGATTGCACTGTACCTGTCAATCACACAGACACACATCACGTCTCAGCTGATACGGTTGCATTTAACTAAATGACTGTGGTGGGCACAGGAGGGAGAGCCAGCACTGCACTGTGCCGTCCCCTAGAAAGCACAGTCCTTCCAGCACTGGGCAATCTTGTCATGAAAAACACCACCAAATCTCACACAGCAGTGTTAGTTTCCAGTCTGGGGGGCCCACATTACTCACTGTCCAGGCATGCATGCAACCTGTGGGCTGAGGGTTGCATGTGCCTGATCTGTTTTAATTAAAATTGGTTGAAAATTTACCCAAGTGGAATCGTCTTTACTCAGCAGCACTTGATGAACAGGCACATTTAGTCTGTGGCTTCTTCGTTTTCTCAGAATGTGGGCTACCCATGGTTTTGTAAACCCACCTCATGTTTTCCCCAGCATTTTACCTGCAGCTAAGGCACTGCTGCCACAGCTCACAGCCATGGTCTGGGGACCCACCCTGCATTCTGGTTGCAGGGTACAGTGGCCTCCTCCTTGCTGCCTGTCTGAAGAACAGGTGGATACTGCTGTAGCTGGATGCTTTTGTTCTGGGGTGGAAGATGTGTACTGATTGATAAGGAGCACATAGAAAAGATAAGCCCAGAAGAACCCAGTATGCCAGAGAGAAGTCAGGGAAACCTTATGAATGCAATGTTCCCAAAGAAATTCCTGGTGTCTGAAGAGGAAATCAGAGGATGCATCAGAGGATGCATCATTGGAGCTCAAAACTGGCGGGAAAGAGAAAGGAAAGAGGGAGCCCCCTTGTGAGGAGGCCTGGCTGTCTCAGCAGAGCACGCTGTAGGGAATCATCGGAAAACACTGCTTACAGGACATGTGCAGTGATCAAAATTACAGTGAATGTCCAAACTAGAAGATGAGTACAGTAAAAGACACATTGCCATTATTCCTAAGTACTCAGAGTACCCCCTTGCTTCCAACACATTTATCCCATAATTCGTGGCATTTTGTCTTAAGATGTAACACAGCTTTGAAATATTCAAAAAATATTCACCACGGTTTTCGACCATCCTTTGTCCATGTAATGGGGACGAGGTGACTGCCTCTGTGAGAGGTAAATTAGTGAAATTAAGCCCAGCAAAGCACTGAGATGTGACATCGTTTCAACCTGGGTCAGCTCCCAGAAGCCAAGCAGGCGGAGCAGCATCAGGACCAACTAGAGGAGTTCGTGATGAGGCACAGGTGAAGGAGAACTTCCAAGCTGAGGGTTGGGGAGGCTGTGGTGGGTTCCGTCATGAAGAGAAAGAAGAGAGCATCCTAGCCTCCGGATGTCAACGGTCTAATGTTCACAGCACGCAGGTTCCCAGAGGGAAAGCGAGACAACGAGGAGAAACAGGCTGTCGAGGGCATTTGTTCCGTTGTGCTGGAAATGCTTCTAAGGTCGAATATGGAGAACACCCAGCTCAAATTCTCCTGCACTCTCTAGTGATAGTGTCTCTATGAGAAGTGGGGTGGCCTTGGTATGGTGAGTTACCGGGGACCATAGCACCACTCCATGCACGGTTCATGGTTCCTAGCTCAGGGCCCAGCAGGCTGAGGTTCTGCAGGAATCTGCTGCAACATGGTAGATCCTGTACTTCCTTCCTCTTACTCTCATTGGATACTCCCCCATCTTCTGGACTTTGATTCAGATTTCCAGGCAGGGAGAGATGCTCTTACCACTCCTTTGGTCATCCCCTTTAGTTTGTGTGACTTCAACATGCTGATGTCTGCTGTCATGCATGAATCTCTGAGTCACGCAGTGTGTGACTGTGTGTGAGCCACCTGCCATGTCTGCATCACTGCGTGTTTGTGTTCTCCCTAAGCAAAGGCTGCTCAGTCTCTGGATTCCTGTGCAGGTCACCATCCCTCTGTGGGGCTCTGAATGGCTTCCATGGAGCCACTGTGCTCACAGAGTATCATGAATGATATAAAGAAGGTACTGGTGCCAAGCTGGGGACTAGGGGCAGAGCAGGAGGGTCCTGCATGGTTGGTGCAGGAGTCTCTCTTTGGTTCTGGGAATGTAGGCTCCTGGGTCTGAGCTTCTGGCCAAGCTGAGCCATAGCCTGCAGGCCCTACTCCTAGGTCAGCCAAGCCCCATTGTCTCCTTCCTCACCCACACCCTATTTCCTACTTCCAAGTCAGAATCACACTCGCTGCTCCTGCATGGACAGCACGTCCTCCCAGAGAAAGGCTTGTTCACGCCAGACCAAGAGATGTTGCCCCTTTGAGCTTCATTATATGCAGAGGGATTTCATGGCTGTCTTTCCAGATGTCAGTCTGCCATTCTGCCGCTGGAGGTGGCTCAGCCTCACCTGCTCCCACCCCTTCTTACCTGGGTGCTCTCTGACGCTGTTAGGTGCTCTTCTCTCTGCCCACTCTGTGCTGGTCTGTCAGGATGTGGGGAAATCGAAGCTGGGCTGAGACAGTGGGGCCTTTTCTCTCAGGGGCAGGAGAGGCTCTCCTGGGCCAAGTCTGGATAATTAGGGGCAAACAAATAGATCCTCCCTGGCTATTTCCCCAGAGATGGAGATTTCCCTGCAGACCACTGCTACTCTGGGTGCTGAGGGTCGGTTCCTCAAAAGTCCTCAGGAGGACCCATGTTAATTGTGCATTACTGTATTCTGTGTGGACTGGAAACGTAGCATTGATAGAAACTCAGTTCTTATGCAAATACCTGCTGCACAATCTGGAGCATTTGGCTCCTGTATCGGTCAGTATTTACTAGAGAAACAGCTGTAATACAAGACATACAAATACACATGAATTTCCAAGGTTGGCTTACAGTGTTCACCCAGAGTCCGATGAAGAAGAGTGCAGAGGGTCCGTCTGCACACTGGAGACTGAGGGATTTAGTCGAAGGTCTGGAGCTCACTGCAGTGCGCCATGCCAGTCAGTATCAGGAGGCAGAAGGGTCTGTGAGGGAGGCTAAAGAGTCTAGGCTGAGGGGCTAAGAATCCACACTGGAAGCCAAAGAGTCTGCGCTGGAAGCCACACATGACATCCAAGGTGAAGACGAAGCTTGGAGTCCTCTGAAGAAACAGAAGCAGACCCATCCTCCCCATTCACGCTTTGTATCATCCAGGTCAGGAGCTGCCCCATGGTGGGTGCTCCACACCCTAGCAGCCTGAAGTTCGAGAAATGGTCCCGTGATGGATGTGCCATCTATAGGTTCATTTGGGTCTCCCTTGAAGCCTCATACAGGGTTTTAGCAAGTAGACTGAAATTGGCTATCCACAAGCCCCAGGAAAGACAGAATCTCAGCTTTGGAGGAAGGGACCAAAAGGTCCCAAATAAGCTTTTTCCAGTCTAAGGTGATCTCTCGTTATTGATATGAGATCTTAACCCCAAGATATTGTACTGCAGCTTGAGAGAGTTAGGCCTTTTCCCTCGAGACCCTGTATCTCTTTTTGCACAAGAAGTTGAGCAGTCTGGCCATGTGTTGTTGGGAGAGTTCAAGAGTGGGACTGCACAAAAGCAAGTCATCTACGTATTGAAATAGCTTAGAGGGAGACAGTTTTAATTTTAAGAGATCAGCAGCCAAGGCCTGTCCAAAGAGGTGTGGACTATCCGGAAAGCCCTGTGGGAGAACTGTCCAAGTAAGTTGTTGAGAGTGTCCTGTATCAGGGCCAGTCCATGTAAATGCAAAGAGGTCTTGTGAGTTGGGGTGCAAGGCGATGGTGAAAAAGGCATCTTTGAGGTCAAGAACCATGAACTGGCATAAGAAGGGGATGTGGGATAGCAGAGTGTAGGGGTTGGGAACAACAGGGTGTATAGGATGTGGAATTGATGGCCTTCAGGTCCTGTACCAACCTGTAGGAGCCATTCATTTTCAGGACTGGAAGGATAGGAGTGTTGTAGGGGGAATGAGGTCGTCTGAGTAGGCCCTTATTGATTAGGCCAGTGATTATAGACTTTAGTCCTTTTAGGTGTCTTAAGGCCATAGAGTATTGTGGGATGTTTGAGAATTGAGTGACATCCTTCAGAGAGATCTGAATGGGAGGGTGATGTTTATCAACAAAAGGGTTAGAGGAGTCCCAGACCGAGTGGTCAGTATAAGGTGCCTTGGAAGAAGATGAGGTCAGGTTGAGGATTGAGTCAGTCAGGGGGGCAGCCAGGAGCAGCAGGACACTGGTAGGGTCTGAATTGGTTGGGTGGAGAATGAGTGAGGCCCTCAATTTAGCTAGAATGTCCCTCCCTAAAATGGGGGTAGGAGAACTAGGAATAACCAAGAAACTATGTGAAAATGTGCTGCCTAACAGGGAACAAGCTAGGGGTGGAGTAATTAGTGGGTTTGAAGGCATCCCTTGAACCCCCATGGATGATTACTGTGGAGGGACAAGTTGGGCCTGAGTACTGTGGTAAGGCCGAGTATGTAGCCCCCGTGTCAAGCAAGAATGAAATAGGCTTACCTGAGAGGCTGACAGTTATTCTGGGCTCGTTGGAAGTGATGGCCATGGGGGCCGCAGACGACCCTGGGCACTGTCAATCCTCCATTGCCAGGCCAATGAGCTCAGACAGAGATGTCTCCATACCTGCTGCCTGGGCTTGAGGAGGGGATGGCCTCTTACCTTTTCGGCAATGGGGACAGTCAACCCTCCAGTGACCCCGTCTGTTTGCAGTTAGGACAAGGGCCAGGCAGTGGCTTGGGATTGGGGCATTCTTTAGCCCAGTGCCCAGTTTGATCACATTTAAAGCAGGCCCTGGGAGGCCCATCATGAGTGAATGTCCTCTTGTAGGATTGTGGTTTACCCTGTAGGGCTGCTGCCAGCATCTGATAATTAGCCACTTTTTGTTGTTTTGCCTGTTCCTCATGGTTATTGAACACCTTAAAGGTGATATTGAGGAACTTGTTTTGTGTGACCTGGGGGCCCTCCTTGACCCTTTTAAGTTTTTTTCCTAATGTCAAGGACAGACTGTGAAATAAAATGAGTGTTAACAACTGTGCCTGCCTGAGATATAGGATCAATTTTGGTGTATTTTTAGAGAGCATGGGTCAATCAGGAAAGAAGCTGCACAGGATTTTCTTGGGGTATCTGAGTTATCTCTCTGATTTTGTCAAATCAACTATCTTTTGGGAAATCCTCTTTAAGCCTTCTATAAGACAGACAATCATATAGTCCCAGAGGTCCCTGCCTGGGTCATCATCCTGGCAAGTCCAGCCAGGTTGGGTATCTGGTACTGCCTGTGTGCCCACTAGCTTGGTCGGGTCTGTGGCATGGAAAGCATCTGCTGCTGCCTGGGCTGCCCTCCAGACCCTCTGGCGCTCTTCTGGGGAGAGAGTGGTGGAGAGAATTGTGTAGATATCTCGCCGGGTCATATCATAGGACTGAGTAAGGGAGTGGAATTCTTTAATATAGACATCAGGGTTGGAGAAGAAAGAGCCTAAGCATTTTTCAATTTGAGAAAGATCAGAGAAAGAGAAGAGAACAGGTACTCTAACAATGTCCTCTGTCCCAGTGACCTCTCAGTGAGGCATCTGTGTGGCTAGGGCTGATGCTGGGAGGGTGGGGTAGTGAGAATGGGTGTGGGGTGGGGAGTGTGGGGGTGAAGGTGGGTGTTGGGGGGGCTGGGAAGTGCAAGATGGTGGAGATGAGGGAGGGTCACAAGATAGTGAAGTTGAAGAAGCACGAGAGGAGATGGAAGAAGAGCTGGCCAGGTTATAGGGTGGGGTAGCGTGAGCAGTGAGTGATTGGCAGGATCAAATGTGTCAGAGTTGGGAGGGGTGCACCATGAAATTTGGGCTAGAAGTATCTGAGAGGGCAAACAGCTTTGACAGAGAGAGAGAGGCGAGAGTGTAGATAGAAGAAGGCTTGTAGGTAGGGGATTTCTGACCATTTGCCATTGCGTCGACAGAAATTGCATAAATTGCTCAGTATGTTAAAATCGAAAGTGCCATTTTCAGGCCAATGAGACCCATTATCTAATTTGTATTGAGGCCAAACCTGATTACAATAGAAAATGAGTCTCTTTGGTTTAAAGTCTGGTCCTAACAATCCAAGGGCCCTGAGTTGTGACAGGAGGCAGCCTAGGGGCATTGAGAGGTGGGGTTTGGATTGTTGCCTCCCAGGGGAGGAGGAGGCAGCTCCCTAGGAGAAGAGCAAAAGGGAAGAGCATCCTCATCCTTTTGACAAACCCCAAGCAAGTCTCCAGAGGGAGAGAACGAGTGGAGCCAAGCCAATGGGGCATCCCCCAGGGGCACGGTCCTGGACCCAGCAGCCAAGGGGTCTCTCTGACCAAGTGCTTGGATTTTTGAGAAGACCCCGGGGGGAGAGAATGAAAATGAAACAGAGGACACGAGGAGAAGGAGGCTGAACTCCCCACTCATCTGGAGATTGATGACCGGTGTGGATGTGTAGGGTCAGCAATGGCAAAGGCAGAGACCCCCGAGAAGGTTCTGGCTCAGCAGATGTGGTCCAGAGGAGAGGGCCGAAAGGCCAATCGACCCCGACCCTCAGGGGATCATCAATTAATTGACCGCCTACCTCCTGGGTATTGACACCAGATATGTCAGGTAAAAGAGCTGAAAACCAAGACCAGACCAGAATGACAACAAGCCTTTATTGCAAGGACAATCTGCCAGGCTGTTTTTGAACAAAGGAGTGCAGCAGTGTAGGGAGAGCTTTTATGGGAGCTAGGGTGGGATTTGGGGATGTGATGGTTAGGGACTGGAAGGATTGAAAGGTGCATGACCGGGGATTAGAGGAGCCTGTGACATCACTAGTTACTAGGAAGAGAGCAAGTATCAGGTTACTCGTTTGGTGGGAAAAGGAGCATGTTGGGAAGAAGGTTGTCTTTTGGTGGGAGAAGCCATCTTGGGGTTGGGTTTTAGGTGGTGAGCAGGGTATTATGGAAAGGAGCAGGCCAGTGTGGGTGGGAAAGGAGCCATCTTGGAACTGGGTTTAGGTGGGAAGAAGGGTATTAAGAGAAGAAGAAGGTAGCTATTATATATAGCAGACATCTTAAGGTCAGGGAAATCTATCAACATACAAAAGGTTCGCATCCTGAACACCTACAATGCATTTCACCATGCGACAGCATCCTTAGAGCTACAAAACACAGTCCACATTAAGGACAGACGTGGTGATCGCCCCCTTCTTGATCTCAGGTCCAGTTCCTCTCACCTTGACCTGGAGCAGTGGAAAGGTCATCCCTCCAGTCTGTCTGTGGTGTCACCGGATGTGCGTGGGTCACCCGCACACAAGAGCCAGAGGCCTGGCTGGGATCGGGCCCAGCCTGAGGTGGACTTGCATGGGTTCCCTGTGAGTTCTGCCACAAACTTCAGGCCCAGTCTGGGTGGCAAAGGTCAGGAGCTGCCTGTGCAGTCTGCAGTGTCTCCATAGGCAGCAGGGGCTTGCGAAGGGCCCAGGTCCCCAGGTGCAGGCTGGACCTTGGCAGTGCTGCGGGCTGTTCTCTCACCCCGCCCCATTCTGCAGCCTCCTCGTGGCCTGGACGGTGGTGGTGTCCAGCAGTCCAGCAGCAGGAGGCCAGGTTGGTGGCCCTGTCTTCCCCATGGCCACCACAACCCCCAGGTCGTCTGTCCCCGCTCCGGGTGCTCCTCATGTTTTGTGGTTGTTGCTGTTTTTCTGTTCTGTTATTGTTTATATTTCTTCCTTCTCTCTTTTCTTCCTGGCTTCTTCAACAACTTCCCAAAGTTTGTGTAATCTTCTTTTGTCATCCAGCCTTCCTTCTATCCTATTCCTCTTGTTCTATTTCTCCATTTTTCCCCCTAAGCCCTTTAAAATTTTCTCCCATGAGGGTAAAATCACCACCTTGAGGGCATATTTACTGTATACAATTTTCTGGTTTGTTTTATATTTTGTTATATAACCACAAATATAGTTAATATGGTTAAAGGTAGCAAATCAATAGTTATCACAGTTTGTCATTTTCTAGGTCGTGTTTGATGCTGATTGTACTGTACTAGTGCTGATTGTACTTTGTTAGCCAAGGTGACAAAATTGTGCTAATCAGTTGTCCTTCCTGGTATGCCAAGGCTGAGGTTGCCTAAGGATCAAATACAGTCTTCCAGTGCCAAAGAACCAGGGGCTAGGCCAAATAGGCAGCAACTTTTCATTCCCAATCAATTTAAGAGGTAGGGTCTTGTAACAGCTCAAAACCCAAAAGCCAGCTATACCTAGAAGATGTCTCTGAGATGTAGTCATTTCCAAAGGGTTCTAAATACTAGTAATAAAGCAACTTGCCATAGCAATTTATATGCATCAACCCAGGAATTAAACTAAAAAAAGAGAAAATGAGAAGACACTTAAACAAGATAGAACCCCAGGCTTCCAGCTCACCAAAGGCAAACCCAGGAAGCAATGATGTGGAACAGTTTGAAAGCCGACCACCTGGACGCTCTGAAGTGGTAACAGTGGAAGTAACAAAGCAGATGAACGACGCTCTAGGAAAAATCAAATCAGAAATAATTTCACACATAAGTATAGAGATGGAGCTTAGGACAGTGATGGAAACTATGAATGTCTAACATGGGAATGAAGTGGAATTCATGAAACATTGAAACAGATATTCAGGAAATTAAAAATTTCATTGAAAATTATGCAGAGGAATGAGCCAATTCTGGTAAGAATGTAAGGTGGTGTGGCTACTTTGCAAAAGATCTAGCTGTTTCTTTATAAAGGAAATCTCTACTTCTATATTGGTCAGCTCAGGCTGCAGTAACAAAACTCCATGGAATGGATGATGTCAACAACACAAGTTTATTTTTCATGCTTCAGGGACTGGAAGTCCATGATTGAGGTACTGAGTCACTCTGTTCAAGCTGAGGGCTCTCTTCCTGAAGTGCAGATGATCACCTTCCTAAGTCTCCACATGATTTTTCCTCCATGGTTGAGCCGAAAGGCAGTGGGAACTATGGGGGTGGGAGGGGGAGGAAAGAAGGAAGGGAGGAAGGGAGGGAGGAGACTGGAGCACAGCAAAGACCTGGGCAGTTGGGCCTGGCCTGTCAATCACGGAGACTTGCTAACCTCAGGGATTCAGGACACCAGGGCAGAACAGCTCCCCAGCTCTGCACATGATGCCAAGCTTTTGGCACAAGATCAAGTTGGCTTTGGGGGGACAGCTTAGATGTGATACCTTTTGTGCCTGAAAATAAGATGTAGGCAGAAAATAATCAGCCTCGGAAACTAGAGGTCAAAAATGCCAGCCCCCACCAGCCTGTCCCTGCCCTCCCTGCCACCACAATTCTCTTGCTCAGTGGCTGCTCGGTAAGCCAGGGAAGGCCAGGAAAACTGATTGAGGTGGCCTTTTTGACCTCTAGTTTTCAAGGCTGATTATTTTCTGCCTACGTCTTATTTTCCAGGAAACAGGGTATCAGAAAGAGGATATAGAGGACGGTGGTCATTAACCTCCCAGCTGCTGCGAGTCCTCTCCCCAGCCCACCCTGCAGAGTGTACTTCCTGTCCTACTTTAGCTGGCCACACTCACTCTACAGAGCACTGATTTTCCCAGCACTATTTCTTCTTGAGCACTTTGTTTGTCCTTCTTTTTCTTCTTCTTTGGCCTTAAGAGTACATTAAACTTTGACATCCATCAATTTTTCCATCCAATTCCTTCAATGGAATGGTAAGAGCCCTCTGATACCAGTAACTCTGGGTTCTCTTCCTATGGACATGAATCCTGTTAGACAGGGCCCCCACCTGTATGACTTCCTTTGACCTTAATTACTTTTCCTATATCCCTTCTTGCAAACACAGCTTCAATGGGGTGATGGCCTCAATATATGAATGGAATGGACATAAAATTCACTGCATAAAACATACTGTTACACATTTGTCCAAGGAAAAATACCAAGTTGTGTTCACAGAAGTCTGTATACAATGGTTATAGTAGCCATGTTCATAATCCATAAACTGGAAACAGCTTCAGTGAGTGTGTCCAGACAGAATGAAAACAATGACCAATTAAGATGTGTCCCTAATGGGGACATCTGGGGAATCAAGCCTAGGGGCCATGAAACATGGTACTGTCCGCATGGAAACCTTGATCTCCAGGGACAGAGGATCTGTTTGGTCCAAGGCATCCAAGCCTGACCCAGCAGAGGCACAGGTCTCATGGTTGCTGTTCGCTCCAGTGAGAAATGGCCCTGTGTTCTCAGCCCCAGCTGTGAATGTCCCTTCGCCCAGGGCCCAGAAGGAGCCTGCAGGGATGGGGATTTCCTGAAATCACCTGACAGCATCAGACACCAACCAGGTAAGAGGGCTGGGAAAGCAGGGGAGGGCACAGTTTCCTCTGAGGATGCAGATTCGTGTGGACACAAACACAGACACTGGCATTTGAAAAAAAAAGCCCACTAAATCCCACTGCATCTAACCAAGTTCAAACAATGAAACATCTGTGTTCTGACATGTAGGGTCCTTCTTCATTAGGCATGTGCTGTCCAGTGCAGAACAGAGTGTGCACATTTCCAAGACTGAAACAAACAACAGAAAAGGAGGAAGACTAGGACGCTCAGCAGTATGAGGAGCATCAATTGCCGGTGATTAATAAGCTTGACCCTAAGTCCAGAGCCAAGAACGTGTACCTCCACCACCCCAAAGACGGACTGCTCCTTACACAGCGAGACCCTCCTGGTCTGGCCCCTGCTGCCTGGGCATCCATTGCTTGCACTGTCCACTGTGCTCTGTGATCACAGAATAAAGGGTCTCACACTGGGGGTCTCGGACGCCATTCCCACTTCCACAGAGGGATAGTGACTGGGACTAGAATCCAGAGACACAGCAGCCTGTGTTCAGGGTTCAGGTTCAAGTACTCAGTGATGCAAATGTCTGCGGTGGCTCAGACAGTCACATGCCGGCACAACTCACAGAGAGTAATGCAAGAAAGCAGACGGCGATGTGTGTAGTCACAGCAATTCGGATCCTGGTCAAAGGCAGCTGTAGGAGCATCTCTCCACATGAGGAATGCAAGGGAAATGCGGTTAAAATCCTGGAGACAGGTGGTGGACAAGCGTCGGAGTCAGAGGATCCAGGGCATGAGTGCCCAGGTGCAGCGGGTTCCGCAGAAGGGAAAGTGGCTGCAGTGCACACCAGGATGCAACAGCAGAGCCTCCAGCAACCGACCCCCCTGATGGCAGGAGGCACTGGACACGGGGTGGAGACTCACAATCAGCAGGTGTGCTCAGTGTTGGGCCTTCGGAGCGGCCCAGCACAGGGACAATCTTGTGACCTCTTTCTCTCTGCGCCCCCTATGATAGCCTAGCTGGACTGACGGCCAGAGCAGCAGCGTCGAGTGCTTGGGACACTCCTCTCTCTGTCTCTCTCTCTCTCCCTCCCTCCTTCCGCCCCCCCTCGGTGACATATTTTACTAACCCTCCGTTGCTCCCAGATTTCTATGCTCCAAGTCACCCATGCATATCCTGAGCAGCTTCCAGCTTTTTCTAATACTTAGGGTTAGCATTTGGTTCTCAGAATCAATCCAGCTGCAACAGTTTCACATCTCAGCACTTGGCTCCATTTCACTAGTTTAACTCACTGCTCCCTTGATGTGCACACTGTATATTAGAATCAGCTGCTGCATCTTCCTATTCCCCTTCCTCAGGCCTTTGCTTGCACAAGGAATGCAGCTCCTGTCCTTTTCCCAGGAGTTCTCCCAGAGGACGGATTTAGAATGTTTTACTGACCCCCTGCCTGAGGTAATTGTGGCCCTGGGATCATCTTTGGGATGCACCAAGGAATTTCCTCTTAGTCAGTAGATACTGTTCCTCCCAGAACAAGAAGAATGCAGATTCACAAGTCCTCTGTTCTGACCAGCAGCAAGGAGCAGGAACCCTGCACCAGCAGCCCCAGTCCAGGCTCAGGCACCTAGACCAAAGTGCTGAGCGACAGTGATGCTGTCCTAATGGTGACTAAAATGCTGAGAGCAACCATGAGGCAGCAGTATCAAAGCTCATGGTCTTCCAAGCTTGAGAAAATAAAAGGTCACCGATAAAATTTCCAGGGTTATTGTATGGCCCTTAGTACACAATATTCCTTTTCATAATTTATTCAGTAAATGGTAGCTAAACAAAACAATACACAAAAAAAGCCCCTCGGCTGGTTTAGAACTCTAAGTGTAATTGGCCCTGTAAGTTGGGGTAAATCTAATTGCACCATCTTGGGTAGGTTTACCTACAGAATAAGTTGTTACACTAAGTTAAATATTGTAGAAGAAAGTATTCACATATAATACTCAGTAAAAAGGACTGGGGTTAATAAAACTGTATGCATTAGTAATTAAGCCATATTTATTAACTGTGGTTTTTCAATAATATTCAGTAAGTTAATTCTGCTTTAGTTAAATCTCAATAAATGAATAACCTTCCCAAATCATGTAATGATATCTTTTCCAAGAAAATGTTGGCACATTACGTTCTGATATGATGATACTTTCTTCTCCACAGACATGGATGGGGACAACCACACTGCAGTCCCAGAATCCCTCCTCTTGGGACTCTGGGAGGCAGGAGCAGGAGGAGGCTCTCTGCGGGCTCTTCCTGTGCATGTACCTGCTCACCATCCTCGGGAACCTGCTCATCATCCTGGCCATCAGCTGTGACCCGCACCTCCATACGCCCATGTACTTCTTCATGGCCAACCTCTCCAGTGCGGACATCTGCTTCTCATCGGTCACAGTCCCCAAGGTGCTGGTGAATCACGTAGTGGGGAGCAAGTCCATCTCCTACCCACAGTGCATGACCCAGATCTACTTCTTCATCACCTTCATCAACATGGACGGCTTCCTCCTGAGTGTGATGGCCTGTGACCGCTATGTGACCATCTGTCGCCCACTCCACTACACCATGATCATGAGGCCCAGGCTCAGTGTCCTCCTGGTGGCCCTCTCTTGGGTCATTACAAACCTGTGTGCTGTCTTGTACACATTGCTCATGGTTCAACTCAAATTTTGTTCTAACACTATGGACCACTTCTTCCGTGACCCCTACCCTATCCTGAAGCTCTCTTCCTCTGACACCTTTATCAATGAGCTGGTGGTTTTCATTGAAGGTAGCATGTTATTTCTGACATCATTCACATGCGTTGTTGTATCGTACGCCTACATCTTCTCTAAGATACTAAAGTTGTCATCATCCTGGGGGATAAGGAAAGCCTTGTCCACGTGTGGGTCCCACCTCACTGTGGTCTCCCTCTTCTATGGCACTGTTCTGGGGGTCTATATGCACCCTTCGTCCTCCTACTCAGTACAGGACATGGTGGCCTCTGTCATCTTCACAGTGGTGACGCCCTTAGTCAATCCCTTCATCTACAGCCTGAGGAATTGGGACATGAAAGGAGCCCTGAGGAAGCTAATTCTCAGATGCTAGGATTAGAAAATGTTAGTGCTCTGAGAACTATATGATATCATGTGTTTCTTTATTTTTATAAAGAAAGTGAGGTCCATATTGCTGCCAAACTCACTCACGACTTCCTCTAACTAGTCACATGGGATCAAGATCATTCTTTTAAATTTGAGGCTGACAGGTACTCCTAGCCAAAAAACATTTGTTTGCTATGAAAATTGCAGATTTTATTGTACTCATTTTACTGTTAAGAGCATCTGAAGATCAGGGATATTTGGATACTCATTTTTGGTGCAGTCTAACAATCCACTAAGACTCGAGTCTTACTCAATTCCAGAAGACTTGAGAACTGAGCCTCCCTAGGTTCACTTGGTCTTTGCAGCTTCAGGTGAGAGCTGTTACAGCCACCCTCGTGACTGACGAACAGAGAAGTCAGCACGCCGTGGGGAGAACAGCTAGGAACTACTGACTGCAAAGTGTTCCAGACTCTCCGTCTGGGGACTAAGGGTGGTGGCAGTGTCAGTTCACGCCTCCTCCTGCCCAGGCTTGTAACACAACATACTGCCTCCCACACAACGTGGAATTTTTGGTGTTTTCTTACTCGGCACAGGTGTCGGTCGGAGATGGTACCAGAAATTTCAAAGAGTAGCTCTTCTTCTCCGTGGACTCTTTGCCTCCCTTCAGGTTTAGATGACCCCAAGGAAACAGATATTCCCTTAGAGTGGCGAGTTACTGAAGCAGCTCAGAGACACCAGGACAGGAATCAATTGCAGAACTGGAGTTGGAACCCAGGACTGCTGATTCCAAGTCCATGGTTTGTTCTGTCCTATGCGTGCAGCCCTCGTCTAGTCTAGAAGATCAGCTCCCACATTCCCTTGCCAGTGTGCAGAGCATGCTCACCTGAAAGCCCTGTGCCCAGACTTCAGCCGCCCTCCCCGTGGGCCTTCCTGCCTGCCTGTCTCCTCTCTCCCTTCTCCATTTCCCCCACTTGCGTGGCCAACGAGGCCTCACTGGCAGCTCCTGCCTGCCTCAGTCCTCTCACCCTCCGCTCCTGCCTTGATCTCCGCAGCAGGAATCCCACAGCCTCTTGCACAGGGCTCGCTTTCAGCCTCCTGGAGTTGATCACACTCTGGTAAACGGTGCTAACAGAAAAGGTGGAAGCAGCCAGGAGACCCCAGACACGCGTCCTTTCCGGTAGAAAGCCTGGCATGCCTTGTTCTCAAGCTGGCCTTCCGGTTTCCCTTCTCGATAACTCATGTACTCCTCACTTCCATCCCACTTTGCTCTTTACTCATTCTCTGATGAAAGACTCACGTGAGTTTTTACTTTTTAGGTCTTTGTTTTTCTCTCTCTCTCTTTTTTTTTTTTTTTTTTGTTGCTGCAGAGACTTGCTGTGCAGTTCAAGCCTGCCTTCAACTCACTGTGTAGCCTAGGTTGTTCTGGAAGTTACAGGGATCCTTCTGCCTCAGCCGCCAGCATGCCGAGATTACAGAAGTGCACCGCCACACCCCACTTCACATGACTTTACAAATATTCTAGCAATTTTGCACTTGCCCCAACGGACCCGTGAATCCCATCCCCAGACACAGCAGAGCACCCACACAGGGCTCCCGGGCTGGAGGCCAGACTCCAGGACTCAGGTGGTGCCAGCAGGAACCTGACTGCACGGGACAAACTTCTTGTACTTTCTGACTCATCAGTTTCATTTAAGCGGAAACTCAGCGAAAGCATTTGAGATTCGAGAAGGGGCTTAGTACAATTGCCTTGTCTCTGTGTATAACATGTATATGAAATGTAAGCCAATTTTATGTTTAGAATTGAGTCCTATCTCCAAGTTACCTCATTATATGTGTTTATTCCTAAATCTACAGATCAAACACTTGCCGTCACAAGCTTTTCAGAGAAGGCACACTCTGCCAGTATTAGATTATAATACAGAGCATGAAATAAGCCTAGATAAGAGCCTCTGTCCCCACAATGCTGGCGAATTTGTGGTGGGAAGCAAGTCCATCTCTTACATGCAGCGCACGACCCAGGTCTATTGCTTCATCACAAGGGGTGATGAAGGTTTAACTCTTCAAAAATCTGTTATAGTGAAAGACCTGTTGCCATTAATCCTCCTCAAAATAACCCCCTTGCTTTGTGCACACTTATCCATCATTTTTTCTATACAGGGAATTGAACTCAGGTCCTTGTGGTTGTGAGGCAAGCCCAGTGCCACTGAGCCTTATCCCTGGCCTTATCCATCATTCTTGTCACTTTCTGAGGCAGTCCTAGGAGTTCTTTTCTGGGAGTGCCTTGACAAAGTGTGATTTAAAAACACAGTGAATGCTGCAGGTGCATAAAAACACTGTGGCATGTCCTCATCCATCTTGTTCCCTAGATCTAGCACTGCACATTAAATACATCCTTACCTCACACCACATAGAAAATTAATTCAAAATGGATCGTAGTCACACATGGAAACCAAAATTACAAAATTCAGGGAGAAAACATAGGAGTAAATTTTTATAATCTTGGGTTACACACGTGTTTTTTTTTTTTTTTTTTTTTTTTTTTTTTTTGGTCAGATGAGTTTTTTAATACAGCCAAAAAGGCATGTCATAAAAATTTTTCAGCATAAATTTGACTTCAGTAAAACTGAAAACATTTTCTATTTAGATAAACACCTCAGAAAATAACAAGACACAACTAGGAGAATTATTTGCAAATAGAATGTCTGATGACGAATTTCATAATCAAAATACATGAAGAGCTCTCCAAATTTGAAAATCAAGAATAAAAACTTTGCAGTTGGGTAAAAAAATTAGACACCACCAAAAAGATATGTGAATGGAAACTAAGCACAAGAACCCTAATTTCAATGGTTTTTAGAAATGCAAATTAAAGTCTCAAAGAAACGACACTATAAACCACTTTAGTCGCCTTTTTTTGTTGTTGTTTTTGTTTTTGTTTTTGGTACCAGGGATCGAACTCGGGTCCTTGGTTGGCCACCGTTTGAAAGCTGAGGATGCTGGATGTGTAGGCAAACAGAACCCCAGCATACGGTAAGCATGCGCAGGTGCGGCTGCAAGGCAGAGCCCTTCAGCAGTTTCTCATGAGACTGAAAACGAACTTACGGCCTGAATGAGCACAGGCTGCGGGAACAGACGCCACGGAAGGCGTGGTTGAAGTGACAAAAACTTTCTTCCTCTGGCTTCTGGAGGCCAGGTGTCCACAGTCAAGGCCCTGACCCATTCTGTCTCTCTGGAGGGCTCTTCTTAGCTTGCAGCTGGGCCCCTTCTTGCTGAGTCTTCACGTGATCTGCCCTGCCTGTGCTGCAGTGCAGGTACACACAGGCACGCGCACACACACACACACGCACGCGAGCACACACGCACGCGCGCACACACAGATGTAGCTAACGCTGGTTTGTTCTCAGAGGAACATGAAACTATTGGATCAAATCCGTATACTTATGTCTGCCTTTGACTTTAACTGTTTATTCTGAGTCTCTATCTCCAAACGCAACCACACGGAGGATTATGGCTTCAATATCTGAACATATGAATTTTGAGGATATACAAATATTCATGCCACTAAATGTACTGTGTGCTCCATCAGTCCAGCTCATACATATTTATCCAGGTAAAACAGCAAGTTACACTCACGAAACCCTGCCAACAATTGTTATAGTAGCATATTCATAAGTCATCAGATTAGAAAAATCTTCAATGTCCTAGAAATGATGAATGAATTAACAAATGGTGGTGTCTCAAAATAATGAAGTATTACTCGGCAATAAAGGGGACCACACTATCGATTCACAAACATCAGTGTTTCCTAGAGGCTGGAATCTGGTAACTACAAAGTACACTAGGGAAGTGCTTTGCAGGGATCAAACTGCTTGATGCCTTGTTTGTGGTGGCAGTAATACTGAATACGTTGCTCAAAACTCACAGAACTGAGCCCTAATATGGATGATTTTACTATGTATATGGTATACTTACAGCATTTAAACTCCAATAAAATTTTTGTCTATATTATGTATGTTGGGTTCTAATTTCATCACTTTATGACCAGAATATATGGCATATAAAGTGTCTATTTCAGAGAATTTAAAAGATTTCATTATAAATACTAAATTGCATATTAGTTAATATACTCTGAGATTAACAAACCTGTTTATGGAGCTTTCAACACGGCCGAATAGAGGAGAAGCCATGTTTGAGCTACGCAGAGAAAATCAACTGAAAACACAAGGAATTGGAGTAAAGGGAGGGACATGCATCCTGAAGTCAAAATCAATCTGAAATAAGAGACTTGTGGAACCAACAAAGCAGAGGCACAGGATTTCACAGAACTGTGCCCCAGCCCACAGGGCTGCCCACAGAGCTGCCTCAGGTGAGCGTTCTGGGACGTTGCTGGATGAGCAGGAATCACCTTTCTGGGATGTTTCTAAAAGAACTGCAGAAGTGGCAAACGCAACCCACACAGGATAGAGCTGAGATATCAGACCCCTCACTCCTTCTGCCTTCCAGCAAACAGAAGCAGCAGCAGTCTGGCAACAACTCTGTCACATAGGGGCAGGTGACCAGGAAGCTGCTCCCTCTCTGGTTGGAGGCCAGTTTTTTGCTTTGTTTTGCTTTGCTTTGCCTCTCTCTCCTCTCTCTCTCTCTCTCTCTCTCTCTCTCTCTCTCTCTCTCTCTCTCTCTCTCTCTCTCTCTCTCTCTCTTTTGCGCTACAGGGGCTAACTGGAACCTCTAGCAAGGTTGAGCACCGCAGTGGAGAGTAAGTGGAAGAGTATCCCCTTCCTACTCGGCGACCCGCCACCCTAGAAGGACAGAGCAGAGGAATCAGGATTCTTGCAACCTTGGGCCGCCCCCGGGGCAGCGGTTAGAAAGACAGCCCGCCCCACCGCCCTAAGAGTCCAGAAAGAAGCCAAAGAAGTGTCCCCCAGGAGACTGCAGATGTCCTAGGAGGGGCCAAGGGTACAGCGGATGGGGGGTAGCCTGGGCCTGTCTCTGTCTGAGGGCACCACAGCACCTAGGACAGCCCTGCGGAGACGAACCCGGACAGCTCCCTCCGCCCCGCCTCCTGCAGGTCTCCAGTGCGCCCGCAACCCGCCCCTCCCCCTCCCGCTCTCCTGCTGGTGTCCAGCTGACTGGGCCTGGGCTCCCACGGTGAAGCCTCTGGTCCCCTGGGGTCGCAGGACTCCTTCTGCAGAGGGTCCCTTGGTCCCCACAGCCCCTCCCGAGAGCTGCTGCCCAGTTCACTGCTGAGGAGCCCGAGGGGGGCGAGGCCTGGCTTACTAAACTCTGGACTGAGGTGCAGCCTCTGGGCCTGCCCTGCCCGCCTCACCCCACCCCTGCTTCAGGGACAGGGTGTCCCCGAGGGCACAGGGAGGGCACAGCCAGCGCTCAGGGGGACCTGGGCTCTCCCAGGGGAGGTGTGTGAGCAGCAGGCCTTGGCCGTGCCTCACTAAGTGGGCCAGGGACAGGCTAGAGGAGGCGGCAGTGTCGCTCCACATCCACCCGCCTCATCTGCACGCAGAAAGGGACCCCTCGGAAGCCCCCAGTGGCCCCCCACGAGGGAAGTGGCTCCTAGCCTCACACTCCAGGTCCAGCCACCTTGAAGAAGCCCCTCCTATGACTGCCTGAGGCTTTGGGGGACATCTAGACACAGCCCTAACATTCCGCCCGGCCACCTGGAGACTCATGCACATCCCTTTAAGCAAAAGGCATTTAGTGCATCTCCAAGAGCTGCCAGAGTCCTATCAGTTCCAGCACTGCTGAAAAGTCCAAGTCCAGAGTCTCCTCTGAGATTTAGGGCAAACTCAGCTGTGAGCCTCTGTAAAACATCAAAAGAAACTTCAACACTGAGGACATACAAAAGCACGTGATAAACATTCCCATTCCGAAGGGGGGAAATAGGAGGATAGAAAAGAATGGGGCCAAAGCAAGACCGAAGCCCACCAGGACAAACCCTAGATCCTGTTGTTCTGTGTCTGGCGGGGGCCGGGCGTGGTGAGGGGCGGACTCCAAAGGCTTGGGCGCCCGGCAGCTCTGCATGTGGCTGTGGCTTCCATGGCTTCTCTCTGGGCTGGCTTTGCTTCCTCAGACGATCCATGCTCCTGGCTTCTCCAGGCTTCTGGGGTCTCCACTGCACCTTTGGCTTCACACTCAGCTTCACACACTGCCCTCTGGGGCACCCTGCCCGGCCTCCCAGGCCTCCTGAAATCTGGTGGAAGCCTTCCTGACCCCTCAACCCTTGCATCCTGCCTGTGCCTAAAACCAGCGCCACGTGATGACGCCAGGACTGAGCCTTTCCCATCTTGCAGAGGCCTCTGAGCGCCTGGAGAACTGAGCATGGTGAACTGAATCCTGCCAAAGTGAATCCCAGACAATCAAAGAAAGAGCTTTACAAACTATCATTAAAATTCGCTGAGACTGCTGGCCCGGAGCAGATGACGTAGACTATTCTCCCTGCTCCTTCCCACTGAGTATAGCTACGAATCCTTGGAGCAGTGCAAGGGCAGCCAAAGGAGAAGGTCAGGAAGAAGGGGGAGGACTGGCGAAGGACCCTAGACCCGGGAGATCAACAGAGTGGCGGGGAGTCGCCCCAAATCCAGCACACAGAAGAGCCCCAGCCTGTTCTGACCCCTGACCACACAGAGGGTGGCCCAGGGAGACCCTGTCCCGCTTTGGGCTGGGTTGGAGATCCCATGGGCAGCATCTGGTGAGGCCAGCTGCACACAAAGGTGGGTGGATTAGGAGCTGGGCCCCCAGTGGCCAAGGAAAATGCTCTGTCTTCTCTGAGTCTGAGGCTTCTGTCACCCACAGAGACACCAGGCAGGAAATGGCAATATTTAAAATGCATGCTGGATGATAGCATGTGCCTAAGATCTCAGCACTCTAGTGGCTGAAACAGGAGGATCATGAGTTTGAGGCTAGGCTGGGTAATTTCAGTGAGACACTGTCTCCAAAAAAAAAAAAAAAAATTACACTAATCTAAGATGTTAATAATAGAGGGAAGTATGCCCAGGGATGAGTTTATGGGAACTACCCTGTTTGTTCAGCTTATCTATAGATCTAAAACTGTTTTAAAAATAGGTCATATATAATTATATGTAAGTGTATCATATATATAATTGGATGGACTCAGTACTCAAATGAAGAACACAGACGATAGAATCAATGAACCTGAGAACAGAACAAAGGAATTGATCAAATCTGAGCAGCAGTATATTGAAGAAATATGCTCAAACAAGACAAAACACACAAAAACTAAACACAAACAGATTCACGTATCTGTGGGACATAAACAAAATTCAACGTTTGATGGCCAGGGATGTAGCTCAGTGGCACTGCACTTGCCTGGCAAGCGCAAGGTCCTGAGTTCAATCTCCAGTACTAAAAAAAAAAAAAAAAAACAAAATTCACCGTTTGGGTTGATGATGCAGGTCATGATAGACTGCTTGCCTAGTGTGCATGAGGCCCTGGGTTTGACCCCCCACACACTGAAAAGAAAATCCAATGTTATTAGAGTACCACAAGGAAGAGAGAGAGAGAGAGAGAGGCTGAAAAATACTGAAAGATAATTCAAAGAAGTAATGGCTGAAAACATTCCACATTTGTTGTAAATATAAAGCTATAGATCCAAGAAGCTAAATAAACTTCAGATAGGATAATTTTCCAGATGGTCTTATGAGACAAATCATAATTAGACTTCTGAGAGATAAAACCTTGAAAGTAGCCAGAGACCAATGGCACTTTACCTATTGGGGAGTGTGATTTTGAACAAGTGGATTTTTCATCTGAAACTATAGAGGTCAGAAGGCAGTGCCACAGTATCTTTCCAGTGCTAAAAGAAAAGAACCATCACGTGGGAATTTCATATCTGACAAAATGATCCTTCAGGAGTGAAAGAAAAATTAAAACGTTCTCCCATGAAAGAAAACTAAGAGACTCTGTTACCAGCAGACATATCCTTAAATAATGGCTGAAGGTGCTTCTTCGAACAGGAGGAAAACAATAAAATAATGATCTGGGAGCATCAAGAAGGAAGAAAGAGCAGTGAGTGGCGCACAAATACAGGCGATGTGATTGGCTACGTTCTTCATGAGTTTGCTAAGTCCTATCTGATGACCGAAACAAAAATTATAGCAAAATCTGATACTCCAGTCACTGATATTTTAAGATAAAATATATATATTTTAAAAAAAGAACAGATCTAAATGGAAGTAAAATTTCCAACCTTGCTTGTCAAGGTAAAAAGTTGCTCACATACATTTGTAACACTCAGGCTCCTCATTGTAGTGTTGAGTAGCGGCACCCGTAAAGATGCCACCAAATTCCTAATCCCTGGAACCTGGGAATGTGATGTTTTTCCAGTGCAGTTAAAGATCTCAACATGAGCCATGTGTGGTGGTGCATGCCCATAATCCCCGCACTCGGGAAGGTGAAGCAGGACAATTGCTGTGAGTTTGAGGCCAACCTGGGCTACACAGTGAGTTCGAGGCCAGCTTGAACTGCACAGCAAGACCCTGTCTCAAACCACCCCCACAAAAGATCTCAACATGAAAGTACTCTGGATGTAGAGTGGGCCCTAACCCTAATGACAGATGTCCTTGTACAAGAGAGGCAGAGGGACCCTAGAGGCACACAGACACAAAAAGCAAGGTCATGGGGAGGCGGAAGTTGAGACTGCAGCTACATACAGGGGCAAACCAAGGAAAGCCACACATGGCCAGCAACGGAGGCAGGAGGTGGAGCACCCTCAGAGCCTGCCAAGTAACCCACGCTGCCAACACTTCAGTTTTGGGCTTCTGGCCTCAAGAACAGTAAGATAATAGCATTTGTTGTTTTAAGCCTCCTAGGTTTTGGTAATTTATCAAGTTCAGCTCTGGAAACCTAATACAATCACCTAAAAATATGAAGAGAAGACGTAAAAATCAAGGTGAAATCCTTAAAAAAAAATCATGTATCCCACAGGAGGCAAAATAAATCATAAATAAAAAGACACAAAGGAAGTAAAAGGAGAAGCAGAGGAAATGGATAGTAAACAAATAATTCAGTGGCGTGCATGAATCCAAACAAATCAACAATAACCTTAAATATGAATAGTCTGAATAGTCATTTGAGAGACTGGCAGGGTAGATTGCTTAAAATATGACCTGAATATATGTTGTCTCTAAATTCAATGCCATGGGTAGGTTAAAAGTAAAAGACCAAGGAAGACACCATGCGAACAGCAATGAAAGGAAGGCAGGAGAGGCGATGCTAACATCTAAGGGAGAAGTCTTCTAGCAGTACTAGAAAAAGAAGGGTCATTGCATGCATGATAGCATGGCCAACACACCAAGAAGAGAATGGTCCTAAATCTGCACATGAAGAAAAACCAAAAGAGCTGAAAGAAGAAATAGAAAAATTCACAATAATATTGGGGATTTTAACACACATACCTTCCTTAGTAAACAATAGAATTACTAGAGCGAAAATCAACACGAATGTACCCTAACCAAACAACATCACCAATCAATAGGATCTAACTGAAATGGATGAACCAAGCGAAAAAGAAATTGAAATATATCGACCAAATTAAAAAGGAACCAAATAATTCATATATATTTCAGTTGCCAATGGAACACTCACTAAGATAGCACATCCTTGATTATAAAACAGAGCCTCAGGAAATTTAAAAATGATTTAAATCACACAAAAAATGTTCTCTGGCCATAATGGAATCAAACTAGAGGTCAGGAAAAACACCCCACGTGACTGCACACCACTCACTGCGCCACTCCAGGAACTCGGCATGCTGGCTGCATGTCTGCCACTGAGATCTTCCCGAGGGAAACCTGCCTGCTAATTCCCTGGGCCCCAACAGTGGCCTCAGCCACAAGGCCTTGTCTCTCTCTTGCCCCCATCCGCTGGTTGGGGGTGCACGTCCCCGATGGCTCCCACTTCCTGCAGGCCCTGTGAGCCGTCTGGCCTCTTCGCCAGGCAGTGGCACCTGCTTCTGCGGAGTCTGCTTGGTGTACTGTCTAGTCTATGTCTCCTTTGACCAACGTACCCAAACCTAACTCTTCCTGGCCAGGAGAGAAGGGCTGTCTTGGTTAGTGTCTTAGTTATTTTTCTAGTTGCTGAGACAAAACACCCAACACTCAAAGTGAAAAGAGGAAAGGTTGATTTGGCTCACAGCGTATAGAGGTTTCAGTCCATAGTCAGCTGGCTCCCACACAGGGTGGGGTGGCAGAGGGACATCACAGAGCAGACGGGAGGTAGCATAAGACAAACAGCAGTAGCAAGAAGGGACAAGCAACAAGCCATGACCCTTTTTCTGTCCTTTATATTTTATCCAGGCGACCCACCCTTAGGGAGGGTAGCACTCACACCCAGGGTGGGGCAGCCTTAATCCTAGCATCACATAACTGATCCCAGCAGCACACACCCTAGATCCAGCCACCTCCAAAAAGCCCACCTGTGACCATTCGAGGGTTTGGGGGGACAGCTAGACACAAGCCACAAGAGTAAGAATAAGCTGGACATAGGTCTGACAAGAGGCAAAAAGGAGTCTGCCAGGATAAACTAATTTCCTGTGAGAGACAGCTGGTCATGGGTTGGAGACTCTAGCAGTAGGCTGTCCGTCAGGGTGGAGAAGCACCCCAGGAAAGGTATGCTGTGGGCATTCATGACCAAATCCCTAGAGCCCCATTAAGGCAGGACTGGAGTTTATAGCTAAGAGAGACCTCAAGGCCCAATCTGAGGGAGATATGGCACCAAATCATTTTATGAGGCTAATATTATCCTGACACCAAAACCAAAGAGGAAAAAGCAAACAAACAAAACCTACAGACTTATGTATTTCATAAACTTAGCTGCAAGGATCCTCACAATAGCAACGTACAAAAAGAATCACTGTCACCAAGTTGGATTTACTGCAGGTAAGCAAGTTTGGTTCAACATTTGAAAATCAATCAGCATAACCCATAACATTAACAATCTAAAGAAATACAATCACATCAGTGGACACAGGAAAAGCATTTGACAAAATTCAACATCCATTTTTTTATTTTTAAAAATCTCCTAAGAGTAGAGGGACAGCTACCTCAAGTTGATAAGACGGCATCTACAAAAACGCTAGAGTAACATGAAACCTAAAGGTAAAACAACTGAGTGTTCCCTGGGACTGGAAAACTGTATGGAGAATCGAAAGGTTTCCAAAACAGGGCTTCGAGTAAGGGTTATTTTGTAGATTCCTCTGGTTTCCTCTCCCCGTTGGCCTGGCTTTGTTTGCGATGATGGTCTCATGTGCTTCCTGGTAGAGAGAGAGGGAGGGCTCCCTGCCACACTGGTGCCCTGCTCTTAGTCAGTGAGAGGAGGGAGGACAGCCTATCCTGCATCTGCATCTCCTCAGTTGCCTTCAGCCTCGAACACTCCTTGTGCCAGTGGCATATTTTGGGGTGGCACATTCTTTGGCCCCTCAAGAGTCACTGGGATGCTGGGATCACTAAGTGGGGGCAGGAAGGGAGAGAGATGTCCGCACGTTGTCATGTCACTGTGAAAACAAAGCACGAGGAATGAAGAAGGCTCTGAAACCTCCAGGAGGTAAGAATCGAATCACTGGAAGGTGACAAAGATTCTCTCCTCAACCACACTCAGCTCTGATTCTTCGAGCTCTTTCTCTCCAATAAGCCCAGATTGGGCTCGAACTCGCCTCCTCCTGCCCCAGCCACCCAGAGTCCTCCAATTTGTGCGCAGCCATTCAGCTTCTTCATGGGAGAGTCACTCCTTGGCGAGCACATTTGCAAAGGTCTCTTGGAAATAGGACAGGCTAGAGTTGAGGAAAACGATGAGGAGGAAAAGTCACAGAACCTAAGGCCCAGGGAAATCAGTGTCTGTGGGAAGCGAGAGGACGCCGCCCCGGGAGCAGGTCCAGAAGGGGGTGGGCGAAGGGGGGCGGGCAGGGCTGTGCGGTGGACTTGGTGTCAAAAGCTGCCTGCGCTCTGCCCGGGGCCTCGGAGAGCAGACCGAGAAGACGCTGGCCTACCCCGCCGCGGAGAAGGAAGCCCCTCCCTGCTCTGTGCCGCGGGGCCAGCGGTGTCACCTCCGTGCCCTTCACGCAGCCTCTTTACCTCTCCCTCTGCAGCTCGCCTCCCCCGATTCCCAAAATGCACTGCCTCGATGAGAATTCACCGAGATCGCCCATTTCTAAATTTTGAACGTCTGAGCTGCCCCTCGCCCTACTTCTGACTTCTCCCTAGAAGGAAAGGAGGCCCCGGGCCGCAGCGGGGGCGACCTCTTCTGGGTACTCGGTTGACCTTAGTTCCAGGACTTGGGGGGCTCAAGGCTGAGGGGGAGCAGGGGTGGGGGCGGGGGGCAGGGCAGGTGAGCAGCAGCGCCGGGGTGCAGGGTGGGGTACCAGGCCTCAGCCTGGGGGGGCGGGGGGAGGGGCCCGCCCGCGGGCTGGCCCGGGAGGGCGTGGCTGTAGGGGTGGGGGAAGCAGGTGCCCCCCGGCGCTGCAGCTGGGGCTGCGCAGGAGTAGGGGCGAGCGGGAGCCTCGGGCAGGAGCCCGGAGAAGGCGGCGGGAGACAGGTGGGCCGGAGGCTGGAGCAGTGAGCGCTCTCGCTTCCGCTGCTTGGCCCTGCGGTTCTGGAACCACACCTGGGGAGGGGAGGACAGCCACGTCAGGGTTCCCCGGGGCCAGGGGCTGCTGTCCCCGCCACCCCTTCCTCCGAGGTCAGGAGGCGCCCGCGGAGGGGCGTCGCCACACCCCGGGGAAGCGCGGTCCTCCGGAGGCGGGGCCCGGCCGCCGGCAAAGCCAGGCTGGCGCTTACCTCCAGCCCGCTCTAAGTCTGCCCAGGTTCTGCAACTTCGGGCGCGTAAGGAACGGCACGTCCCTCGGGAAAGGACGGCCTTGCTCCCGCCTGAGGGGAGCGCCCTGGCGCCAGGGAGGACCGAGGATTAGGGCGGTGGCCCAGGGGCCTGGGTGTCGGGCGGGTTTGCAGGGCGGGTTGGGAGCTCGCTTAGGCCTGCGGGCGCGGGCCGGCCACGTTGGGAGCTGTGGTCAGGGGCGAGGGGAAGGTTGCTCATGTGAGCAGCCAGGACTGCGCTTCTGCAGGGCCTGGTGCGCGCGGAAAGGCGGGAAGCGCAGGAGGCCAGGGCGGCTGGCTCGGCGCGGTCGCTCCCGTGCCCAAGCTCGCGCTGACTGCTGGGCGAGGCCCGGTCCTGGCCAGCGCAGCCCGGCTCCGGACTGAAGCCAGGCGGGCGGCACCAGAGCCGCTGCCCTCCCTCCCTCCTTCCCTCCCGGGGCGGCGGGCGGGGCAGCACCTGGATCCTGGCCTCGCTGAGGCCCGTGTCCCGGGCCAGACCCTCTCGTGCCCAGATGTCGGGGTACTGGTTCCCGCCGAAGGCCGACTCCAGCTGCTCCAACTGCGCGGGGCTGAAGGTGGTGCGGTGGCGGCGGCGGGAGCGCGGGGGAGCCCGGTGCCCTCCCTGTCGCGGGAGCCGGGGCCTCCCCACCCCCGGCCCCGGCCTCCCACAGGGCTGGGCGCGGGCGTCTGCGGAGGAGGGGAGGCCGGTTAGGGGCGGCTCGGGGTCCTCTCCGGCCTCTTACCTGGCCCCGCAGACGTCCTTCCGCTACCGCATCCGGGACCCAACCCGGCTCAGCCTCAGGCTCCACTTCACTCCCCGTCCCCCTCAAGCCCGCTTCCCACACGGGTCCCCACGCTCCGCCTCCGCGGACGCCCTGCTCCACACCGCGCCTGACCGGACCTCCGAGCTCTGCTCGGCCCGTGGCCCACCTCCAAGCGCCTTGCGGGCTTCTCCTGCTGGCGGCCTCAGTGAGCTTGAAACACCAGGGCGCTTCTCTCCCTCTCCAGGCCCTCTGCACAGCTCCCGCCCTCCTCCGCCTCACCGGGCAGGTGTCGCATCCCCTTTGCCTCTCTCACGCCCTCTCCTCACGTGTGCACCTCCTGTCCTGTCCTCTACCCCTGCCCTGACTGGGCACCAGGCTGCAGGAACCTGAGCTCGTGAGAAAGGCTCACCTCTCTTCCCCGCAGGCCCACTAAGCCCGTGCACTAATTAGTCTGAGAGCTGCCGGGGAGAGAGGACAAGGTGGGAAGACGGAACACCTGGACAGGTGCACGGTGGGCGCCAGGCACCTGTCCCCATGGAGACCGGGGGTGTGGCTGCCACCCCTGCTCAGCGTGCACCCCAGGGATGGACGTGCACGGAGCTGCTCTCCCAGGACCAGAGCCCTGACCCGAGCTACCCCTTGCAGGACCAGTGGCTGGGGTGGACACTGAGTTAGGAGTGGAGGAAGACACTACGGGGCATGAGCTCCCAGTCTGTAAAGCAGAGGGTTACCGGATGTTTCCTGTGCCCTCCGAGGCCGCCCTGGCTGTAGCATGCTAAGATGTTGTTTTCGTCCCTCCCTTTGCCCTGCTCATGGTGAGCCACCCCATAGGACTTGAGGCCCCGCCACCCAGGTGCACTCACCTGCTGTGGAGGCCAGAGGTCCGGCTGCAGGGCACCGCTCAGGCCAGAGGCTCCCGCAAGCTCTCCCCGTCTTGTGCTCGCCCTGCAGCCTTCTCCCCTTGGCCTCCATGGCTGGCCCCAAGGCCCAAGTGGTCCAGCTTCTGGTGTGCCTGGCCCTGATCCCAGCCAGTCTTCCTGCGAGTCCCTTGGTCCCTTCTGTGGCCTCTCCTTCCCCCTCTGTTTACTCCTCTTTCTGGGTCTGTCTCCCACCGTGTGTGTGGGTATAGACAGCGCTCTGTCTTTTTCACTGTCTCTCCCTGTCGTCTATTTTTTCCCTAATTCCCCATTCCTTTGCTGGAGCATCTTCTCATTCCCTGTCTCGACTTCACCTGTTCCTCTCCACTTTTCCCTCTCTGCCCTTCTCCCCATCAGGTGCTGCTCTCTCTTCTCTGCCAGCTGCCTACTTTCCCACTCCGCCCCTCTCCCGAGCCTTGCGGTCACCCGGGGCTGTCCAATCACTACCTGGTCACCAGAGCCCCTTGCCTGGGAGAGGATCACAAGGCGGATGAGGGAATGTGTTCTGTCGGAGGGTCCAGGGACGCGGGCCAAGAGCTCGTGTTCCAGGGGACCAGAGTCTTTTGTGCTGTTAAATCCTCTCCTGGGAACGGGCAGGGGAAGGAGGGGAAGATGCATTCCTCCCAAGACTCTCCTCCTCAGGACCCCACTATGGGAAGGGGGAGAAGATGGGGACTAGCTGGGGGCCAGAAGCACAGCCTGGCTGGCATCTCGGCATGCAGGTGACACCCTAGGACGCATTTCCAGGAAACCAAAACACAGAAAGCCGCAAGTGCTGCTGCGCTTCTCGGATACGCTGACATCTCAGACTACACCAGCCTTCCCCTCAGGACAATCTGAACTCAATCTATAGGACGAGTCCACAGGATATGTAACTTCTCAAGTCCCCTCTGATTTCCTTCCTCCAACACCATCTCTTCATTCATCCAGAGCCCCTGGGACATCATGACCTTTCAAGGTCACCCAGATCTTTCAGAAACCCTGATTCTAAGAACATCTTAACTCCAGGTTTGTCCTGACCCACCCAAACCTCAGGACTCACTCTGCCATAAACTGAGATTCCCAGAACTGAGATCCCAACATTCAGATTCTTCCAGGGCACCCTGACACGCCCAGAATATCTGAGCAGTTGGGGCAAGCTGGTGTCCACAGGGCTCTGTCGCTTGAGGTTGCATAGCATCTGGAAGTACATTCTGGCCTCCCCAGGATAGCCTGACACCCTACCACCTCGGTATCCTGCAGGACACACTGAAACCGAAGGGCACCGTTATCGGAAACATTCCGTATACTGGGTGATTCCTCGCCCCTTCCATGAGGCTGCAGCCTCTCAGGATAGTTAGCTCACGACACACCACACCCATAGGACAGTATATCCCCAAGGGCACGTCCTTCAAAACCCCCAGGCAACTCGAGACAGGACGCATCAAAACCCCTGAACCCTGATGCTTACCTTGGGGTCCACCTACCGGCAGCGGCGCCATGCAGGAGCTTGTTAAAAGTACAGACCTCAGCGTCTACCTCCATGCTACCAATCTTCGGGTGCTAAGATTCCCAGGAGAGCTGACAGCACGTCCGTCTTAGTCAGGTTGGATGCCACAGGCTGGGTGGCTCTAGTTCTCATGGTTCTGGACCTGCTCTGAGGAGTCCAAGACCAGGGGCCTTCAGTGTCTGGGTTGAGCTCTCTTCCTTGGTGTAGATGTCACCTTCTCCCGGTGGCGCCATATGGTGGAGAGGGAGCCAGCTGTGGTCTCTTTTCCTCTTCATAAGGATGCTGATCCCACCATGGGACTCCATGCTCCAGACATCATCCGCACTTGCCTGACTCCCACAGGCTCCGCTTTCAAACACTACCCCAGCAGGGCATAAACTTCAACCTATGAATCCGGGGAGAGGGACGCACAAATATTTAGTCCATCAGGACAGTGGAGTGGAGAAGTGAAGACCCAAGACACCGCCTCTTCTCCCCCTACCCAGTCAATACCCTGACTTCTACAGCACCCTGAACTCCGTGAGTGCCCTGACCTCACAAGGCCCTAGCAGGCAGTAGGCTTGGACGCCCAGGCAAACACGGAAGGCATCAGCCGGCTGCCTAACACTTCAGGAAAATTCTGACACTCCGTCAGGACAACCTGATTGCTTCAGAACATCTTAACATTCTTTATAAAGAAACGCTGATCCTCTACCCATGTTTCCCAAGGACATGAAGGCACCGCAAGTTCGACATGACATCTCAGGATGCCGTATTCCTGGAGAGACTGGGACTTGTACAAACATGCTCTTCCAGAGCGTACAGATTCCCATCCCCAACCCTGACCTTCAAAGAAATTTGACACTCAGATCCTCTTAAGACAGAAGGACGGAGTGGGTAAGAGCCTTTGGGTCTTGAGTCAAACTGCCATGAGTTCAAATCCCAGCACTACCACTTAGTGCTTCTACGACTCTGGGCTTCCTGTTTAGCACCTCTATGACTTAGTTTCATCATCTGTGGTCACTAATACAGTCAGTTTTCTCTCTTTGGGGTAGATATGTTTCCTGAAGTCATCAGAAATGCTGAACTAGTGAATGGAGCCATTGCCCCCAGGCAATAGCCTCCGATTAGATTTTACCAATCAATGTTTAACCTTGTATTAAGTATGTTTCTGTATTAGGTTTCATGTTGTTTGAATCAGCAATATTTAAAATATAACGTTTGAGTTCTTTTTAGTGTTTAAAGTACAATAACAACATTTAAAGTATACTGTTCATTCATTAATACTAAACTCAGGGCCAACGGCTCTGTAACTCAGGCTTGAACAAAGCGCATCTGACATGTATCTTCTCTGTGAACACATTACTGCCTTCCGGTTTGGGGAATTTAGGTGGCATTTCACACTACACTTGGGGCCACTTTAGGTAGCAACATCAATGACAAAGAGCAGAAATGAGAGAAACGTGCCGCTAAGGACCCAGAAGGAAGTGTAAGGGCTGAGACAGTCGGGCAGCACCTCACCTTGTTTGACACCCACTGTAACTCTGCCACTGCTGGTGTGTGGTAAGCAAGTCTTCATTCTACTATCAGGGTGACCCTGACCCTTTGTGTTTCCATATCAATCTTACAACCACTGCGTTAAGTTTCCTACAAAAACAGGCTGGATTTTGACTGGGATTGCATTATAAATTGGCTTAATAGATATGATTCCAAAGAAATGTTACCTTATCATCAAATAAGATAAGGAAGAGTCCAGTCACCCAGGAGAAAGAGTGGTCTTTGAGCAGCCTCTGAGTAGAGGGTTTCTCCAAATGCATCGCGCTGTCGAGGATTAAAGGAGAACAGTTACCTGTGGCCTTTGCTCTTGAAGCTGTCCACTCACTATGTCATCCTGCAGCCACACTGCCCCTCAGACACACCCCTTCTGCTCTGAAATGTCACCCTGCAGACATCTTGGCCATTTGGGGTTTGAGCTTGTGAGTACCTGACCTTTTCTGTCTCCTTGTACATTTTTTCTCTTTTTCCCAGAAAGTCTAATAAGTAACAAGTTTATATCTTGGGTTCAATATTCTAGGGTAATTTTCCCCTGAATTTTGATCCACTGACTCCTCACAGTATACTGAGATGAAAAATTGTACAGACATAAATGCCTGTTTTGAAAATTAGAGTTGATGGAAAGAAAAAGAATGGTAACTGCTTAAAGTTAACCTATAAGTGTTCTCCAGAGAGACAACCAAATGGTGATGTGTGTATTTCACTGTACTGGATTATCTTTAGTCATGGAACCGAGAAGCCCCAACATCTGCAGTCAGTGAGTGGGAAACCTGGGAGTTCCAGGCTGGAAGCTGGCAGGCTTGAGACCTAAAAAGAAAAGAAGCTTTGTTTCGGTTTGAACCTGAAGGCAGGAAAAGATCAAGTCCCAGTTCGAGCAGCCAGACAGGAGGAGTTGCCTCTTATTGTGAGAAACACCAACCCTGTCTTTTCTATCAAGGACACAAGCAGGACGCCTCCATCTTGGCCTCTAGTCCACCCCACTCAGCCTCGCTGGAACCCTCAAAATCACGGAAATGCCAAAATTCTGGGAACACGGCTGCAGACCAAAGATGGCTGATCAATAGCCAGGGACTTTGCTCCCCACGCCCCCTCCTGCTCCTCCTCCCTCCCCATCCTTCAGATCCTGCCCTCAAGCACTTGAACCCCCCCCCCAAAAGACCCAGCCAGAGAGGAAAACTGCCAGCTGCTTCTCCTGCATTAGGGATAAAAGGGCCACCCACCTTTGTCCCCTGCACCTGCTACCTCATGCTTGCACCTTCTGCAGAAATAAAATGCCTTGCCCAAATTTCTTGGTGTCTGAGTGCTTTATTGTCTGCACCAACAAATTGAGTCTGGGGGCATAATCCCAACATTACTCAAGGGAGGGCCAGGCCTTCAACTGATTGGACGAGGCCCATCGACATTAGGGAAGGCTGTCTCTTTGCTCAGTCTGCCAAATCGAATGCTAATCTCGATGTGTACATGTGCCAAAGCCTCATGTGATACCCCATCAGTATGTCCAATTTTTATGTGTCAGTTTAAAATTTTGAATGTTAATTTCATCCAAAACACCATTAGAGACACACCCAGAATAAAATCTGACCAAATATCTGTGGCCCAGTCAAGTTGACACATAAAATAACCATTATTGATGGTACATTCCCTCTTCCCAAGCAAACTCGCAGGCCAAAAAGGAGGAAATGAAGAGACCAACCCTGAAGAAAATATTTTAAAATTTGTATTAGTCCATGTTTGCAGTATGTAATGATGGCACTCCCTGTGGGGCAGTGGGACGTGACCAGAGCACACCTCAGTGAAGAAGATGTTTTAAAAATAGTTCAATGGTATTTGAATTGTTCCTTTTATCCACGAAAATGTTATCTTATTAGTTTGGGTACATTTTCTATTGCATTTCTTACATTTTCTATCTCAAGAACAATTGTCTTTATGTTGATAATGCTGTCGGCACTTTTATCTATTCTGTTTGTTTTATCTTTTGCCATTGAATTCATAGAACCTGTCTTGAGTCTTTCCTCTAAGTTACTACTTCTGTTTTTAGCTGTGTAGTTCCTTAATCTTTTGAATGTATTAATAGTTCTATAATTGTGTTATAGTACAATTAAGTCCCTGACTTACAAATGAGTTCCATTCCGGGAGAACTGTTTGTGACTTGGATTTGCTCATAGGTCGGATTCGTTCATAAGTCTACAAGGTGAATCTTACACAGCACACCTGTGGAGGTCCACACTCCGATGTCCGTAAGTTGAGGCCTTACTATAGTTTGCTTCTGCCATTGTTTATTGTGCGCTCGATCACATTCTGTGGTCTCAGATCTTTCTGCACTGATTTCATATTATTTTTCAGTCCTCAGAAGGAGTGAATGCTTGCTGGAGAAATGTCACTGTTGTTTTTCCAGGAGAAAACCATTCTAGGGAAAAAATGACCAGAATCTCGGCAAACTGCCAGGGCTCAAAGCTGGGTTTTGATGTCCATCCTTGGTGGGGCCTCTTTGAGTCCTGGGTGACACAGGGAAGGCAAAGATGGACTTGGCTCACAGAATCTTGGGTGGTTTTGTTCAGTGTGGGCAGGTGGTGGCACTGTGAGACTGAGTTATTGTGTCCTTTCCAGATCTGAGCCTAAAAATAAAATTTTATTAATAAACAACACATAAGATGAGAAACAGAGAAAGAAAGCCGAGTGTCCCATATCAAACAACAAGTGTGCGCATGAGGCGGGCCCTGTTGTCCCCAGAAGTGGAGTTGGGGGGCACAGGAACAAAGAACGCTTAGCGTGAGGTCCTCTAACAAGGAGCAGTGGGGAAATCGCCCCCAGGGACCCCAAACTTGGCAAGCGTCACCACCCCACCTCCAGGACATGACAGTCTCCGAGGATGGGGGAGTCTGTTTTCCTGTCCACAATTGCCCACGCTGGAGCCAGCAGAGCCAGTGTCTCCCTCTAAGTGCTCTCCTTTGAGGGAGGCCCCTCAGTCTTCCACCGAAGCTGTGAACTTCTCACCATTTAGGGCCAAGCAAGCAGCGGACAGAGATCAGAATTGACTGGAAACTGGAGACAGCCAGGTAAGAAGGGCTAGGGAAGTGGATGAGGGACAGCAATGTGACAGTAGACTGAGTCACATGGACACAGACACTGACGTTCAGAAAAGGAGACCTGCTGACCCCTCTGCATCTGACCACACTCAAGAGGGCCCTGGCTCTGGGTCAGACATGCACAGGCCCTCCCTGCTGAGACATTTCCATGATGGGAATAGAGGTCAGCGGTGAGAAAACTGGATCTAGGACCAGTGAGTGCAGGCACTAAAAAGCTTGGCCAGAAGCCACTCTTTCTTCACCTCAGAAGAGAGACTGCCTATCAGACATCCAAGATCATCCTGATTTGTCCCCGTCTCCAGCTGTGTGCCAGTTTCTTTCCTGTGTCTGTCCACTATGGTCTATGACTGCATAATAAATGCATCTCAAGGGAGGCTGCTTGGTGCCGTGCTGAGCCTCAGAGGGGAATTGGCTGAACTTGGGCCCAGGGATGAAGCAGCCTTATTTTAATACCCAGAGACGCTAACACTCAGGGATGCAGACATGCCCAGGGTCTCAGACACAGTCCCATGCGTGGAAGACTCACAGATGAATGCGTGAAAGCAGCCACCACTGTATTGAAGATACACAAACTGAACGTTACTGCCAAGGGGGCTGGTTAGACCATTCTCTTCCTATGGGAAGCTGCAGGGGAAAGTAAGTACTAAAATCTAGAGGATGCATATGAATGTCCAATCGTAGTATGAGGAATTTAATACTAGAGACCTGCAGAATACAGCAGGTATATTTGTACCATAGAAATAGAAAGGTAAGCAGTGGAGAAGATAGCAGACAACTAGGGTTATTAATTAGTTGGGAAGACACAATTAGTAGGAGTTTAAACCATGAAATGATAGTATTTTATTTTTGTGTAACTGATCTCTATTGGCAGCTCTTATAAAAACATCCTAGCTAAGCCCATCATTTTCAGTCATGGTTCTTTATGTAAGATTCACTCATTAGTGAAAAACATCCTAAAATCTTAATCTCTTCTGTTGTACTCTTCCACGGTACTTCTTGGTGTGTTGTGTGACGTCACTGTAGTTTTAGGTACCTGGTCCCTCTTCGAGAACTATTCTTTCTGCGAAGTTGGAGCACAAGTCCAAGAGATTCTTTCCTTGAACTCTCCTTGGCTACTTAAGGGAGCTGCCCTTCCTTTGTTGCTGTTTGCAGATTTTCTGGCCACCACTGATGTAACTGTGGCAGGAGTACCAGCTCTGACTCCCTTTGGGCTCGAGTCTTTGGGTTCTCACAGACTGCTCCCCAGGAACTGCCACTCTGTGAGTATCTAGAGGTGGGAGATCCAGCTCTCACTCATTTGACCTAATCCCCTGAAAGCCCCATTCAACCAGGGTTCACGCTGCAGTCCTGCAGATGGTATTTCCTCTCCTAGCAGGTGTGCTTGTACCTTGGACGTGGCCAAGATGGCAAGGCCGCCGTAGGACCCGCCCAGCACTTGGGGACCCACACCCTCGTGATGGCTAATAGCAGACATCTCCCATCTTTGTAGGGAAATTCTTGTGCCTCTTTCCCTCAGAGTCAGGGACCGGGAAGCCCTCTCCCAGTGGTACAGGCTGTTCCGCATCGCTGCTCCTTCATATTTCAATGCTCTTACTATATGAACTTGAGGAGGGGGCAGAAATGTTGGTATGGACCTGGTAGGATTATCTCATCAAACATTCAGAGGAAGTGGCCAACCTTAATGCAGCTCTTTTGACATAGAGTCATAGATATTAAGAGCAAATTTCCCTATTGTTTGATCTGCTCTACAGTTTACAGGTAATAGGAAAAACCCACAGCCACACTGCTGTATTTCTTTCACCCTTTGCTCTCATTTCCATTATGGAGAATAGCAGCGATTAATACCTGATTATCCGTGTGCTTCAAGACATGGAGGCAGACAGGGCTTCAGTCTCAGGACTCCATTCCCTTACATCTGAAGGGTGAAAAAGGCACCACAAACATTGTTGCTGGGGCTCCTTGACTCCCATGTTTCACAGTGAACACCTTTCCCTGGACCACCTTCTAGCTGCAGCCTAGTACTGTCTGAGATTACTTTTTAATATGAGATACAATTCATGAGAAAAATCTCTTCAGATCTCAGCAATTTTGTGCTGGTTTTACTAATTTAACTCTCAAAATGCTAAGAGAGTTCACTATTCCCATATTATGTACGTGCTACAACCCAGCTCTGAAAGTATTGCCTGTAATACCCTCTGCTCCAGCCAGGCGAGCTATTTACCCTCTTTCCGCTTCCTCCTGTTCTTTACTTCAGGCTTTTGCTCCCACGGGGAATGCTGTGTCTACTCATCTCTCCTCTCCGAGGCTATTGCAACTGCAGGGTCAGACCTGACTCTCCCTGTCTGTGCTGATTTCTTCATGCTGGGTTTATCGTCCAGGTCCACCCCATAACCTGCTCTCTAGGAATCTCTCTTTCCGCTTTACAGCACCGAGTATCACAACTAACTGATTTTCTCATTTTGGGTAGCATAAGGGAGAAGGGAAGGAGTAGGATCTTCGTTAGTGTGCTCAGCTTCCCCAAGCTAAGGAGGACAATAGGACGCCTTAGATAGAACAAAGCTCGAGGCAGGTCCGTCAAGGCCTAAAAGGAGCAACATGCTGGAGAAAGGTAAGAGAGACCAAGAATGGATTTGGGTTTTATAAAAAGCATTTTCCCAAGTAAAATAATTTATGACCTTGAATAAATTACTAAATGTTTTTGCTTTCAGTTTTTTCTTTTGCTGAATGAAGTTATTTACCTTTTAAAACTACTACTAATGAATATTATACGTTAGTGGGTTTCACTGTGACATTTCCGTACATGCATGCATGCATCATGCTTTCATTGTATCCACCCTCCTATCACCCCCTCCCCTCCCCTTGAATATAGGTATTTCAAACTTCAGATGTTAACACATACAAGCTGAGAAATACATGTGAAGCAGGCATGTACTATCTGGCACCGGTTAATCAATAGATGGTAGGTAATGAAAATCAGATCAGAGGTAAAGCTTTGGAGGCTTTTAAAGAAAAGGGCTTTGTAGCTGTTTCTGGGCTGCTCAGTGTTACAGATTCCATGAGTCAGGGAACCTAACATAAACTCCTGAATCTCAGGTTCATCTGACTCCTTTTTTTGTTTTCTTCTTCTACAAATCATACAATCCATTGTTGAGAGGATAAAAGAAATAGCAATGCAAAAATACTTTGTGTATACTAGATGTTCATTAAATGTTAGTGAAATATGAATTAAGCACATATAATCAAATATACTTAGATATTACAACTAATCAGCTCTTTATTGCAGTGAAATGAATTTCATATGATTATCTAATGTGATTAATTAAAAACAATGGTAAAAACATTACCATAAAAATTTTGCTCAATGACAGATCATATCAATCTCATATAATTTTATATTTAAAATTATATTAATTAAGAAATAAAACTTGGATCTAGTGTTCTTAAAAATTACAATTTCTGGGTGATGGGGATGTCACTCAGTGGAAGAGCTATTGCCTACTGTGCACAAAGTCCAGGTTTGATTCCTAGTATTGAAAACAACTGCAATCTCTTAACAATAGATGGAGCTCAATTAATTAAATCTTTACTTTTAAACACGTTTTTCTCCCTCACAGACATGGATGGGGACAACCACACTGCGGTCCCAGAATTCCTCCTCTTGGGACTCTGGGAGGCAGGAGCAGGAGGAGGCTCTCTGCAGGCTCTTCCTGTGCATGTACCTGTTCACTATCCTCGGGAACCTGCTCATCATCCTGGCCATCAGCTGTGACCCGCACCTCCATACGCCCATGTACTTCTTCATGGTCAATCTCTCCAGTGTGGACATCTGCTTCTCATCGGTCACAGTCCCCAAGGTGCTGGTGAATCACGTAGTGGGGAGCAAGTCCATCTCCTACCCACAGTGCATGACCCAGATCTACTTCTTCATCACCTTCATCAACATGGACGGCTTCCTCCTGAGTGCGATGGCCTGTGACCGCTATGTGGCCATCTGTCGCCCACTCCACTACACCATGATCATGAGGCCCAGGCTCTGTGTCCTCCTGGTGGCCGTCTCCTGGGTCATTACAAACCTGCACGCTCTCCTCCACACTCTGCTCATGGTCAGACTCAACTTTTGTTCCCACAACACTGTAAGTCACTTCTTCTGTGACCCCTACCCTATCCTGAAGCTCTCTTGCTCTGACACCTTTATCAATGAATTGATGGTTTCGGTTATAGGTGGATTGATTTCTATTACACCATTCACATGTATCACTGTATTATATGTGTGCATCTTCTCTAGTGTCCTAAAGTTCCGATCTATGCAGGGGATAAGGAAAGCCCTGTCCACGTGTGGCTCCCACCTCACTGTGGTCTCCCTCTTCTATGGGGTGATCCTGGGGGTCTATATGCACCCTTCATCCTCCTACTCGCTACAGGACATAGTGGCCTCTGTCATCTTCACAGTAGTGATGCCCTGATCAATCAATCCCTTCATCTACAGCCTGAGGAATCAGGACATGAAAAGAGCCATAAGGAAACTAATTATTAGGAGATTAGTTTTCATTCAAGATTTTAGAATTTGAAAATTTTAGAACTTAGAGAACTAAGAACAGAGAGGCCCAGATAGATACGAAGCTTACCCACGACTGTTCTAATGACTGATATGTGATCATAGTCCTATTTATTTATTTATTTGTTTGTTTGTTTTTGGTACCAGAGATTGAACTCGGGACCTTGTGCTTTCGAGGCAGGTGCCGGAACCACTGAGCTAAATCCCTGGCTCTGTTAATCCTATTTTTAAATAGGAGGTTGATGAGTCCTTCTAAGTGATAGTAGTACCATTAATGATTACCTAGATTAGGGGCTAATTCTATGATCCTTATTATACAGATTGAAAATATATTGAGGCCCACGTGAATTAGTCTTGCTAACCCCATGTGACACTTGAATATATTTTTAAAGGTGGGTCCAGAAACACTCTAACTTGCCAGTCACCACAGTGTGTCTGGGATCGCCTATGTCAACTAGAGCCACATTTGACAACCGAAGTGACACCAATTTCACTGCAGTGATATTATTGTGTGTAACATTGAACGTAACATATGCTGGAACTGATCAAAAACTTAATATGCTAAGGACCATCTCAGGGTTATCTTACTTAACTCTCACACAACCTCATCAGGTGATAGTAAAATTATTCCCATTTTTCAGGATGAGGAAATTGAGTCACACAGGGGTTAACTTGTCCTAGTCCATACAGTTACCAATAATTGGCGCTGGCATGGTCTGAATAATTTCCTGAGAGTTATTTGGTCACTCTATTTTTAAATTTTTGTTGTTATTTTTATTATTGCATAAAGTAAAATTAACCCATTTTGGGGTATACAGTTCTATGAGTTTTAACGCATATATAGATTTATGTAACAACCATTATGATTGGGTACAAAATAGTTCTATTGCCTCAAACAATTCTCCTGCAAGGCCCCTTTATAGACAAATGTTCCTCCTGCTGCCAAGTCCTGCAACCATTGATGTGTCCTGCATCCCTGGAGTTTTACCTTTTCCAGAATATCACATAACGGAGCAATTATGCATATAACATTTTAGTCTGTATCTTTCACTCAGAAATATATCTTTGTTAGGCCAGGGATTTAGATCAGCGGTTCCACCACCTGCCTTGAAAGCACGAGTTCCCAAGTTTGATCGCCGGTACAAAAGAAAAAGAAGAAATATGTCCTTGAGATCCATCCATGTGTTGTTCATCCATGTCCACTGATTTGTTCATTCTTTATCTGGCCCTTCTGTTACTGAAAGATTCTCTTGATTTTTCAAAAGTGTAATGATTTTGCATTTATCTCAACCCATTTTATCACTTTCTTAACTGTCGTGCACCAAACACTCAGGAGCAAGCTTCTCACTATAGAGTATGTGAATCCCCCCGAGAAATGCATCCCAGTAGCAGAGGATGCGTGTGGCCACCGAATACACTCAATGTTTTCCTTTGGTCTGCAGCTTCATTTAGAAGGGGCTTGGAATACGACATGGTGGAGACATGGGCCTTCAAGGGCACAGGGTACTGGGTGTCATGCTCCTCTTTGCACCACACACGTCTTTGTATTGGCCTCTCCTTCATTATTACATTACGTGCTCACTTTGTATAAGCACCACAATTTATGTTTTATACTTCCAAATGCTCAGAGATTTCTCAATCCTCAGTAAACATGAGAAAAAGAATCCATGATGATGTAGTAAGCCAGCCTGGATGCATAAATGACACATAAGCATTACTTCTAAATAGAAAAATCACACTGAGGCAACCAAAAATTTGTGGAACTGAGGTACCCACCTGGTTAGTCCATATTTGAGGTTTCACAATATGACATCATTGAGTCTGGGGTTCAGAGGTGGGAGGGTTGAGTGGAAAAAACTATAGTTCAAGGTACAGAATTTATTGATCATTCCTTCTGTTCCTCAACCTGTTATCAAAAGCTGACTCAGGATGAGGGTGGAGCCCGGCAGAACACCCGCTACAGGATCCACAGTTAAGGGGATAATTACTCCCTGTGCTCATCCACATCTTCCCTGGAATTAACCTCAGACTAGGTGTCAACATTTACCAAAAAGGAAGACCTCTATGAAAGAGGAGAAGAAACTCTCAAACCCTAGGAAGTAGAAAGTGAGAGACGAGACAAAGGAGTCTGTGTTGCTCCCAGCACTGGCCTAGGGCAGGAGGCCACACACTGTTTGTGCAGGAGCTTCAGGTAGTTGGCCTGCCCACTAAGGAGGCCATCCCGCCTCGTTGCTTGCACTCTGAGAAGCTGCTCACAGGCCAGCAATGAAGGAGGGGAGGAGAAAGCTGCACTCCAGAGCCCCCCGAAGAGCTTCCAGAAGCGCAGGTACTCGAATACCTCCAAACGAAGATGTCCTTGGTTCTGACTTACATCAACTTGATAGTTATTCAACAAACAAGCATGATTTCTGGATTTGCTGTGTGTCAGGCACTGTATTGGTTCTGGATTTATCAGGTATGTCACCATGGTCAAAGCTCTTTAATCTTCATTCAAACTACTGGAACTCTTCGCAAGTTAAAGAGCAGCATCATAATGGGCAGGAGCTTTGCTGTTTGCCGAAAGAAGCTGGATTTGTTATCAGATGGTTTAACCACGAGCAGCCACCTCTCCTGCAGCTCTCAGGATGTGCCTTTTCGTCTCCCCTGGATCTTCTCCATCCAGAACTATTCACCATTTGGTGACAGCTCTTCAGAGGCCACACAGAAGTCAGAGGAAATTCAACTTGAACTCAGTGAGGATTGAAATAAAAGTTTATTCATCTCCCTTTCTAATATCATTTATGAAACATAAAGAGTGGGAAGAATGTTGCACATTAGCCACGGGCAGGTGCGGAGAGAGGCTGACTGGAGAGGCCTGCGGGAGTCTTACGGAGGGAGGCGGGACTTCCCCGGGCGTGACCGCTGAGGGGCGTCCCTGTCCGCACAGGTCACAAAAATATGTGGCAAAAGAGTACATTTTCTTATGTGTAAACTACATCTCAAATTTAAGCATACCTACATTGTGTACATGCTAGTAAATGGAAAAGTAAAGTTCACCACTTATACCAAGACAGTAAAAAGTCCCTCTAGAAGTACATTAAAGAAAATTTGGATAAATAAAATGTCACCTTATGTTCTTAAATTAAAAGTAATATAAAGATATCAACTCTTAGGCAATTAGTCTATGAATTTGGTCAAAAGAATTTCAAAGACTTATTTTAACCTTAATACAGAGTTATGCCAAAATATACAGATTTAATGCAATCTAAATCAAAATTCCAACAGCATTCTTCACAGAAATGGAGAAAAAAGTCATATGAAACCATATGGAAATTCATATGGAACAAGAAGAGACCCAGAATAACAAAAGTAATCCTGGATAAGATGAGCAAAGTGGGAGGAATCACAATCCAGGCCTTAAAGCTATAACACAAAGGAACAGTGATAAAAACAGCATGGCACTGGCACAAAGGCAGACAGGAGGATCAGTGGAACAGAATAGGGGATGCAAAAACACCCCCAAGTACACTCAACTACTGGATCTTTGACAAAGGGGGAAAAAACACATTAAAGGAAAGACAGCCTCTTTAATAAATAGGGTTGGGAAAACTGGCTGTCCACATGCAGAAGAGTGAATTTAGACCCATATCTTTTACCATGTACTAAACTAAGATCAAAGTGGATCAACAAACTGAATGTTAAAATAGAAACACGTAACCTGCTGAAAAATAAAATAGGTGAAACTCTTGAAGTCATAGATGTAGGCAAAATTCTGAACAGAATTTTGTTTCCACAAGAAGTAGTTTTGAGAATCAGCAAATGGGATCATAGACAATTAAAAAGCTTCTTCACAGCAGAAGAAACAGCCAATGGAGTGAAAAAAAACCGTACAGAGTGGGAAACAATTTTGCCAAAGATTCCTCTAGAATATATAAAAAACCCCCCAAAATTAGACCCCTACAAAATAAAGGCCCAATCAAAAAATGAGCAAGTAAAATAAAGACACTTGACAGAAGAAGTACAAATGGGCAATAAATACATGAGAAATGCTCAACGTTGGTGGCCACTGGAGAAATGCAAATTAAAACAGCACTGAGAGTCCATCTTATCCCAGAAAGAATAAAGAAATCAAGTAATACCAAATGGTGGAGAGGCCGGGGAGGAAAAGGAACCCTTCTACACTGTTGGTGGGTATGTAAACTGGTACAACCATCACGCACATCAGTATGGAGATGCCTCAAAAATCTAAAACTAGAAATTCCATTTGACCCAGCCATTCTCCTTTTAGGTATCTTCCTAAAAGACATAAGGAAATTGTATTACATGCACACCCATATTCATAGCAGCACAATTCATACTAAATCTTGGAAACAGTCTGTATGCCCATCAAATGAATGGATAAAGAAAATGTGGTAGCTACATACAAAGGAGTACTTCTTTGTCATAAAGAAAGATAAACTTTGAGTCATTTGTAGGAAAATGGATGTACTTTGAGACCATAATATGTGAAATAAACAGACTTGAAAACTTCAATATTACATGATTTCTCTTATGCGACATGAGAAACCCAAATTTTAAATAAAGACCAAAATAAAGCTAGATAATAGAAAATAGGGAGAGAGATCATTCTCAAATGGGAAGGAGATCAAGAGATTGAGGGGGAAGGGGGGGAAGGATAAAAAAGAATTAAGATGTGCTGTGTACATGGACCAACTCCCCACAAAGAATGCAGACATCATGTGCTGCAGACATGGATGAAAAAAATAATAAAAAATCTATGTACTGTATTTTAAAAACACACCTCCACATTAGAACTCCAAATAGCCCCTATGTTTTTGGCCAAATTTTCAAGATTTTCATAAGGTAATTTAAAATATTCACTTTTCCCATAATCCCCACTACACTGACCTTTCATTTTAGGAAATATTGCTTCAGGAAAAAAGAAGAAAGGAAAGAATAGAAGAAGAGGAGAGAGGGTAGAGGGGAGGAGAGAACAAAGGAGGGGAGAGGTAAGAGGGGAGGTCAGGAGAAGGTGGAGAGGAGAGGGAGAAAACCATTTCTTGCTGTCTCAAAGTCTGATTTGATTTCCCATCAAGACAACTAACTCAGCTAATGGTCAGTTTTGCTTTTTCAGAATCATCATCTGTAAAACATAACCACATAACTGCATATAAAACATAACCACACTGGATAAAAATGTTTCAGTATGATACTTTTTCAGTCAAACAGTAGCTTGCTAAGTTTCAAATTTTAGTATTATTATATGCCTATTCAGCTCAAACACTGGCCTGTTTACCCTTCTGCATTTTATCAGTTAGGATTTTGTAACTCCCACTCCAAAGCTTCTCCTTCTTTGTCCCCACTATGGCCTCTCCAAAAAGGGCTTCCACCATCTCTTTGTAGAAACACTCCTCCTGCTCTAAAGAAAAATGGGACAAAGGTGGCACAAACGGAAGCTCAGACAGTTAAACTAGTAATCAAAGATATTGAGTCAATTGTTTTAAATATGCTTCTTAGCTAAAGGAAACCACGGGGGAAAGAACGAAGAAAATCAGAAAAATGATGCAATAACAAAATGAGAACACCAGTAAACTACTACAAACTATATAAAGAAATCAAACATAAATTCTAGATATGAAGAGACATAGAAAACTTCAGAATACCTGAAATAGAAATTCACTGGAGGAGTTCAACAGCGGATTTGAGCGGGTGAAAGGAAGAATCATGAGATCAGGAGGGCAGGGAAGGGTGCAGTCTTGGCCCCGGCTCCTCCCTTCCCTCTGCTTCCTGCCTGAGTGACCAGCTTTCCTCTGCCAGGCCCCTCCCTGGGAGCCACTCAAGTTCAGTGCACTGAACCCACTGGAGCTACGAGTCCAGATAAGCTGTGGGCGCCAGACATTTTGTCTCACCAACAGGAAAGTGACTAATACAGAGTGATAAAGAGTCAGTTCCTGGAGTCGACATTAATGTCCTAAAGTGTGTGCACCTCAGCACCGAACTAATGGCACTCAAACTAAAGACCAACAGTAGCAACAGCAGACTTTAATACTCGTCTCTCAGGAATTGACAAAACAACCAAACCAAGAGTGAGTGAGAACAGAGGCGAGCTGAACAACATGATCAATTAATTTGGCACAACTTAGCTGACCTAGACTGCCCTGCACTTTCCTTTAGGGTGCACAGACTATTCAACAAAATAGACAAGGCTCACATACTACATCATCTAACTGAAAATTAAATTAGGAAACAGCACCAACAATATAGCTAGAAAGAAAGCCCAGATATTAGAAATTCTATAACATACTTCTGAACTATCAATGAGTCAAGTGAAAAGTCACAAGGAAAATGGGTGAATGTTTTCAATGGAGTGATAATGAAAATAAATTATACTCAAATTGGTAGAATGCTTAGAGGAAAGTTTATCATGCCTGTCTGTGTAGAAAATTCCAACAGAAAAAAAATCCCATGAACAAAGAAAATAAGGTGACAGGATATAAGTTCAAAATGCAAAATTAATAATTTATATATGCTTGTAGTGAACAATCAGAAATCAATAATTCTTTAAGTGACATTTGACAGTAGTATCAAAAAACATGAGTCTAGAGATGAGAGCATGTCTTTCTTTTCCCGAGTCCATGGTCCAACCCTTCACTTCCTTCTGTGGTATGAAAAGTGCCATATACAATGTACACGTGCATGTGCACACACACGTATAGGATGGAAAAAGTCAATATGGGAGTCAAAGACATCTAGCACTGTGTTGGTTGGTATTGTTCTCTTAAATTTTCAACTCTAAAATATCCCATGAGGGTTTCCATATCAGATTTATTGAGGAATAAATGGACAGATAGTTATTTAAAAAAATGAGAAATTGTGAAATCTAATAAAAAGTATGCAAGCCTTTTATCCTGAAAAACTCAAGAACATTTTTGTAATAGGAAAAGCAACCTAAATAAGTGGAGAAATATACGGTATTTAAGGATTGGAAGACTTTTTAATGGTAAGAAATCAACTGCTCTAAAAATAATAGATTTATCACAAGCCAAAGCCACTACGTAAAGGAATTTATTTTTTGACAAGCTAATATTAATATTTATATGGAAGGCATATAAACTTGGATAGTAAAGCAATTTTTAGAAAGAACAAAGTTGAGGGCCAGGGATTTAGCTCAGGGGCACTGTGCCTGCCTCACAGGTGCAAGATCCTGAGTTCCATCCTGGTACCAAAAAAAAAAGAAAGAACAAAGTTGAAAGATTCACATGAGTTGATTATAAAACGTACTATAAAGTTAGGGTAGCTTGATTAAAGCAGAGATACATAGATCAATGGATCACAATCAAATTCAGAAATAGATCTACTCACATATGGTGAATGGATTTGAGACAAAAGCGCCAAAGAAATTCAGTGGGAGAAAATAATTTTTCAACAAATAGCTGTGATAATTAAATAGCCATATTAAAAGCATTAAACAGTTTTTGCTTCATACTATATATAAAATTAACTCAAAATGGATCATAGACATGGAAAACTCAAAACTAAAATTCTAGGACAGCACATAGAATGAGATTTTTGTGATCTTGGGTTAGGCAAAGGTTTTGTAGATACAACCAAATCATGATCTATAAATGTTTTTTAAATTACCAGTTAGACTTCAGTATAATTCAAAATGTTTCCGCTTCAAAGATAAAGAAAATAAAAAGAAGTCATCAGCTGGGAGAATTTTTGAACACTATATCTGATAAACTATACATAAAGAACTCTCCAAACTTGAAGATAAGAAAGCAAATACCCTAATTTGACCATTGGGTTCAAAGATTTGAGCAGACACTTTACCAAAGAAGATACGTGGATGGGAAATCAGACATGGGCCTCAGAAGTTTTAAAACCACTGTGAAATAATACTATATACCTATTAGAATGGCTTTTCAAAACCCTGAAAATAACTGGGCATGGTGGTGCATGCCTGTAATCCCTGCACTTGGGAGGCTGAGGCCAGCCTGGACTACATAGTGAGTTCAGGGCCAGCCTGGACTACAAAAAGAGACCCTATCTCAAAAAAACAAAAGAAAAAACCAAAACCAAAACAAAACAAAACTGAAAATATCTTGGATGTGCAGACAAATGTTCTGGTGAGAATGCAAAATTTTATAGCTATTTAAAAGAAATTTCTTAGCAATTTCTTACAGTTAAAAATATACTTACTGAACAAAATTTTGCCACTTCCCATCAATAGATGAAACTTTTGAGCCTGGGGAAGCTTGTGACTGCTCCCACCAGTTGACTATGGGGGAATGATGTGATAAGATTTCTGAGGCTGCCTAGGGCCAAGAAGGTGAGCCGGTCCCAGCACCTGGAAGGAAGTTCCCTCGCTGCCATCCCAAGCTCCTAGGGCAGAGAAGGTGAGCGGCATGGGTGCCAGAAGCAGCCCCCCCCCAGCCGTGGAAATGAGAAGACACATAAAAAAGCCTCAAAAAAGACTTCCAGATCACCTACAGCAACCCCAAAGGGAAACGGGATGGAACACTCTGATACTCAACCACCTGGACTCTCTGAACTGGCAACAAAAGAGGATCTGGGAAAAATGAAATCAGAAATAATTACTCAGATAACAGCAAAGATTTTGCTCATGGTGCAAGACATGATTAATAAATCTAGAGAGGACACAAATAAAAAAATAGAGGATCTGAGGAACATGATGGAATCCCAACATAGGAAACAAATGGAATCCATAAAACAGATACAAACAGATTTCCAAGAGATTAAAAACTCCATCAAAAGTCTGCACAGCAGAATGAACCAATGTGAGGATAGAATTTCACATATAGAAGATAAGATTGCAATTAGTGACCAGGAAAAGAAAAAATGCTTTAAAATTGTAAGGGAACATGAGAAATCAACCCAGCAGCTGCTAGATGATGCAAAGAATAAAATAAGACTGATTGGAGTCAATGAAGAAAGAGGAGAGAGTACAGATGACATAAAAAAACTGTTCACAGAAGTGATGGCAGAAAACTTCCCAAGGAGGGGAAAAGAACTTGACATACAGATAAGTGAGGCATATAGGACTCCAGCTAGCCTTGATCAAAAAAAAATCTGCACATAGGCATATAATAGTTAGGATTCCAGAAATCCAACAGAAGAATAAAATTCTACAAGCAGTGAGAGAAAAGAAACAAATCACATACAAAGGAAAGCCCACCAGAATCACAGCAGACTTCTCAATGCAAACCCTCAAGGCAAGAAGAGCTTAGAGTGATGTATTTCAAGCCCTAAAGGAAAACAGCCTCCAACCTAGATTGATGTACCCTGCAAAACTATCTTTCAAAATTGATGGAGAAATAAGATGCTTTCATGATAAAGAGCACCTCAGGAACTTCATGAATACCAAACTGGCACTCCAAAACATTTTAGACAATACCCTAGGAAAAGACAATGAGGATCACAACCCCAGGAAACCCAGCAGAATGAATCCATTGGGCGTGACATATTAAACGCGAAGGGGGAGAATCCAACAACAACAAAAAAGTCATGACAAGGCTTTTAAAACTTTTAACTTCATCTCCCTAATGAGTGTGTAATTCAATCTTATTATTGTACTGATCAGTATTTTTCTGATTCTAGAATTGCACACCATTCCTTGTGCTATACTGGCTATGTATCATCTTCTTATGTCTACATTTTAATTGGGTTGTCTATTAATGAGCTCTAAGAATTCTTTATATAATCTGGTCATAGGTTATATGCATTGGAAATATGCTCTGTTTAAGGACTACTTTTCATTTTAATGATGTCATTAAAAGTTCTAAATTTTGATGGAATCTCATTTATCAATTTTTTTTCTTTTATACATCATGTCTTTTGTATTCTAGGTAGTTCTTGCCTACCTTGAATTCATAAATATTTTCCCTTATAATTTCTTCTTCAAGTTTTATACTTTTAGGCTTTCTTATTTAGGTTCATAGATCCCTTCAAGTTATTTTCATGTATGGAAAAAAAGGATTGGGGTTAATTTTTTATGTATGGACACCAGGTGTTCTAGTGCTGTTTGCTGAAGACACTATCTCTTCCTCGGCTCTTGAATTGAGTTTATATTGTATAAAATGCTAATGTTAAATAATCTTTCAAAACTCAGTGGACCATATATATGTGGTTCTATTTCTAGATTCTCTGTTTTATTCCAATGATCTATATGTCTTTCCTTACACCAACACTGCCTTGATTACTGTAGCTTTAGAAGAAGTCTTAAAATTGGGTGCTAAACATCTTCCAACACTTTTTGTTTTTGTTTTTGGCTTTTCTGGGTCCTTTGTACTCCTACATAACTTTTAAATTTCAATATCCAGTTCTTCATTTATAGCAAGTATACACAGACCCGAATTTTTATATATACCTTGTGTTTTCTAATCCTGCTAAATTCAAGTACAAGTTCTAGGGGCTCCTAGAGATTTCTTAGTATTTTCTCTGTAGATGATCATTTCATCTACATATAAAGATTTTGCTTCTGCCATGCCAATCCTATCCTAGTTGTGTCATTTTATTGCCAGACTATTTTGGTTTAGACCTTTGTTTCAAAGTCTAATGGACAGATGAAGAGTAGGCATATATGCCCTTGTTCCCCACTTTAGGGAGAAAGCATTGTATCGTCTCCATTCATAGAAGGAGTTTTGGTTGGAAGTATGGAGTACATGTCTTTGATCTGTTGAGAAGGTTCTGTTCTACTTCTAGTCTCCTGATAGCTTTTACCATGAACAGCTGTAGAATTTAGTCCAATACTCCTTTTCCAACTAGTGACAAGATCATATGGCTTTCTCCTCTCCTCTGTTAAAATGATGACTTTTGGGGGTGGATCTGCCAATGCTGAACCAACACTGCCATCCCTATAATAAAACTTTCTACATATTGCCAGATCTGACTTCTAAGAGTTTCTTTTGTTAAACAAATTTCTATCTATGTTCATACTTTTTTCTTCTATTATCTTTAGCCAGTTTTAGGATTAGCACAATGTTGAGTTCCTAAAATGAGGGGAGAAGTGTTCCTTCTTTTTCCTGCTTTAAATGTTTGATATAATTTATCAGTTAAAATGTCTATGAGCCTGCTGTTGTCATATGGGTAGGTTTTCAAGCTAGGAATATACTTTCTCTAATAGGTGCTATTCAAATTTTATATTTCCTCCAGAATTAGTTTCATTAATTTGTCTTCTAGGTTACTTCTTAGAAGTTGTCCAATTTATTTCCAAAAAGATTTTTGTAATATGCTTTCTATATCCTTTTAAATTCTGTAAAATCTGTGCTAATGTCTCCTAGATCTTAATATTGTAATTTAAAAAATGTATAACTGATATTGTGTAACAGGAATAAAAAGTCTAAAAGAGCAGGGGAATTGGGAGGGGTAGGGGAAGGGAAAAAAGGGAAAGGAAAAAATATGAGAAGAGGAAAAAAATGGAAACAAGGTCTTTGCAAATAGGGAAGGGGGAAAAAAATAAGAACCAAGAGACTCATGTAATGGTACAAGACCCCAGTGATAAATGTAACTGTATTTTATACCTAAAATGTACCAATAAAGTTAATGGGGAAAAAATTAAAATATATTTATATATATACTTACTGTATTAGTCAGTGCAGGCTGCCATAACAAAACACCATAGAATGAAAGACTTAAACCACAAAAATTTATTTTCTCACATTTCTAGAGGCTGGAACTCCAAGACCAAAATTCTGAGGGCTTCTTTTTCTGTCCCAGGCTCTCTTTCAGGCTTGCTTTGTCTTCCACAACTTTTCCTCTGTTATTGAGCTGCTTGATATCTTGATTAGGATGCAGGTTACAATACTGGACACATTTGTCAAAATTCACAGAACTATACACTAAGAAGGATGATACAGTTCCACAGGGTATACATCTAAAGGATATATAATTCTACAGTGTAGAACTATACACTAAGAAGGATGATTTTTACTATAGATCTACATATTTACTATATAATACATCTTAAAAATTTAAAAATCTAACAAAAACTATGCTTATTTTTTTCTATGTTGTATTTTTTGGGTTCTAATTTTACTACTATATGACCAAAAACTAAAGTCTATATAGCCCATAATCCAGGGCATTTTAAAGGATATTATTATAACAATTAAGATGTTTAATATTACTCAATATGCCCTGGGCTTAAGAAAAAATATATATATATAAACATTTATACACATATACATATCCTTTACCCGTACAATTATGGGTGTATTTGTGGACATGTACATTTGCAATATTAATTAATTTTAATTACTTTTAATTGAGTACTCAAGTCTCTGATTATCACTATTTATTTTGGATGACTAATAAGTGATTAAGAGTGATTAGAATGATCAAGATTGGAGAAATGCATAAGACTGGAGAATTTCAGTAAAAACATAGATTTATTGAAATTCTTCTAATATTTCTAAGAGTTTTCAAATTTTCCTTTTGTGGCCATTATATTTTTCATGCACTTTACAAATTAGTAAACTAGTTTTGTGTATGATACATAAACTAAGAAAAGAGAAGTTGAATATTCAGGATTGTGGCACGAGTATTTTCACAAGAACGGAGTTTCTAACAATCCTATTTTCTGTGTCCAGACAGAATACAGGCAAAAACCACTTAAACTGTGTCCCTAATGAGGACTTCCAGGAAACCACCCTAAGGCTTCCCCAACCTGGCAACAATCCTCACGGACACACTGATCTCCAGGAACGGAAGCTCTGCTTATTTGTTCCCAATCATCCCAACCTGCCCCAGGGGAGCCACGGGCCTCATTATCTAAGCGCTCCCCTCCATGAGAAAAGGCCCCGTTCTCCTCAGCTGCAGCTGTGAATTTCCCTTCGTCCGAGGCCCAGCACAAGCCTGCAGAGATGGGGATTTCCTGACAGAGACAGAGAGGCCAGGTCAGAAGGGCTCGGTAGGCAGGCGAGGCGGAGCCACCTGCAAGAGCAGCCAGACTCGCAAAGACCCAGGTATGGACATTTGGTCTGAGTGTACGAGCCTTGCCCTGCCGGGGGGCACTTGCCACTGCACAACAGATGACTGGCTTTCGCAGGAAGGCAAAGGAAAAGGAAAGATTGAGAAATGAAGTCCAAAACTAGGGCTAATAGGACTAGGAACTGTGACTGGAGGTTACTAATGAGCTCGGCAGAAGCTCAGAGGCAAGAGTGCCATTTCATCCTTCCCTTGGTGGTCTGCCGGACACCAGGACCCTCCTGCTCTGCTCCTGATCTCTGCTCGATGTCCCTGCTTTCCCAGGGTCCACCCCGGGTCTGTAATCCCCTAATAGATGTTTCAGTGTGCCGCTCCTTGGACCTTATTGTGAGTCCCAGAGAGGGGAGTTGACTGAGAGTGGAGTTCAGAGAGGAAGCAGCCTGTGTTTACGGTTCAGGAGAACAAACTCCGCCCGCGATGCTCACACACAGACAAACCAGTGTGACTCAGAAATTGGTGCCTGAAAGCAGACATCAACATCTTAAATTATACAAACTGGGGCCGGGGTTTAGCTCAGTGGCTCTGCCGCCTGCCTCGCAAGCGCAAGGACCCCAGTTCGATCCCCAGTACCAAAAAAAAAAAAAAAAAAATACAACCTGTTATCGCCAAAAAGACCAGCAGGGCCACTCTCTCCCCATAAGGAAGCTACAGGGAAAGACGAATTGTATTTCAGAGGATGATTAACCAATACTGAGAGTAATAAGAATTAAGCGCATTACCTACTGTGATGTCCTGATTTCCTGCAGAAGCAGAACTTGCTGGTATTTAAACCAAGAAATGGTAATATTGTTTCCAGCAAATCCCCATCCAGTGCCAGCAGTAGACGTTCTAACAAGGTAGTGTAGGATAATTTGACATTGATATTCTCAGTATTGGGTCTTAGGAGCAATTTCAGTATAGTAGAAAAAAAGTCACTCCTGACATCTTTCTTTTTGGCTGTGCTACGGGAAACGATCCGTCCTGAAGTCCAGAACATTAACACCTGCTGCTCGGGATGCTCTCTTAGTTGTGTTGTAGAGTTTACCTTACCACCTGCTCCCTCGCCAGTCATCTCTAAGGTCCACAGTAACCGTGATCTATCAGGAGCATCTTCTAGCTTTTTCCCAGTACTCCTCTACCTACGTTGGTCCTGGGAGTTCATCCCGATTAAAATGATTTCACATCTCAGCACTTTCCCCTTAATTTCACTAATTTAACTCTCATGGTGGCATTTATCCCACTATCTCCATAACAGGTCCATCCTATAACCTATCTCCCCAGAGTTTTCCCTATCCTCTACCCCAGGATCCAGGCCTCTTCGTGTTGAAATTAACCAGGCTTTTTCTATAAAATTATACAATCAAATAATTCAATGTTAGCTAATTCTCTACAGAGTAAACTGTTCTAAACTATATAATGCTTTTGCTCAAATGTTGACATATGACTGCACTGTATGAGGACACTTTGTTTGCCACAGACATGAATGGGGACAACCACACTACAGTCCCAGAATTCCTTCTCTTGGGACTCTCTGGGAGGCAGGAGCAGGAGGAGGCTCTCTGCGGGCTCTTCCTGTGCATGTACCTGCTCACCATCCTCGGGAACCTGCTCATCATCCTGGCCATCAGCTGTGACCCGCACCTCCATACGCCCATGTACTTCTTCATAGCCAACCTCTCCAGTGTGGACATCTGCTTCTCATCGGTCACAGTCCCCAAGGTGCTGGTGAATCACGTAGTGGGGAGCAAGTCCATCTCCTACCCACAGTGCATGACCCAGATCTACTTCTTCATCACCTTCATCAACATGGACGGCTTCCTCCTGAGTGTGATGGCCTATGACCGCTATGTGGCCATCTGTCGCCCACTCCACTACACCATGATCATGAGGCCCAGGCTCTGTGTCCTCCTGGTGGCCGTCTCCTGGGTCATTACAAACCTGCACGCTCTCCTCCACACTCTGCTCATGGTCAGACTCAACTTTTGTTCCCACAACAGTGTAAGTCACTTCTTCTGTGACCCCTACCCTATCCTGAAGCTCTCTTGCTCTGACACCTCTATCAATGCCCTCATGGCCTTCACTGTGGGTGGACTGACATCTATTACACCATTTACTTGTATCATTGTTTCATATTTCTATATCTTCTCTAATGTCCTAAAATTTCCATCTTTGCAGGGGACAAGGAAAGCCCTGTCCACGTGTGGGTCCCACCTCACTGTGGTTTCCCTCTTCTATGGGTCAATCCTGGGGGTCTATATGCACCCTTCATCCTCCTACTCACTACAGGACACAGTGGCCTCTGTCATCTTCACAGTGGTGACGCCATTGTTCAACCCCTTCATCTACAGCCTGAGGAATCAGGACATGAAAGGAGTTCTTAAGAAACTAATTATTAGGAGACTAGATTTGTCAAGATTTTAGAGTTACAAAAATTTGGAACAAGAGGACTAAGAACAGAGAAACTGAGGCTGAGAGAGGCGTATAACTCATCTGTTACTGTTGCTCTAACTAGTGATATGTGATCTTGATCCTGTTCTTAAATTGGAGACTGATAAGTGCTCATAAGTCAGAAAATCATAAATTTATTACCTATATTAGGGCATAATCCTATATTTACTTCCTACACTAGGGGCTTATTCTATCTATACAGATAAAAGCATATTGAGACCCAGGTGAATTAGTCTTGCTAACCCCATGTGACACTTGAATATATTTTTAAGGCTGGGTCCAGAAACACTCTAACTTGCCAGTCACCACAGTGTGTCTGGGATCGCCTATGTCAACTAGAGCCACATTTGACAACCGAAGTGACACCGATTTCACTGCAATCGATGATCTTATTGTCTGTAGCATTGAACGTAATATATGCTGGAACTGATCAACTACTTCAATATGCTAAGGACCATCTCTGCATTATCCTACTTAACTCTCACGGAACTTCATCAGATGATAGTAAAAATATTCCCCTTTTACAGGCTGAGGAAATTGTGTCATACAGAGGTTAACTTGTCCAGTTCATACAATTACTAACGATTGGGGCCGGAGTGGTCCTCATCATGTTTCGCCATAGGTATCTAAGAGTTGTTTGAGACATGAACAAAAAGTACATTGGATAGGATGCATGAGCTGAGTAGAGAGACAAATGTGTTTTGTGCATCCCTGGGCACCGACGAGGTGAAAGGGTATATATATATATACACACACACACATGTTTCTGAAGAAGGCTCAAGTAGGTGAACTGCTCACTGTGGAGGACCATCTGTTCCTTCATTTCTGATGTTCTGAGAAGCTATGAAGACAGAAAGGAGAATGTGTCCCCAAGGCTGCACTCCAGAGCCCCACGGAGAGCTTCTTAGGTGGGTGCATGAATGGCTCTGGAGGAGGATGTCCTTGGTTCCTGTTTACAACCAAGTTGATAGTTACTCAAGAAACAAGTATGTTTTCTGGGTTTGCTGTGTGTCAGGCACTATGTTGGTCTTGGATTAATCATCGAGGTCATAGGTAACTAATCTTGAGTCCTTTAGACAACCTGAACTCATTACGAATTAAAGAACGTCATACAGGGATCTGCCTTGCTGTTTACCAAAGGCTGTTGGCTTGGGATATTTGCCTTCTAAAGTCAGTTAACAAATGACCTCCATCGTGACTGACCATGTCTCATCCCTAGCACTCCCAAGATGCACCTCTGTGTGTTCCCCACAGTCCTTTAACCCAGAGCTAGCCACAATTTAGAGAGAGCCACACTGAACTTAGGGAGAGAAAGTTCAACTTCAGTTCACTAAGTATTGAAGTCAAGTTCATTCCTCCCATCTCACAGTATAACTAATGGAAAGAATGTTGGAAACCTGCCACTAGCTGGCCCAGAGGGAGAGGTTGATGGAAAGGGGGCTGAGGGACTCTCATGGAGAGAGGAACTGTTTGCAGGCTTGATTATCATGGGGCATCACCATCTACATGTGTCAGAACTCCCATGACATGCAGCAGAGAGTGCAAACTTGTGTGTAAACTGTACCTCCACCTAAAAAATACTTTCATTTTGTATACTCCAATAAATGAAAATGTAGCCTGCACCACCTATGCCATAAGATACCAATCACAGTAGATGTACCTTAAAGAAAATTTGAATAAATAAAATGTCACTTTATGTTCTTGGATTAAAAGTCTTTATATATAAAGACATAAACCCTTGTAGAATTCATCTATAAATTTGGTACAAATTGTACCAACTTTCCAAAGATACATTTTTGAAACTAGATTCCAACTAATGTCAAAGTTCATTAAGAAAAATAATAATTATGAAAAAATTTAAAAATCCTATTCCTATTCTATATTAGTGACCCAAATGGCTCGTATATTCTCTGTCAGAATTTCAGGATATTTATAGCACAGTTGGATATAGTCACTTCTTCCACATTCCCTAGTAGGCTGGTTGCTTCATTTTTTCATTTTGGGAAATTTTCCTTCCAGAAAGAAAGGGGAGGATGATGAAGAAGGAGAGGAAGGAGCAGGAGAGGGAGGAGGAGGGGAGAGGAAGAAGAGGGAAGGGGAACAATGGGGAGAGGAGAGCGGAAAAGGAAAAGAAAAACGTTCGCTTCTACTTTAAATTGCGATACTGCTCTCTAAAGTTCCAATTCACATTATTCTCATGACAAGTTACTTGCGTGGCTGGTGGCCAGTTTCTGATGTTCAGAATCATCACACATAAAGCATAAGCACAGCTGGACAAAAAGCCTCAGCCTGATGCTGTGTCAGTCAGACAGTAACTTGATAAGTTGTAAAATTCTGCACAAACACTGGCTTGTCTAAGCTTTCTATGATTAATTGGGCTAAGTTTGGTAAATTCCAACTTCAAACTCTCTTCTTCCTTCTTTCCCCGCACTATGATCTCTGCAAAAAGTGTGACCTTAGAAAACACTTCATAAACAAATTAGATTTATACTAGGGATGTGAGAGTGGTTCACTATTAGGAAATTCATTATAATGATTCACCATATTAATATATAAAGAAAAATACTATCTGGTTATCTGCATGATGGCTAGAAAGGGATTTCAACCATTCCTGATTAAAGAACACAAAGCAACAACAATTTATTGGATTTACTTAACATTTTAAAGTACACATAATTCAATTTTAAATCCAAAATTTCACTTAGTGAGGAGAGCCTAAAGACTTTTCCTCTAATCTTGGCAAGAAGATGAGGATACCCATTACCTTAATTACTACTTAGTAATAGAGCTAATGTATAAGACAATCTAATTAGACAAACGGAACTAGAAAATAAGGAACCTAAAAATCTTTATATCTACATATGGTGGTACATTTGGAAAGTCTTTGAAAATTTATGGTAAAACTAAATCAAATAAATGAAAGAATTCAGTAAATTAACAGAACATAAAATTAACAAAGGGTAATCAATAGCATTCATGTATGTGAAGAATAACCAATTACAAGATAGAATGGTAAAAGAAATCCCATTCATAATAGGAACACAAAATATACATACATAAGAATGAGTTTAACAATAAATGTGAAATATCTATAGGGAACTGTAAGACACGTATATGCATTTTCAAGGGAATATATTACCTGCTCATACAGCAATCAGTTTTCTCAATAGTCTTCTGTGAAACCATTTTGTCAGGGAGCGCCAGATCAACTGAAACATGCAGCTGTGTTGCTTAAAACCTATTAGCAATGAAAACACCAATTTTTTATCTGAAGTCATAGAGGTTGGTATTAATATTTTATAGGAATAAATTTTTAAATTCAGATTTAAACACATAATACAAAATTCTGGTAATCAAACTGGTGAAGAGCCAAATGTTCAGTAGATCAGGATACAAAGTCCAGACCCTGACCCAAAGGGAAAATGGTGCAGCAGGGTCTCCAGGGGTTCTTACTTTGCCTCAAACAGCCAGTAAAGCAGAAAATGATCATAATTAACTACGTGGAGCTGTGGACCTTGCCCAGACAATTATAATAGCCAGCAAGTAGGTGATGTAGGAATATGCTGCAGACCTTTGCTTAGAGGGTACTCTGCATGAACTTCCTTCTCGCCTCATTGTTCAGCATCCCTGTGTCTGTGGCTGTCATGGCCCACATTCCTAGAGTGGCTGGCTGGGGCCATAGAGGGCCCCAGGATATTGTCGTACCACAGTTTTGAGGTGCATGTTTCAGCTGGACTAGTGGCTCCCTAAAGAAACGGAATAGATGCCTACTCTCTGCCTTCTGGGCTGCAGTGGCTTCCTCCAGTGGCCTTCATCAAGAGATCGAAAGAAACAGCAATGTTCCCCTCCCCCTCAGATCCCTCTTTGAAGCCGAAGGGAATCTTTGTTGAGGCGTCGGCTAACAGAGGGGATGCCGGAGCAGAAGCATCAGTGACCACACATAATAAGGAGCACACCCTCTGCCAAAAGGTTTGGAAAAGTCAAATGGACAGCTTAATCCCAAAGCAAGCAGAAATATATTTTGTGTGAAAAAATACATATTTTGCATGAAAATAAGAAGGATCAGGTTTCTAGGGTTAACAAAACATAATACTCAGGTGACAGTTCTTAACAAAAAATTCAAATTATACACCAAAAGGAAAATATGCAAAATTCACAGAAAAAAAAAATTACAAGAAACCATTCCTGAGGAATTCCAGACATTTGAATTACTAGTCAAAGATGTTAAGTCACCTATCTTAAACATGCTTATGAGCTGAAGAAAACCATGGAGAGAGAACTAAAAAAGTCATAAAGATGATGTGTGAATAAAATAAGAAAATCAGTAAACAAATACAAATAATTGAAAAAAATTCAAACAAATTATGGAGTTGAGCAGCAGAATAACTGAAATTAAAAATTCACTAGAGAAGTTCAATGGCAGATTTGAGCAGGTGGGAAAAAGAAGATCAGCAAACTTGTGACAAGACAGTTGCAATTACCCAGTATGAGCAGCAGACAGGAAAAAAGAAAATAGTTGAGGAAACTGGGTCTCCAGCAAGCGTTCAAAGGGATCAATGCATCACAGGACTATCAGAAAAAGAAGGGAACAGAAAGAATATTTGAAGAAATAAGGTGTGAAAAACGTCAAATCATGAAAGACATGAATCCTAGAAGCTCAATGAATCCCAAGCAGTGTAAATTCAAAGAAATTCTCATCAAGATATAGTCTAGTTTGGATATGAAAAAACAAACACAAAGCAGAAATTTTGCACACATGGATCCTAATCACATTAATAGCTGAGTTTTCATTGGAAATCTTGGGGCCAGAACATAGTGTGCAGAAATACTTAAAATGCTCAAAGGAGAAAATAAAAACTCATTAACCAAGAATTTTACACCTGGAAAAACTATCCTTCAAGAATAAGGGAAAAATTAAGACATTTCTAAATGGTGAGGAATTTTATGAATAGACATGCCTTACAAAAAAATTCTAAAGGGAGTGCTTCGGGCTAAAATGGGAGGACACTAGAGAGAAACTAAGTTGTAAGCAGAAGTAAAGAATCCTGGTAATGTAACTACATAGGTAAGTAGGGTTGTAATACTTGGTACTTCATTCTTTTTTATCCATATGATTGAAAAGGAAAATGTTCAAGGAAATACTTATAAATGTATGTTAATGGGCACAAAATGTATAAAGATGTATTCTATAATAAGAAGAACATAAAAATAAGTAATGGATGTACAGAAAGAGAGTGTGTTTGAAACTTAAATTGGGCTTATTCAAACCAGTTTGTTTTAAGTTTAGGGTGTAATTGTAACATTCAAGGTAATCACTAAACATAACTTTAAAATATACAGAAAAAGGCCAGGCATGGTGGTGCACACCTGTAATCTCAGCACTTGGGTGGCTGAGGCAGGATCGCAGAAGCGTGAGGCCAGCCTGGGGTACACAGAGAGTTCAAGGCCAGCCTGAACTACATAGTAAGACCCTGTTTTGATTGATAGATAGATAGATAGATAGATAAGAAATAAATCAAAATAGTATGTTACAAAAGCACCGGGGGAATGAAACTTCTATAAGACATGCAAAAAACAAGTATCTAAGAGGAGAAGTAATTTCTTCTTGATCAGTAATCACATTAAATGCAAATGGATTGAATCAAATGCAAAATTACAACGGATATTGGTAAATATTTTAAATTGAATGATGATGAAATAAACTATATTGAAATCTGTGGCACGTTTAGAAGGAAATTTGTCACTTGAAATAATTCTGTTAATAAAAAAGATCAAAAAGTTTCAAGTCAATTTTTAATTCTCCAACTGGAAAAGATAGAAGAAAGCAAGAAAACAAAACATATCCAAAGAATATTGAAAGAGGGCTGGGGATTTAGCTCAGTGGTTTCACCGCCTGCTGCACAAGTGCAAGGACGGAGTTCGATCCCTCTTACCAAAAAAAAAAAAAAAAAAAAGAATATTGAAAGAAATAAACAATAAGATTGAAGATAAAAATCAGTAAAATATAAAACAAGAAAACAATAGAGAAAATAAGGGTAAAAGTAAGCTCTGTTACATACTATTAAGTTTTAGCCCACGAGTAATCAGGAGAGAGAGAGAGAGAACATTATATCAAGAATTATAGAGATATTATAACTGTAGCTCCTGGAGACATTAAAAAGGAAATTAAGAAATATTACAAGCGGTTTTACAAGAGATTTGGCAATTTACATGAATAGGACAAATTTCAGAAAAATAACCCTTTTTTTAATCAGAAAACTGAAACAAAACCCCAGGCCCAGATGATTTGACTGACGAATTCTACAAATCATTTAATTAAATAATACTGATGTTACAGAAACTGTCCAAGAACACACAGGAGCATTAGAACACCTTCCATTCATTTATGAGGCCAGTAGAATCCTAATGCCAAAACCTGACAAATATATTACAAGAAAGGATGCCACAGACCAATCAATTTAATTGCCAGTCAATTTAGACTACTGAATAAAAACAATATGATCACACTAATTGATGCAAAAAGACTTGAACAAAATTAAAAATTAATTACTGTAAAAATTCTCAGCAAATTTCAAAACAAAGGAAAGGGCTTCAACTGATGATGGATATTTACAAAAAACCTGGAGCAAGCGTAATCTTTAATGGTGAAAGACTAAATGCTTCCCCGCTTCAAAGTTGGAGGAAGGCAGATGTGTACATTTCACCACTCATATTCAACACTGTACTAGAAATTTCAACCAGTAAAATGAGACGAGAAAAAAAAGATATATAGATTTAAAAAGAAAAAAGTTAAATAAACCTAACCCTATTTGTAGGTGACGTGACTAGAAAGTTCCGAGGTACGTAAAAACAGCAACAAAAGCAAACAAAAAACACAAGAGAAAACAAAAACTCTCACAAAGAAAACCTCCAAAACTGCTAGAATTCAAAGTAAGGTGACAAGATGTAAGTTCAACATTCAAAGATCAATCATTTTTTAATACTAGTAAGGAACAATTGGAAAAAACGTAATTTTTAAAAGAATATGCAAAATTATGAAATCTAACAAAATGTGTATAAAATCTTCATGCTGAAAATACAAACCATTTTTGAAAGAAGACATAGTTAAGTAGACAGATATACAGTCTTTAAAGATTGAAAGATTCATTATTAGTAGGAAAACAATTGGCTTGAAAATATATTTATCATAAGCCAAATCAAAAGACTTGAAGGCAATTTTCTCAGAAATTGACAAGCTGATTTTAATATTTATATAGAAAAACAGATGAGCTAGAGTACCAAAACAATTCCAAAAAAGGAGCAAAGCTGATTACCAGGTTACTATAAAATTATAATAGTTTTGACTAATCCAGAGACACATGTATTAATGGAACAAAATACTCATAAATGGTAAATGGATTTGAGATAAAAGACTCAAAGAAATTCACGAAAGATGATCTTTTAATAAATAGTAATGATAATTAAATAGAAATATTAAAAACTTAAACAGATCCTTACCTCACACCATATACAAAGTTAACTGGAAAAGGATCAAAGACATGAATGGAAAACAGAAAATTAAACATTTCCATGAAAACACATAGGAATAAATTTTTGTGGTCTTGGGGTAAGCAAAGATTTTGTATATACAACAATGAAAGCTTGATCCACAAATATTTTAATACACAAATTAGAATTCAGTAAAATTAAATGTTTTTCCTTCAAAGATACTGTTAAGAAAATGAAAAGGCAAGTAACAAATGAGAAATTATTTACAAATGAGAAATATTTATATCTGATCAATACTTAGTAATCAGAATACATGAAGAAATCTCAAAATTTGGAGATAAGAAAACAATCCAACTTTACACCAGAGTAAAAGATAGAAGACATATGGATGCAAAGTAACCCCATGAAAATGTGCCCAACTTCATTAATCTTCAGAAATACAAATTAAAACCATAAAGAAAAAACACTACTGTCTCAGTCACTTTCCTTGTGGCTGGGACAAAACACCCTACATCTATAATTTAAAGGAGAAGAAGGGGGTTACTCTATCCCTGATTCACAGGCCCCAAGGGTGTGACAGCAGGGCAGAGGGCACGGCAGAGGAAATCTGCTCACATCTTGGCAACCAGGAAGCAGAGAGAGGAGGAGCTGGAAAAAGAGGTACACACTTCCAGGCCAGGCACTGATGGCCGCCTCCAACCAGGCCCCACCTCTTAACACTGCCCCCAAGCTCCCCACAATCCAATGGCCTTCCACAAACCTGCTTCTGAGAGTACGAGGCTCTTGGAGGACATCATACAGAAACCACAGCAAGCACATACCAGTATAGATGGCTTTTTAGGAACTGGAAATAGTGTTCTGAGAAATAGAAACTTCTGGAGAAAAATACAAAATGGAAAGAAAATGGGGCTGCTTTAGCTTATGAAGTTAAAAATACACTTACCATGTTAGTCAGCTTAGGCTGCCACAACATAACACCATGGAGTGCACGGTGTAAACAACAGAAATGTATTTTCTCATGCTGAAGGAGGCTGGAAGCTCAGAGTCAAGGTTCTGATCAATTCTGTTTGTGCTGAGGGCTCTTTTCCATGCCTGTGCTGAAGGACAGAGAGAGAGAGAGAGAGAGAGAGAGAGAGAGAGAGAACACTCTGGTCTCTATCCTTATAACTTTCTTTAATCTTAATTAATTCTTTAAGGTCCCTGTCTCAGAATATAGCCATAGTGAGGTTTATGGCTTCAACATAGGAATTTAGCGGGGTAAACAAACATTCAGTCCATTCAATGTACCCATCAAACCCACTGTTACGTATGGGACCCATCAATCCCACTCTACATTTGTATCAAAGTAAAATAGCAAGTTACGTTCATAGATGTAATCACATCAATCTGGAGATAGCCTCAATGTCCCTAAGCTGATTGATGAATTAACAAACGTTGGTGCCTCAAAGTTTTTAGATACTACTCAGCAATAAAAATGAGCACACTATTGGTGTACAGATAATGATTGCTAGAGGCTGCAGTTCGGGTAGTGGTTAGCTACAAAGGGCGTAGGGAAATTCTCTGCAGGTAGTTGAACTGTTTAATACCTTGTTTGTGATGGTTACAATACTGAAGACATTTGTCAACATTGATGAAACTATACACTAAGATGGATGATTTTTACGGTGCATAATGGATATTTAAACACTTAAAATCTAACAAAACTATCTTTTCTTATTTCTACATTATTGTTGGGTTCTAATTTCATTATTTTATGACCAGCGAATGTGGTGTATAAAGTGTCTATTTCAAGGAATTTCACAGGACTTCATAATAACCAGGAAGGCATTCAATATTAGTTAATATATCTTGAGATTAACATATATACAAAATCATATATAAAATCGTACAGCTGTGAGTATATGTGTATAATCATATATATGTATATTTGGTTAAAAGTTTTAGGTTGTATTTTTTATCTAGAAATTCAAATCCCTGGTTATCATCATTTATTTTGGACTACTAGAGTGGTTAAGTGCTAAAAAAATGTATTCAAAAGTGTTCCAGTAACAATATAGGTTTATTAAAATTCTTCTAGTACTTTTAAACATTTTACTTTTTGTTTTGTGCTTACTACATTTTTCATACAGTTAATCAACTGACAAAATCTTTTTATGCAAAATGCATTTTGTGATTCCTAAGTATCAGTCTTTTTCTTGATTTCTCAGAGAAGGAGAACAGAATAAGCAAAAGGAAGAGCAAGTATTTACACAAAAACTGTTTTCCATACCTAGACAGAATACAAACAGTGAGCGTCCCCCGTGAGGACGTCTAGGGAATCAATCCCAGGGGCTCTTCAACTTGCAAACAATCCTCCTGGAAATCCCAACCTCCAAGGAGGGAGGGTTTATGTATTTGTTCCCAATCTCCCAAGCCTCACCAGAGAGCCTCGCTGATTCAGCTGCAGCTGTGAATTTGCATCATTCGGGCTCCAGCATGCAACCCGCAGAAACCCAGACTCTGAGGAAGCTCTGACAGTGGCAGAGCAGCAGGTAAGAGGGCTGGGAAAGCCCGTGAGGCCAGAGCGCCCCCCAGCACAGCCTGATTCGCAGGGCACAGCACACACACCAGTGTCTGGAGAAACAGGCCTCCTGAGTTCCTCTATGTCTCACCAGGCGCAAGCGGAAACATCTCTCATCTGACATGGGCAAGCCTTTCCTTACTCAGGGTGTGCTGTTCCCTGCAGAGCAGAGCAAGTACATTCTGAGGAGGAAAACAGAAAGCTTAGCAGTGCATAAGCAAGGAGACTACTAGAGCAACTGGTGCTAGAACCACTGAGTACAGGCTCCTGAGAAGCTTAACCAGAAGCTCAGAGCCAAGAGTCTAATTCCCGTCACCCCAAAAGGGAGATTCCTCTGCCAGACACACAGGACTCCTACTCTACCCCTAAGGTCCACTGTGGGAGCCAGCCGATACCCCATGTTTATCCATGTTGGTCTGGGACTGCATAATAAAGGTAGCTAAGATGGTGGCTACTCAGACGCCAGTCTGAGCTCCATGGAGGGAAAGTGACTTGAGAGGGTGTCCAGGGACTAAGTACCCTTAATTTTAGGGTGCAGAGATAAATATTCAATGATGCAGCTATGGCAGATGTCTCAGTCACAGTCACATAGTAGAACGCCTCACAAGAGACTGACAATGGAAAGTAAACATCAACATACAGAAGTCATACAGACTAAATGTTATGTTGCTTTCTAAGGGGAAACAGCAGGGAAGGGTGAATTATGTTTGGAGTATGTCTGATGCATTTTCAGTCAGAGTAATAAGAGCTCAGTGCATGACCTACCACCATACAGTGGTAGGATAATTTCAGCTTTGTGTTCTCAATATTTGGCTCCACAGTTGCAACGCAATGGGACAGATCCCCCTTGGCATCCTATTACCTGCTTTCTCTCTGCTTCTGCTAATATGAAACAATCTGTTCCAAAGATCAGAGTACTGCGATCTAGTGGTCAAGGCACTGTCTTCTCTTGGGGACATATGTCTCCATCTCTCCTTCACCCCTCAACATCTGGGTACATGTTAACCAGGCTCAGTCAGGAAAATGTGCAGCTTTTTCTAGTACTATCCTACATCCTTTGGTTCTGGGAGTTAAATTAGATATAAAATAATTTCAAATCTCAGCAATTTCCCTTAGTTGCAGTAGTTTAACTCTTGTGGTGGTAGTCAACTCAGCTGTCCCCATAAAATGCATACGCTACAGTCTCCTCAAGTACTCCCTGCGTTACTGTCTGCCAGAGGTGTCAGGACACTTCACAAAGCCCATGCTGTGTCTCTCCCTGGGCTTTGCCACAGGCCATTGCTCTCCCAGGAATGCAACTGCTCTCACTCTGGCTTAAATACCATGACTTTTTCCCAGGGCGCAGCATTCATCATATTTTACTTGACCCCCTACTGATGGTTTCTTAGTCCTGGGGCTGTGTTTTGCGTGTACCACACGCATTTGCTCTTTATCAGAAAATCTCTTTCCTTCACTGGAGAAAGAAAGCAGATGCAATAGTCATCTGCCGTCATCTTCTGGCCAGCAGAAAAGAGGCAGAACACTGCGTCCAGCAAAAGGGCAGCAAGCTGAAGTCAGGAGACCCAACAGCCGTGAGCTGTGGTGGGTGCATCATGAGGGCCGCTGAAAGGTTGCAGACAAATCACCAGTGGGTCTACTAAAGCCCATATATTTTCCAAATTCTGAAAATATAAAAGAGTCACAGACAAAATCTGCAGACTTAAAAAGAGTTAGTCAGTTGCTTAAGGTTTCAAGAAATGGTCGCTAATTAAAATACAGTGCAAAGAAAAAAGAACTTCGCCTAGCTTGATACTGTAACTTTGATTGGTTCTATAAATATGAGGAAATCACCCAATTATCCCAATTCTAAACGTCTATAAATTAGAATATAATACACTTTTTACTGAACTAAGTTAAATATTGTGTTAAAAAGTGCCTGTGCATGTTAATGAGAAAATAGGAGTGGAGTTAATAAAAGTACAGCCATTAATAATTAAATTTTATTGAAATTATCCAAGCATTTACTTTAAAATTACACAAGACAATTCCATTTTAGTTAATTTTCAATCGATGAATAAAATGTTCCAACTTATATGATATTTTGCCCAAATGTTGGCATATCATCTTCCTCACAGGTATGGATGGAGAAAATCAGACCAGGGTAACAGAATTCCTCCTCTTAGGACTGTCGGGTGAGTCAGAGCAGGAGGAGGCTCTCTGCAGGCTCTTCCTGTGCATGTACCTGCTCACCATCCTCGGGAACCTGCTCATCATCCTGGCCATCAGCTGTGACCCGCACCTCCATACGCCCATGTACTTCTTCATAGCCAACCTCTCCAGTGCGGACATCTGCTTCTCATCGGTCACAGTCCCCAAGGTGCTGGTGAATCACGTAGTGGGGAGCAAGTCCATCTCCTACCCACAGTGCATGACCCAGATCTACTTCTTTATCACCTTCATCAACATGGACGGCTTCCTCCTGAGTGTGATGGCCTGTGACCGCTATGTGGCCATCTGTCGCCCACTCCACTACACCATGATCATGAGGCCCAGGCTCTGTGTCCTCCTGGTGGCCGTCTCCTGGGTCATTACAAACCTGCACGCTCTCCTCCACACTCTGCTCATGGTCAGACTCAACTTTTGTTCCCACAACACTGTGCGCCACTTCTTCTGTGACCCCTACCCTATCCTGAAGCTCTCTTGCTCTGACACCTTTATCAATGACCTGATGGTTTTCACTGTGGGTGCTGTGATATTTCTGACACCATTTACATGCATTGTTCTTTCGTACGCCTACATCTTCTCTAATGTGCTGAAGTTGCCCTCAGCCCAGGGGATAAGGAAAGCCCTGTCCACGTGTGGGTCCCACCTCACTGTGGTTTCCCTCTTCTATGGGGCTATCCTGGGGGTCTATATGCACCCTTCATCCTCCTACTCACTACAGGACACAGTGGCCTCTGTCATCTTCACAGTGGTGACACCATTGTTCAATCCCTTCATCTACAGCCTGAGGAATCGGGATATGAAAGGAGCCCTAAGAAAACTAATTCTCAGATGCTAGCATTGGGGAATTTTAGAATTGAGAATTATTTTTACAAACATGGAGGAAAACTCATACATGACTCTTCCTGTAGTTATCAATAAGTGATGATAATCATGCTCTTAAATTTCAGACTGACAGGTACTCATAGTCATAAGACCAGTAATTCACCATGTATAAAAATCATTGATTCCAAGGTGTTCATTTTATAGGCAAGAAAAACCAAGGACTAGAACTATTTGGATGTTCACTGACTCCAGAAACCCTCTAATATAAGTGGCCCCAACAATAATCTGGGAATTTCAGAAGACTTTTGAGGTGACTCTCCTCAGAGTCACATGCACTCTACGGCCTCAGATGAGGAGGTGGCACAGCTATCCTGGTGAATGGTGAACAGAAAGGTTAACTTACCTTGGCTGATACCTTCGGTAGGTGTTGAATACAATGTTCCTGACTTTCACTGCCATGTTAGGTCATTCTGCCTCTGTCCTAAGCTTAAGTCCTCCTCTACCTCTCTCTGCTACACTGTCCTTTGGATCTCCTCCTCTTGCCTAAATATCTATTTCAGGTTTTGTCATTCAGCACAGCTACAGCTAAGGGATGGGTACCAGGAAGTTAAAGACAGTCGTTCTTCTCCATGGAACTCTTGGTATCCCTTCAGGATTAGAGGAGCTGCAGGAAGCAGAGATTCTCTTGGAGTTAGTGCCTAGAGTTACCATGGGACATGAGTTAATTGAAGAACTGGGATTTGAATGTAGAACTTCAGATTCCAAAGTCAGGAGTCCAAGCCTCTTCTCCATTTCTACCTCTGAGAACAGAGCTACTTTTCTTTCCTGGTGTTCAAAGCAACTCATTGGAATTAGAGACAGTGATCACTGGGCAATAACCAGTCTTCAGGGGCCCACTCTCACTGCCCTTCGTGCCCCTCACTTCTCTCCTTTCTCCGTTTCCTTCCGTGTCACGGCCACTTGCTACTCGCAGTCCTCACCGTCAGCTCCATCCCCACACAGCCCTGCCACTCACCAGCTCTTACCTCGAGCCCAGCAGCAGCCTCCCAGGGAGTCCCTAGGCCCTCTGCCTCTCCTTGTGTGTCTCTGTCCTGCTTGCAGGTTCAAGTTAGAGTATTGAACTTATCCTGCAACCAACCCTCACAGAATATTTGGAAGAGGCCAGGAAAAAAACCCAAATATTTTCCCCTTTAGGCAGAAAGACTGACATCACTTGGCATCAAGCTGGCCTTACAGCTTTCTCCCTCATCAGCTTAAAAATTTCTCTTCTCAGTGCCAGGGATTTAGCTCAGTGGTTTTGCCACCTGCTGCACAAGCACAAGGACCCGAGTTTGATCCCCAGTACCAAAAAAAGAGATTTCTCTCCTCTCTCACATATCCCTGAGTTCTCTTCATTCCTCTTTCTCTTCATTCTCTGCTGAAACAGTCCTCTGAGCTTTGGAAACTCCTACAACTGTGCATTTGTCTTCAATCCTCACGAATCTGACCCCACACACACGGTGGAACTCACCACACAGGACTCTCAGGCCGTGTGTGGTGTCAGCCAGAACCTGACTGTGCATGACAAACTTCACGTAGTTCCGACTGGTCAGTTTCATTTCAGAGAAAGTTCGGTGAAAATGTTTGTGCTGTAACAAAATGGACTAAGCGTTAGCATTTAATGTTCTGTGACGCATGTTGTTCCCACTGTCTTCCTTCATTTCCCAGATCTGCAAACATCTGTTATCTCGTTGTTACATCACACACTCAGTTTGAGAAAGCACCACAGCGTCTGCGTGCACATGTCCCCAAATGTGCTCAGTAGAGCTCTTGGTCCCCTAAAAAATCATGCAATGGGGTATCACTGATAATGTAAGACAAGTCTAATGGATGAAGGTAGCTGAAAGATTTCTCCTTAAAATACTGAAAATTGCTGACCTTAAGACAAAAAATGGAGCCCTTTCTGCCTTTCCCCATGTTTGCCTGATGGAAGGACAAGGACTGACACAGACAAATGGTCGACCTGTCCTTCCTGACTTTTCTCCACTAAAACAAGCAATGTGAGCCCTCCCCTCTTGGAGAAGCTCCTCATCAGCCCAGAGATTGTGCCAGAAAACACCAAAAGAATCTGGGAGCAGGCATTTCCACCTTCCCATAGTCTTCCTACAACTGAACCCAGAAACTTCCTACCATCTGTCTTATCCTCAAGACATACTACCCTCCAGTAAAAGAATATTGAAGACCAAATCCCAGGTAACTGCTGAGCGTCAGTTATTTTGCTGAGAGAGTTGCTTCTCTCCTACAGGACAATCATAGTAAGTGTTTCTAATCCTCCTTATGATTTCCTCCTGATGATCTGCCCCTTTTCTGAGGGAATTTCTCTCAGCTAAGAACCTCTGAAAACTAGGAAAAGAAACAACACTTTTCTCTACTTCATAGAAAATTAGGAAATGGAAGTCCTAGCCATCAAAAATCAGAATAATGAATCTTAGAATCTAGGAAATGAGAGTCTTGCAAGGTTACTCCAGAATGTGGACAGATTTCATTACATTCTGGGACACAACCAGGAACCCAGGTTGAATGGAGAAAGATGTGGCTGGTGTATGGGTTAATTTCTCAGTCTCTCCCTTTCACCTCTGGTCAAATACTGAATGTGAAACAGGAAATGCAGCTAGAAGAAAGTCAGTGAACTTAGTAAAGGGTGTGCTGAGACAAAGGGAAAATCACTCTCCATCCATATGGTCACCCCAGTTCATCTGGGGAAGTCATTTTGTGCCATACAGAGGGCTTGCCTGAAGAGGGAAAAGAAACTGACACCAGAACAACAGCACAATGTGCTCAGAAGAGGAAAGGCCAGCACCTTGCTTGACCTACCCATGCTGTGAACAGTTATGTGCTGGTTAATTCTGTATGACTCGTCATGTCTTTCAGTACCCACTGCTGGGCACGACCAACCACTGCATCCTCACTGACTCCCCACATCGCTTCCCATGGCCCAAGAGCGCAGGGGAATGGAAAGACTGCTCCAGAGGCCTCGGAAGAATCAGTCCTGGTGTGGCTCTGCATGTGGGGCACTCATGGGACATGAACTGGTCAGAAATTACAGGGGTCTCTGGTGGTAGCTCTCCCTGCAAGCAGACGTGATCCCAGGCTGGGAGAGTCCCTCCCAGGGACAGCCAGGAAGTCAGGACTGTGTCTGCTGATTTGTCCTCCAGGGCCTGAGTCCCCAGGGACCAGGCCTGTGCCAGGAGCCTCCTTCCTGCAGCGTGGACTCCTGGGAGGCGCCTCACCCTCTGCCCCACAGGCAACTGCCATTCTGTACTAATCAGCCATTAGGGGCCAACGCTTGGGGAGCCAATTAAAACCACTCAGGGAGAAAAGTTCAACTTCAGCTCAGTGAATGTCGAAATACAGGGTCATCCTTTCTACCTGCACCACTCCCCAGAGACCATTCTCTCCAGAGGAACCAGGGCTTTCCCGTGTCAGGGCCATTGGAGACATTTCCACGTTTCATGGCATCACCTCCCTTAACTTGTCCCTCAGGTTCCTACTCCAAGGCCAGGCCTACCAGGGAGCCTTCATGGAGAGCCTGGTAATGTCATCACAAGTGAGAAGCCCTCCCTGACATTTGCTAGTGATTGCGATCTTCTATAGATGGTTCTTACCACCCTATATTACATTGTCTCTGTTGCTTCATGGCAGACATTAATCTTTCCGGTACTTTATATCTGACAATGAGCCCTCAGCAATGACTAGGCTCTGGCATTGACTTTGTGCCACATGGATATTGAGAGCTGGTTTTGTCTAACTGGCGAGTTCTGAGCCCTAAGAAATCTGACTCTACACTAACTCTTCAGGTGTGAGTCGCCGGTTTCTGACCAGCCGATTTTCAAGCTGGTCATCGATCATTTGCTATGTACTTCGTGCTTATTGTGTTGCTGATCAAGAATTGTTGGTTTTGGCTCCTAGAAGACAAAAAACAGCTGATTGCATCCCTGGCACAGGGAAAATAAGGTGAATGTGGAACATCATGTAGCACAAAAAGTAAGAATGTATCAAAAACAAGATACAAAGAAAGAAAAGAAGAAAGGATGAAAGAAGGGAAGGAGGGAAGGAAGGAGGATGAGGAAGGAAAACTGGAACGATTCCAGATCAAAGTAAGTAGTGTATTATAATTTGAGCATCCCTCATCAGAAATCCAAAATGCTCCAAAAAATCAGAACTTCTGGGGACAACATGATACCAAAAAGGGAAAATTCCACACCTGAATTACTTGACAGGTGCAGACAAAATGCAGTTACCCTAAAAATATTATATAAAATTACCTTCCACCTATGTGCACAGTTTGTACATGAATTGTAAATTAATTTCACGTTTAGCCTTGTGTCCTACCCCATCGCTTCTCAGCCTTTTGGCTGAGATCAAGTGTAGTCTTATGTCCTATCCCCAAGGTATTTCAATATGGATAAGCAACTATTTCAAAATCCAAAAAAAGATGTAATACATCTGATCCCAACCATTAATGATAAGGGATACTCAGACAATATTGTATTATAACTCAAAGTATGAAATAAAAATAAATAAGTACATACAGATAAAAACAAGCAATTGAATAAGCAAATAAGTGAGAGAGAAGGAACAAACTTTCTTTATAGAAGATTTCCAAGTAGTATATGGAGATATTTCATTCTCCCAATTCCCACCCACCAGAATGTGAAGCTGAACTCTCTGCTCTCCCCTGGAGGGTAAGATGGAATCAGCACTCTCTGCCAAAGAGTAGACTATGGAAGGGCAAAAAATCTTCCTGGTGGAGAACCCTAGTAAGTATCACCTGAACCAAGTGATGGAGGTCAGCATCACCTGTGATGGGTCCGACTGAAATCGTGTGTCCCTGAGATGGCGTGATATGGACATTTCACCCACGTGGGGATTCTTCTCCAAAAGCCAAAATGACAGGATCATCATGGGGAAAAAGAGAACCCCAAATAGAAAGACATATTACAAAATGCCTGACCAAGACGCACATTCTCATTGCTGAGACACAATACATAACACCTGCAATTTAAGGGACAGGTTTATTTTGGCTCACGGTTTTAGATGATTCAGTCCATAGTCAGTTGCCCCCAGGCAGAAGCAGCAAGACAGAAGGGTCTGGTGGAAGAAAGCTGCTCCCCTCATGGAGGCCATGGAGGAGCCAAGAAGGGAGACAAACCCTTCAGGTCATGCTCACAGTGGCCCGTCCCTTCCAACCAGGCCCCAGCTTCTAAGAACCAGTCAGCTACGGTGCCCCATAATTCAGGCTCCACATGAGGCTTTGGGGGCCATGTTTAGATCTAAACCAAAACAACATCAGGAAAGCTGACCAACACACGAGGTGATAGAGTGAGGAAAATCTTCCCCAGATGGACCATGGCCACTAAGGCCCCTGAAAGAATAATCTCTGACCCATTCCTGGAAGCAAGAGCTGCATCACCCTGCAGACTGCTCCCCAGAGAGAAAAGGGAGCTGGCCATTGTCGCCGGGGAAACTTGGCATCACCTGCTGCTCTACATGGCTCGGCCTTCACCATGAAGTGCCATGAACTACAGAGACCCAGAGAGAAGAACAAAGAGGCTTCTCCATACTCTCCCCACCTCCTTCCCAATCACGGAAATCAGGATAGAAGGGGCTGGCTCTCATGCCATGCAAAGGGACCCTTGTTATGATAACTGCAGGTCAGGAGCAAATCCTGGAGCCTTCTGGATGGTGTCCCTAACTCTATGCTAGGGAGCAAGCGTGGACATCTGGCCAATTAGCTTCTGAGCAACAGTCTTCATGCTACCAGGACACAAAGGTCATCCTGCTAACCTTGGGGTAATTTATTTCACAAACTGGCCAACAATATCAGGTGCAGAACAAATATTATGCGTGTGCCCTAACTCTCTAAGCAGAACAGCATGAAAAATGTTACAATATTTCCAGGTTCTTTTCAACAGATTCTGATACCTCTGTAAATACAATTATGTTCCATGGTGATGTCTGCCAAATTTGACCTGGCATCAGATGATCCCAGAGAGACCAGGAAGAGATGTCCTCACCCCAACAAAGAACAAGGAGTTTGAAAAACTGAATTCCAAATTCTGAGACTCAGGCTATCAAAGGTTGCTGTCCTTTCCTGTCTACCCCATCATGTGTTAGCTGGCTCTCTGACATCTTTTGCCTTTCTCAACAATCCAAAATACAAATTCTAAATGATCAAAGGATCATGCAGTTCTGTTCCAAATTAGCATCTGCATTACTCACCTCTCTTCCGATACGCATAAAAATGAGGCAGACAGCATTTCGAAAGGACATGGTCATCTCTCCTCAGTGAATGTGGATCCATAGAGGGCCATATCCCAGGAGGAGCTTGAACTGTCCTTAAAACGTCCCAACAGGAGCTGGGCACTGTGGCACAGGCCTAATCCTAGCTTCATGGGAAGGTGAGTCAGGAGGATCGTAAGTTCTAGGCCAGCCCAGGAAACTTACGGAGACCCTGTGCTATCATAAAATCAAAAAGGGCTGGAAATGTAGCTCAGTGGTAGAGTACTTGAGTAACTTGCACAAAGCCCTGGATTCAACACCCAGTACCATCAAACAAACAAACAAACAAAACTCCTCCATCCCTTTCCTTCTCCTTGGCCCTCCGAAGGAAGGTGATTCACGTGTGACCTTCAGAACACGGACAGGCTCCCTGTGCACTGCCCATGATGAGGACCCTTGGGGCTCCCGCTATGCAGGGACCAGGAAACCCCACATACATGAAATGAAACTATGCTCACGCCCAGAGCATGAGGAGGCGGACTGTGCTGCTGAGGACCCAGGTATCCAGGATGCCACAGAACAGGGCAAAGAGAGGGCTGCACGGCCACATCTCTAACCACACGACCCTGACTCACCCTAATCACCATGGGATGACCGGCCACATGTGCTGTCCCACCTGGGACCACAGAAGGGAGCAGAGCGGCAAGTCAGGCAGTTCTCCGGGGAAATCTTTATACTTCGGCCAACTAACCACTTCTAGGCAGCATTCAGTCTCGGCCCGAGAGGACGATGTTTATCAGTTAACTCCATAAAAACAAGAAGTACAAGTTTGGGCACAATAGCAACTAGCACAGTGGCCCTGTTACATCCAACCCACCCCATACTCCGCGTCCCCAAAACCTCAGAGTGGGACCTTGTCTCCACATGGTGACTTGGTCAAGTTTTCTTCAAAAACAACCTGGGGTCCACAGAGCAGACCTGGGACCGTCCTCAGTCAGTCCCTGAACTTTAGGACATCTGAAGAGCAGAGAGCACAAAGACACAGGCTGCTCTGGGGCACTGGGTGCTCAGCTTTCTTGGGTACCTGGCCATGTGAGCCTCATCACTTCCAGAGCTGCCCAGCAAGGGTTCTCCGTGGCGGTGGGTGGAACCATGCACCTCAGCCAGCACGGCTCCTGAGGAAGGCCCTCTGCTGGGTGGGCAATCACGGAAGCTCGGATCACCGCAAGAGGGAAGGATGCCCTACTGCCCCGACCCTGGGAAGGGATTAAGGTCAGCTCAGGCAGTGTCCAAGGGAAGCTGGAGCAAGCGAGCCGCGGGTCACTGACAGGCCCTGGACTTGGGGCCAGCAGGTTCACACCTGGAGACACATCCCCTTCCATGGGAGGGGTCCTCTCAGGGGAGAAGGCAGGCTGCTTGCTCTGCTCTCAGCATCCTGCGGGATGGCTGACGGGACCCTACAGCTCCAGCCCTCTGACTTCTGTTTCACCAGGACTGCATCAGACACTAAATAACACCCTCTGCAAGTTCCTCACCGTAACCCTGCAGGATGGAGGGGAGCAGAGAAGAGCAATGCGCTCAGGAATCCAGGCCAGTTCTAGACTAAACATGGGCCGGGGGTGTCAGCCTTTCTCTGCCTCCACTTCCTCGGGAGCAGCACAGTGCAAAGGACAGGGTGGGAAGAGGGAGAGAGGGGCCCCCCTGAGGCACAAAGGCCTGCTCACCCTGAAAGGGTGCCTGATGCTTCAGTTCAAAATTATGGAACGAGATGTGGCAACGTGGGTTTTGTACAAAAAGAAAGTATTTTAAAAGCACATTTCACTGTCGCACGTTCCACACAGTGTTTTCCCTCATAAGCCCCGTGGTTTGCTGCACTAAGATGCCTCACAGTTTCCGCCAAGTCTGGCGTGCTTGGATCCCTTGGCTGTGAGTCCAGCGAGTGCCCTGCGGAGGGCAGGGTAGGACGCAGGTCAGGCTCTGGTCCACATTTTCTGGCCGCCCCACAGGACCAGCAGAGAGGTGCACAAGTACCTGCAAGCTGACAGAGTAAGCAACCGGATGAAGATCTCATCTTTTCTGCCATTCTATTTCTGAATTTGAATAACACTGTTTGCAGGTGATCCCTTAAGAATCCAAACTCTATGGTACAGATCACATCCATGATACAAAAGCATAATTAGAACACAAATTCCCTACAGAACACCGTGATAGCTACACTGCCTGGTGATCCAATTGTCTTGTGTAATTTTTATTATTAAAAAATTCACGGTCCAGGGATTTAGCTCAGTAGTGCCACCGCCTGCCTCTCAAGTGCAAGGTCCCGAGTTTGATGCCCAGTACCAAACAAAAAAAACACAAAAAATTCAGCTGTGTCCTTAAAATATGCCATGAGATAAAAATCAGTCTTGCAAAATCATAGATGTTGGCTACAGATGAAATCATTCAAAGGAATGTAGTCAATAAATGACTTTGTTGTTGTTCTTGTTTCGTTTGTTGGTGTTTAGCGCAGGGTCTCATATTGTGCAGCTCCAGCTGTGCTTGAACACACTTTGTTTCCCCTAAACTCGAGATCCTCCTATGTCAGCCTACCCAGTGCTGGGGTTACGGGTGTGTGCCACCACGCCTGGCGTGAGGACTGACTTATCACATGACGAAGGCTGCATAGACCCAGGAATAGGAGAGGGACAGGGCTGCTGATTACATTGGATTAAGGTCCTGAAGCCCTGACCTTGTTGGGGCTTAGAGAGTCACTGCATACTCCCCAGGTGCACACTGAGGCCCCAAGCCGAGGAAGAGCGGGCAAGATCACATGGCCAGCTGCTGGGGAGGGCGCAGGGGCCTCCTCACACTGGTGGCCAAAACCAGAACAGCCTCGCAGAGGTTCATGCACAGAACTGAGTGCCACTGTCAGAGGCTTCTGGCCGGTAGCGCCACCGCTGGCCTTTGTCCGCTGGGAGGCTGGAATGTTTCCGGCCGGTCCTTTCACACTAGGCTCCGCCTCCTCAGCCATCAGTGCTTGGAGACCAGGGCCCAATCCCCTCCCTGCCCCTTACAGTTGGCACACGACGAGGAGGGCCTGTCTGGGGCCGGCGACTCTGCCCTGGGTACGAGTCTAGAACGGACCAGACTCCGCTCTGTAGCATGACAGCTGAGGGCACAGGCTCCGGAGCCAGACCACGCTGGCTTCAAAGTCCCTTTTCCCACTTCCTACTGTGGGGTCTGGACCAAGGACTCACTCTGAGCCTCAGCCATTTAACTGAGAAATGGGGTAACAAAGTCCCTCTTTGGGGGGGGAGGGTGAAGAATTCGTGCATGGAAAGAGCTCAGTGCGACGGCTCTCATGTCCCTACTAAAAAGCGGTCACTATTCCAGCAGACGACCCTGCTCGCTTGTCTCATTGCGAATGAACTTGGATCTGTTTCTGGACTCGAAGCACCTCAGGGCCCTGCTGGCGTCTAACTGTCCCTTGTCATGGTGCGGCACAGTAGCTCGCTGAGCTGAGGGGAGATGTCCAGGGGCTGGAGAACGAGACGGGACTCGGCAAGGTCCTCCTGCAGGGCATCACCAGGGACCCGGGGCAGCAGCAAGTCCTCTTCTGGCTCTTCCTGTGCATGTGCCTGGTCACCGCTGCCGGGAACACACTCACCATCCTGGGCATCGCCTCGGACACCCGCCTGCACACGCCCATGTACTCCTTCCTCTCCAGGCTCTCCTTTGTGGACATCTGCTTCACCACCAGCCTGATCCCCGAGCTCCTGGTCAGCCATGTGGTGGCGTGAGGACCATGTCTACCCCTCCTGCGTGACTCAGATGTACTTCCTCATCTCCTTCACCAACGTGGACGCCTGTCTGCTGGCCGCCGTGGCGCTGGACCGGTACGTGGCCGTCTGCAACCCCCCGCAATGCTGCACCACCATCACAGCCCAGCTCTGCGGGACCCTGGCAGCTCTGCTGTGGGCCTGCTCCACCCTCTTCGCCCCGGTGCAGTATTCCTCAGGCACAGGCTCGCCTTCCCGCCCGGGAGATCCCACACTGCTTCTGCGACGCTGACCTGCCCATGGAGATCCCCTGCTCGGACACGCGAGGCAATCAGCACGTGTTCCTGGGGGCTGTGGTCTTGTTCGTGGTCCCCTGCGTGTTCATCATGGTCGCCTATATCCACATCGCCCCAGCAGCCCTCCACATCCCATCCTCCTCGGGGAAGCGCATGGCATTCTCCACCTGCAGCTCCCACCTGTCTGTGGTCGCCTTGTCCTACAAGACCGTCCTGGGGATCTACATACGACCCCCAGACTCCTTCTCGGCCAAGGACACCATGGCAGCCCAGTGGCACCACCTCAGCCCAGTGGCAGCCATCATGCAAACTGCCGTGACCCCCACCCACACTGAACCCCTTCATCTACAGCCTGACATGAAGGAGGCTGTGAGAAGACTCTTCGGCAGAGGCTCCAAGGCCTCCTAGTGCTGAGTGCCAGGCGGTGCCTGGAGGGGTGCAGCAGGAGGAAAGGGGCCTGGACTCCAAAACCACCTCCTCCACACAGCCCTGCAGACTGTATGTGGTGGAGGGGGACGAAACCAGAAATCAGAAGAGGATTTCACTGCTCTTGGAAGAGAGCATTAGAACAGACACTAGTACAATATGCCTCGGAATCCATTTGAGTGTGAGGTAACAGAAAATCCCTGTTATACTGGAGCAAGACAGGCATTTAAGCCCACCACAGTGGCATACACCTGAAACTCAGGTACCTGGGAGTGTGAGGTAGGAAGACTGCAAGTTCAAGGCCAACGCAGTGACTCAGTGAGACCCTGGCTCAAAATAAAATGAAGGGGATTCTGGGGATGCAGCTCAGCGGTAGAGCGCTTGGCTTGCCTCTCAGGTACTGGATTCAATCCCCAGTACCAAGAAAAGAACCCAAATCAGAAATGAGGCTGCTTCCCAGTCTCTCCTCCACCGTCCATAGAGTGTGAGGCTCTCTCTCTAAGTCAGTAAGGCGGCTTCCTGGCCCAGCCACCTTACCCCATCCAGTGAGGGAAGGAAGGACAAGGGCCCACTCTATCCAAGGCCTTCCCGAAAGCCCAGGTAGCATCTCGGCCTCACCGATCTACAGCCATCCACCTGCAAACAGCCTGGGAGAAGCAGTTTGCTTTCTGCAGGGTTTTTTGTTGTGTTGCTTTCATGTCTTGCTGTTGTTTGTTCATCTGTTTGTTAAGGTTAGACACATCACCACCTGCAAAGACGCAGGAATTCTCTTAGAAAGGAAGGGGAGGAAGTAGGTGGTGGACAGACAAGTAGCCGGCATGCCGCGGTACCCAAGACTTGGGCTGCCACGTTAGCAAAAGTGAAGGCACATTATCATGCTTAGAATAAGCCTGTTTCGTACACTCATTCGCTCTGGGCTGATCATGTGATGAGGGACAAACCACCAGTGGGCTCTACAGTCTCAAGGCTACAGAATCCGAGGACAAGTCCCCAGAGTCTTACATGTCAGAATGAGGTTCCTCTGGGTGGAACAAAGCAGTATGAAGAAAAGTGAACAGGGAGATTTTGTGGTGTTCACTTTTTGGGAGACATTAATTTTTTTTAGAGAGGAGTAGATTTCATTTGGGATTTTTTTTCTCTCCATAGGAACACAGTGTGGGAAAACATTTCTATCATTCCAACTTTGCTCTGGGGCCCTGGGATTTTGCTCAGTGGTTTCGCCGCCTGCTGCACAAGCACAATGACCAGAGTTCGATCCCCGGTACCCCCCCCCCCCACACAAAAAAAGAATAAACAGTACAAACTTTGCTCATTATAATATTGATATATATGCATGTTAAAATAAAGAGCCAAATATTCTAAATGTAATGAAGAAAACAACAAAGCATTCTAGTAAAATATCCACGTTAAGAATTAAGATATCGGACCCACGATTTAGCTCAGTGGTTTCACCACCTGCCTTGAAAGCGCAAGGAACCGAGTTCGATCCCTGGTACCACACACACACACAAAGAATTAAGATATATCATGTACAGGTAAAATTCTATGTGATGAATGTGATCACTATGTATATCTAAATTGTACCCATAAACTTAATTAACAATTTAAAAAGTCAATGCTCTAGTCAAATAGCAAATGTTAAAAAAGAGCTTTGTGGAACACTCACTTTCAGGTTCAATACCAAGGGCTCAATCAACACAATTATATTTTGAAGTAGCTGGTTCAGCGTTTGTATTCATCATGCCTTTTTATTTTCTGTATCTTCTTACATATGGACATGGAGGGCCTCTATGGTGGGAGAGAGATCTGCCCCACTTCTTAGCTAATTCCTGGAGACAGCAGACAACTGAACCAGGATGGTACCTGTCGCATGCAAACTAACCAGTCTGGAAGGCAGACAGCCTCCTCCACCCGCCTGTTACACTCTGGTCCAATAATCCCAGGCCAAGCCCACCCTAGGCCCATTCGAGGGCCCCCAGGGACAGTGCCTGTGTCCTAGAGCTCGCTAATATCATTCAAACCAGCCAGGCCTGGCCCCGTGTTACCTGCCTGTCTTCTTCCTAGCTGCACAGACCACAGTAAGGACCCTGACCCGTGTGTCCCTCTTGCTCCCTGTATTTCCTGAGCCCCAGGTGCCGCATGGGGAACCCCGTGGTCCTACATGGCTTGTCTGTCCCTCCCGTCACTCGGGATGCATGAACAGAAAAGCTCCTTCCTTGTCAGTAGTCATTTCTGTGTCTTCAAGTCTCCCCATACCTGGTTAACACAGATCCTGGGCATGTTTTCTTAAAGAAAAATTCTCTACAGAAAAATAGAAAATAAAACAGATAAAAATACTAACGAACAAATAGGAAGGTAAATGAAAGACCAAGACGAAACCCTTTTCGAGATAAATATGAAGAGGTTATTGCACTCACACATACACAGCAAATGAAAAGTGGGCAAAGTTACGGTGGGAGAAATGGGCAGTAATCCCATGACCTGCGCGTCATCAGCACAGAAATACAAAGTACATGAAAACATGAAGCGACGGGGATATACACACTTATTCCAACCTGACAGTGTTCAGAATGAGCGTACCCGGTGAGGGTGGAGTGGACAAAGAGATGCTCCAACTGTAAAGCTTAGGTAACTCGAGCTTTGACTGAGGAGAGTGCACATGGGAACAAATTCTCCGCAAGACAACAGAGCCTGTTTACCAAAACCATAAACACGTCCCCAACAATTCACGTTTTAGGGGTTTCTCACGAAAGAAACAATTTACCGAGCTTGTAGGATTGTCCTGTTTGCTACATGTATGCTCGTGAGGTTGCTGGAAAAGATTTAGATGTGTGGGAGCTGCTCAATAAAGTGCTACTTGATCCTTAAAAATCCCGATCTGTATTTCCTGACACAGAAAGATGTCAAAGAGACCCTAAGTTTCCAAAAGCAAGCTGCAGAACACCATAAACCACTCTGATAACAGAATCACACATAAACGTGTTTCTGTATAGATAGACATGTCCAGGCACTTTTATAGGTAATTTTTTCTTTTTTTCAGTTTTGTAAATGCAAATATTTTTCTCATCAGAAAAATACAAACAAATTGTATTTCTCTAAAATCATTCAAATCCACTGAGGGCAGCACAGAGAAGCCTGTCGCTCGTGTGGCCCCCTTCCTTCTCTTGCCCCAGAAAGAAGACCGGATAGCACAGGCAGTGAGACACAGCGTGGTGCCAGTAGGACCTGGCAAAGCAGTTCTGCAGAACAAGCTGGCCCGGAAAGACGATGCCATGCAAACGGGTGAAGGAGAAAGTTCTAGAAGTTGATCTTTCCTCCCGCACATTGACTGAGTCTGAAAGAAAACATAACTTTTTCAGAGCGGATGTGTGTAAGAACCCGTGGAGAACCGCATGGGGGGCGGGACACTGCTCTGTGGCAAAGGGGCACTGTGCGTAAATTAGCTCCTCTCCCCACACATCTGCCCCACTGGGCTGTCTGGCTGCTGCGGGGGCAGAGTCCAGGAACTCGTCCTGCTGAACTTGTCCTCTTTGTTCGGCAAGGTCCGATGGTATTCTGAAAACCAGCGCAGCTATTTGCCTTGTTTCCTCCCGCTCCGCTCAATGGCTTCTCTGATCCTCGTGGCATTTTCAGACGGTTTAAAAACATGAATCCCTATTTTCTCCATTTTTTGGAGCTAAACTTTTCAGGAGCTCTTTGTCAGCCCACTAGCTGACCCTAAAGATAATGAAACAAAAACTCCAGGGACCACAAACAACAAGGAACACAGTTTGCTGATGCAGTTTGAGAAAGTCACAAGTAGTTGGCTGCAGAACTCAACAAGCAAAATCAGAAATCCATGAAGATGGGGAGAATCCGATTTTCATCATTAGCACGATATAATATTCACAACGTGAAATTCTCAATAAAAAGTTACAAAACGCACAGAGAAACAGGAAAGTATATCCCGCTCACAGGAAAAGAAAAACCCATGATCGATATCATCCTCAAGGACGTCCAGATGTTATAATTATTCCTCAAAGATAGTTAAGTCAACTGCCTCACATTTGCTCAGGAAACTTAAGGACACCATGGACAAAGAAGTAAAGGAAATTAGGAAAATGATGTAGGGCAAAAAGGAGTGTATTAATAAACAAAAATTGTAAAAAGAAACTGAACAGAAATTCTGAACACGAACTGAAGTAAGAAATTCACCAGAAGGGACGCATAGCAGTAAGTATCAGTAAATGCTGGGGAAACTGGTTATCTACATGCAAAAGAATGAATCTAGGCCTATCCTTCTCACTTCATTCTAAATAAAAGGAAAATGGGCCGGGGCCAGGGATTTAGCTCAGTGGTGCTGCTGCCTGCCTAGCAAGCACAAGATCCTGAGTTCGATCCCCAGTACAAAAAAAAAAAAAAAAAAAAAAATCAAAATGGACCAAACACCTAAATATTACAGCAGAAACACTGAATCTAGTGAAAGATAAAATAAGTAAAACTGTTGAAGATGTAGGCATAGGCAAGGACTTTCTGAACGGAACCTCAATTGGGCAATAAATAACACTCCACAAGTGGGATTATATCAAATTAAAATGTTTCTACATAGGGTTAGGGACTTAGCTCTGTTGCAGTGCACCTGCCTGGCAAGTGCAAGGTCCTGAGTTTGATCCCTGGTACCAAAAAGAACCCCAACAAAAACCAAACAAACAAAAAGCACTTTTGCGTAACAAGGAAACAACCCAAGAAGAGACAAAGGAAACAACTCAAAGAAGAGACAACCTACAGAATGGGAAAAAATTTTGCCAGCTACTCCTTGGACAGAGGACTGACATCTAGAATATATAAAAAACTCCAAACACTTAGACCTCCCCAAATAAAAGACCAATCAAAAATGGGTAATGGAAAGGAAGAGATGCTTCTCAAAAGAAGTACAAATGGCCAATAAATACATGAAAAAAGGTTCAGCATCACGGACCATTACAGAAATGCAAATTAGAGCAGTGCTGAAGTTCTTCCTCTAGAAAGAATGGCTGCCATCAAGAAATCAAATAATAACAAATGCTGGTGAAGCTATGGGGAAAAAGGAACACTTCTACAATGCTGGTAGAAATGTGAACTAGTACAACCACAATGGAGATCAGTATGGAGAGTCCTCAAAAAAAAGAAAACTAGAAATTCCATTTGAGCCAGCCATTCCTCTTCTAGGTATCTTCCCAAGTTATAGTTATCATATTACAGTGATACATGCATACCCATATTTATAGCAGCCCAATTTATAATAGCTAAATTTCAGAAACAGTCTATATGCCCATCAACAGATGAATACCTAAGGAAAATGTGGTCTTTATACACAATGGAGTTCTATTCAGCCATAAAGCAGTGTAAAGTTTAGGCATTTGTGGGAAAACGGATGCACCTCAAGACCATAATGTTAAGTGAAATGAATCAGACGCACAAGTTTCAATATCACATGGTTTCTCTTATCGAAGAAACCCAAAGTACAAATAAAGAGCAAAGGACGAGATAGATAAGGGGAAGTAGGGTGATTTTTTTTCAAATGAAAAGGGGAATAAGGATGGAGGGAGGGGGAGGGGAGGAAGGAAGAAGGGATTTTTGAAAGAGGGAGGGAATTGAATAAAACATGGAAATCGAGCTTTTGCAAATGGGAAGGGGAAGAAGAGTTGGCGGGAAAAGGGAGGATTGGGCGAGGAAAGGGACAGAGAAAAGAATTCAGATGTGTTATGTGCACCTGCAAACTGCCCAAATAAATATAAACACTGCATACTCCAAACACGTACTAATAAACATTTTTAAATCGCCTTAAAGTAGTTTCTCTAAACACTGGTGGACTGGGGATCAAGCCTTGAATCCGTGAGCCTTTCAGGGACACTCCAGACTCAAACTACAGTAGGTCACAGAACCACCGTGTCCCTACTAAAGAACAGCCGTGCCCCAACCATCTACACAGGTGTAATCACTATGCTTCACCAACACGCACTAATGAAACTATAAAGTTAAAAGCCTATGTCACTTATAATGTCTGTGATTAGGAAGGAGCGCTAAGAGTTAGTAAGAAGTTCCTTCTCAATTTGGGGGGCGGGTGACAGAAACGTTCTCTTTATAGTCACGGTTTAGATTGGACTATCAGTTCTAAATGGCTTTACATGTATTTTATATTTTAAATAATATGAGAAACGTGGTTCCATTTTTATGCAGATAGATGTGTGTACACACACAGTACCCTTTATGAATAGATGTAATCTGTGTTTCTGTTGAGCTTCTTTCTTCGTTACACGTTTTTTCACCCCACATACGGTGTGAATGTTCATAATGAATGCATTATTCTCAGAAGAAAACAAAAAGATTTTCCTCTGTAAGAATTATGCGTGTTAAAATAATACCAAATAAATGGCCAAAGTTCCTATATAGGCAATTAATATTAGGTTGTTAACCTAAATGGTTAACAAGTATGACATATTTAATTTCATAAGTAACCAAAATTACATATAAAAACAAGATAACATTTCCTTCTAGTATACTTAATTTCACAAGTACTCAAACTTTGCTATAAAAACAATATCACTATTTATTATGGCTTGCGTCTAGATGTCCCCTCAAAGCCTCATGTGGTCCTAGGTGGGGCTTTTCATAGGCAGCTGGATCTAGGGTGTTTGATGCTGGGATTAAGCATGTGATGCTCAGATTCTGGATGTGTGTGAATATTAAATTAGTCCCATGATTGGTTTGGCATGGTTCTGGGAGTGGATAATGGGAAGGCCCACCCTGGGTATGAGTGCCACGTGCCCTACTGTGGCCTGGAAAGAATATCAGAGACAGAAAGAGGGCTACTGTGCTTTGCTTATTACTTGTTGCTTGCTGCTTTGCTACTTCCCTGCTTGCTGCCTTCTACTTTGCTGCCTTCTGCCCACCGTGAACTGTTTCTCCTCTTCAGTGCCCCTCTGCCATGCCACCTGCCTTGGAAGCAGCTGACTATGGAGTGAAACCTCTACAAACTGTGACCTGAAATTAACCTTTGTTCCTTCGACTTTGGGTGTCAAATACGTTGTCTCAACAATGAGAAAAGTAACTAAGACACCATTGGATATTAAATAAAGAAAAACATCTTTTAAAAGTCCAGAGTGGGCAGCATCTTAGGTCCATACTGTCAACAGCTGCTTAAACTGTAAAATCTTCCAGGAAGGCAACTGGGCAATGTACTTAACTGTCTTAGAGTTTGGCCAGCCCTCGATCAGCCAATACAATTTCAAGAAGTTCAAGAAAATAATATTCAAAGATAAAACTACAAAGACACGAAAGGTATAAAAAAGAAAGATAACAAAAATGATTAGCAGGAACAACTTAGGTAAGTATATTAAAAGCAATAACTTTAGTTAAATGCCTTAAAAGTAAAAATGCAATAAGTACACGAAACCTGTTTTTGAAAAAGGAGAATATTTATTGGCAAATTCAAATATTTAAGGCATATTCTTCAATGGTAGGAAAACACAGGTTACAAGTGCAGTCTACAATATTCCATTTTGTTAAAAAAAAAAAAAAAAAAAAAAAAAAAAAGCCCAGGCAGGCATGGCAGTACATGCCTACAATTCCAGCACTCTGGAAGGCTTAGGCAGGAGGAGCACAAATTCTACCCCAGCGAGGGCAATTTAGTGACTTAGCTGAGACCCTGACCCACAAGAATAAAAAGGCCTGGGGATGGAGGTCAGTGTACAGGCCCTGGGATCAATCCCCAATAGAGCACCAGTGACCGACAGAGAGACTAGTATGCAGCTCAAAGGGCCACTAGAAGTTAATCAAAGTGTTTCTCACTGATTTCCGGTTCGTGACATCAAGGGCATGGTTCTTCTGCCTCTTTGGTACTTGTCAATCAAACCTTCCCCCCTGTGTTTTTCTTGTAACTGGAAGCATTTACATCAATTTCTTTTCCACTTGACTTCTTAGTACCTGGAATGACCCCCCTCCCTTCCCCCCTCGCCTCACTGCCCCAGAATCTTTGCTCCATTCTCACCAGCCTAGGCCACCCGACTCACACCCAAATGGCCCCAGATAGCCCCAACCCTGTTCCTCTTTTGCTTTTTCTCGCGACACTTATCAACTCTTTAAAAGCCACGTGATTAGGAGCTTCACTCATACTCTGCTCCTTGACCCTTTAACAAAACATACTCCAGGACAATAATATTCATTTTGTTCACTGACGTATGTCAAACCGCTTAATTGCCTGGCACATAAGTGCCCGGCACGTAGCAGGTGTTTGGTGCTGTTTTACTGAGTAATCGCAGGGGAAATGGGTCTGTTGTGGGCCACTGCCTGGTGGCCACACCATCATTCACACAAACGCAGAGCTACAAGACACTCCCCGCAATGAACCTAAGTTCAGTTCCTGGAATCCAAGATTCTGCAGCTCAAGGAAGGCGACAGATGCCCAAGAGCGCTCCAGGGAGCCTCCTGGGGAGTCTGGGCTCCAGGTGGACGCAGCTAGGTCCCCCCCTACGCCGACAAAGGCACCAGAACTACACTTCCCCGAATGCTGCGGGCCCAGGAGGACTCCATTTCCCAGAGGCACCAGCGGCCGCCGGGCCCCGCCCCTTCCCCGCCCCTCAGCGCCTCCGAGGGCCGCGGAGCTTGGGCCTCAGGGAGCGTGGCTCCCAGGCGGAGGTCGCTGGGCAGGCGGGGCCCGACGCCGGGCTGCGGTAGGCGGGAAGGCCGGCTCCTCCCCCTGCGGAGCGCGTCCCGGCGAGGCTCGGCCGGGACCGAGTCGGGAGGTGAGCGGTGGCCGGCCGGACTCGGTGCGGGAGCAGCCCCGCGAGACGGCGGGGCCTCTGTGGCGCGGGCGGCCCCGGCTGTCACCTGCCCGCCACCGCCGCCGCCGCCGCCCCGAGCCCGTGCTGTCCCTGGACGCGCCGGGCCCACGCTCCGTCCGGGTTGGCCCGGCCCGCTCCCGGGGCCTCGGTCGGTCGGGCCGTGCGGCGGGGTCAAGCCGGCTTCCGGAGGAGCCGCGCTGGCCCCGTGCAGAGCCGGGAGCGGAGCTCGGGTCTGGGCCTCCGTGCCGGGTCCCCTCCATGTCCTCGTGTCCCCGGACAGGGTCCCGGGAGCGCCCAAAGACGACTCCAGCCCACCGCCGCCACCGCCGAGGTCCCCGATTGGGCCGGGAAGCACCAGGACGGGCCTCGGGTTATCAGGGAGTCCGCGCTCGGAAGGCGCACAGGCTCGGGCTGGGGCACAGTGGGGACCCGGCTGGGGCCTGGAATCGCGCATCCCCGGAGGGGCAGGAGCAGGGCTCTGCTTCCAGGTGAAAGGCACGGCCCAGTGGCCCAGGCTGTTGTATTTTTAAGACGTAGGAATTTAGGAGTGGCTTGGAAGGGGAAAAATTCTAACCTGGTGTCCTGGAGCTGTTTGTTTGTTTGTTTGTTTGTGTTCAGGACTATATACTTTCAAATTTTGGTTTTCTTTGTCTCCTCTCGACCTCTATTTTTTCCATCTTAGCGCAATAGGCAACCCTATGTTATAATTTTCTGAAACGGTTTTCTCTAAAACTCTGGAAATGGATTCCTTGACAAGAGACAGACGTTGGATGGAAAGGCTTGAGGTTCAGGAAAACTGTCACGGGCTGGATAGTGACAGTAGAGCAGATCTCAGGTTCCCTCCTGGGTTGGATGCTGGTGCCACTCTCCTTGGCTGTGTGAACAGGAACAGGTGGCCCCCACACTGCCCTCGGTTTCCTGCCCTTAGTTTCCAATGCCAGCAGGCTGTGGGACCAAACAGTAAGCAGTGCCTGGCATGTAGTGAGGCTCAGTGAGTCCCTGCAGTTTATGGCAGGCAGCATCCTCACCAGGTCTCGCTTCTGGGAATTCCCTGAGGCAAGAAGAATGAGGGTCTGGAGCCAGCTGGCCTCAGCCCTTACCTCTGCCTCTGTCCAGCCCCAGCCTCTCCTGCTTTCCCTCTCTGAGGACACATCTGGTCTTTCTTGGGCGGTGGAAGGATGTCAGAGATGCTGATTCTGAGGGGAAAGTGGAAAGGGCTTTTCTCCTGATACCTTTTTCTTCTCTCAGATCTACTTTCTGGAGACCACAGCCATCCAGGGGGAAGAGCCCAGAAAGAGGACATGGCTAATAAGCGGAAGGAAGCAAGGGCTCAGGTGAGCTCATTGCCATCTCAATTTTTTTTTTTTTTTAACCGGGGATTGAACTCGGGACCTTGAGCGTGTAAGGAAGGCACTGGAACCACTGAGCTAAATCCCCGGCCCCATCTCAATTCTTAATGGATGGGCTTTGTTGTTTCTTCCCTTGCTGAAGACTTCTACCCAGTACAGCCTTCCCCGGGATTTGCAGCGCACGTCCTTTCACCTTGGATGCGTTGGTCACTCATGGGTGATGTAGGAAGCACTGCCCACACTCATCCACATGTCGTGTTCGCTTTTCTGTTCTTGATAGGCACACTTTGCTCACTAATCTCAGGGATTCATCAGACGACGAATCACTGTCTGATAACTAATTTGACAGTTTAGAAGCCAGGTGTCCTATCATTAGGGACAGAAAAACTTGCACACCTGGGAAAATTTCTTTCTGGCCCTGCTGCTTTGACTCATCCATGTCTTCCTGTCCTTGCCAAGAATGATTCTTTTAACTCCTGGGAGTTCTCACAGTACTTCTCCCTAGCTTCTGCAGCCCACTGTTTTGTTTTTTTCTTCCTCTCACCTTGAAGATCATTTACTTTGCCTGTAACACTCACGAAAGCTGATCTTGACCTGCCGTTTTCATCTTTATTTTGGGGTGCAAGAGAGGCACCCATTTAGGTGAGACGCTGTGTCAACAAAGGATAGCTATGTTGAGGAGACACAGTGGGAGAGGACTTTTCCTCTGAGGGCAAAGGGAAGACTCCACAGGAAGCCACAGGAGGGTTTCATGGGATATCGGTGATGGAGAAGCAGTGCACCCAGTGGTTAGAAGTGAGGGCTCCCAAGCCAGAGGACTTTGTCTTTTGGTAACGGGGATCGAACTCGGGACCTTGCGATTGTGAGGCAGGCGTTGGACCCACTGAGCTAAATCCCTGGCCCCCAGAGGACATGTTTTAACTCCTCTCCTCTGTTGCTGTTTGTAGGCCGAAGGCAAATAATTCCATCTCGCCTGTAAGATCCAAAGAACAGCTGTGCCTAGCGCTAGGCGAGGAGAGAGGCCGACTTGAGTTAGTGCCTGGAGAGTGTTTAGATCAAGGCCTGGCAGGTGGTAATAGCTCACGGTGTGGTGTTTGTGGCAGCTAAATAATACTGTGTGGATGTTGACAGAAACTACTTTCCAGTGTTTCTAGGAACCAGAAACTCCTCCTCCTTCATTCATCTTCATCTAATAATTGAAAAGAAATATGTTGAGATTTTGAGTTTTAGTTACTTTTTCATTACTGGGACAAAATACAACCACAAGTTAAAGAAGTAGAGGTTTATTTTGGATCACGGTTTATAGAGGTTTCAGTCCATAGTCGGCTGGCTCCAAGGCAGGGTGGCATGGCAGAGACCTGAAAGAGGAGAAACAGTCCACAGAAGGGCAGGCAGAAAGCAGCAAGGCTTCATTCTGTCCTTTTTGTTCTGTCCACGGTGCAAGCCTATTGGTTGGTGTCACCCAAAGCCCGGGTGGAACTCCCTTCGCCAGCAACCCCATCACCCAGTACTGTATTAAACCAATGAGCGGGCTGATCTAGTTATAAAACACCCATGATCCAGTTACTCTTAAAAGCCCCACCTGGGAACACACGAGGCTTTGGGGGGATATTTTATATATAAACCGTAACACTTTGCAGGATATTTCTAGTTCTCAATACAGGAGGGCAGTTATTCCTCATTTTACATACATATGAGGACACTGAAGCTCAAAGAAGTCAAGTAACTCACATTCAGGCTCCGTGCACCTGGCCCCCAATCCGGGCTTAAATCCTCCAGTGGCTCCACTGCTTCACCTTGGAGAGCATGGCAGCCCCAGTCACATGGTAGCAGGGCACTTTGCCAATTTTGGCATTGTCTTTGGCCCCACAAGTGTGGTGGGGTTGGATCTGAGGCAGTGGCCTGGATCTGCCATCCTCTGATTGAGCAGCACCATTTCCTTCAAGGCTTTTTGACTGCATTCCAGCAAGGCCAAGTTGCTCTCCTGTCTAGACCTTCTCCATCCCTTCTCCATCCACGAGAATGCCCTAGTGCATCTCTCTGTTCATGCCCGTTGACCATGTGTCGGTGCCGTGTGCTCCACTGTGTCACACTCAGTGATGGAGGGTTAAGATCAGAAAGAAGTGAGTGGGAGCTGGGTTCGAAATTGGGAAGTTTCAGTTATGGTCCTGCTCCTGCCCTAGTAAAGCATGTGATCTGGGGTCTCATCTGCCTGGATCTCAGTTTTCTTTTTCTTGTCTCTAATGAAGATTAAAGTAGAAGGTGTCACATGGTTCTGCTTGCTCAGGTACACCACTTTTTTACCCCTCGGTGCTGGGATCGTAGTAGCGCCTCTGGCATGCCACCCAAGTGCTCTACCACTGAGTTAAGCCCAGGTCCCTACATAGCTCTCTTCCGTGGTTCACACTATTTCATGCATTTTCCTTGTCTGCCAGTTGGATTGTAAGTTCTTTGAGGGGAAACATCATTTCCTATATTCGCCTCATATGCCAATATATTATCTTATCATACATGTATTATATGCTCACATTAAAAATTTTAGAGTATAAAAAATATGAATAGAAAACCAAACTCAGTTTCTCCTATACCAACACTCTCCTAACACTTCTCATACCAAGGTAAGGGGTTTGTCCACCAAGCAAGTCGTGCTGCAGATGGAGACCCCAGCTGGTGTCCTTTAATTCAGCTCCGTTCTGACAGGAGTGAGACATGGGGTGTGGAGCTCCCAGTCCTCTCAGGCTCCGCCACCCTTCGGGAAGCTCCGTGTATTCAGCGGTCCGGCTTTCTCAGTGCTGCTGGGTTCTTCGGGAGGTTGCACTGCATAGGCAAGGTTGATTAAATCGTTGGCCAGGTTCCCCTCAGCCCCTATCCTGATGCTCGCCGGGAGCCTCAGCCAGGAGTTAACAGAGACTGATTATCACTTTGACGATTTTAAGAATTTTGGGAGCTGTGTGCCAGGAAATCGGGATGAAGACTAAATATGTATTTTACAGTATCACAGCATACATAAAAAAGAAAGTAAAATCACCATGGCCCCACTGTCTGGAGGTATTTACTGGCAGTCCTTTGTTGCGCATCCTTCAGAATCATTTTCTGTATACCTGATGTATGTGCATATATAAGTATGTATGTATTGTACCATTTTAAACTTTATTGTGGCAAAGTGTCCATCCCATGTACTTTACCGTTTTAACCCCTTTTGAGTGTGAAATTCAGTAGCATTTTGAGTACATACATTCTCCTTATTGAGCAACCCTCATCGCTGTCCATCTTTGTTGTATGTGTTGACAAAATAAGAATTCTGCTTTACAGTAAAGAAGAAAATCGTTTATTCTGAGCCAAACATGAGTGACCATGACCTAGGAAGGCAGATTCAAGATACTTTAGTGACATGTTCTGACTGGAAGGAGGTTATACGAATTCTTATAGCCAGAGAACAAAGAGAGGCATTACTACATTTAACAAATAGTTAAATTTGGCATCAGGTAGGCAGCCTGTTGCAAAGGAGGAAATCTTTCCTATAGAAATCAGGTATTATCCCACTCTTCGCCTTAGGGTTGGTGGAGACTGGAGTTCTATTAAGCTGAGCGATACATTCCAGAACGTTTACCTCATAGGAGAATGTGAGGTCAGATAACAAATGTTAAAATAAGTGGCTGGTTTTCCAGAGCTCTTGCGATAGCCCAGGATAATCTGAGCTCTGCACCTGTAGCACTCCGTCTCTCAGTCACCATGTTCTACTCAGCTGAGGTCAGTCTGCAGGATCTTAGCACACATGTGGCTGCTTCGAAGAACTTAGGCCACCCATGTAGATGATCTCCTTTGTTATCCCTGAGAGATAGGTGTTGAGACAGTTTTGCAGCTTTGTTAAGAATGGAGCCTCAGACAGCCACGTGGATTGGAATTCGTCTTCCCCCACTGTGTGGTAGAAGCTGTGTGACTTGGACAGATGGTTCATCCTCTGTGATATTATTTTTTCTTATGTAGAATAGGAGCAATGATAATTCTTCCTTCATAGGATTATGGTGGAGATTAAATATATTATGCACTAAAGTTGAACATAAAGCGCTAAGAGCAGTACTTAGCCAGTAGAAAGCAGTCGGTAACCGATAGCCATTTTAATTTTTGTAATTACTATCCTGAAGTTTGACTGAACAGCCAGACACTGTCTTAACATTATTTAAAGGATTCAGGTTTCCTTTTATTTTTATGTTTTACTATAACAAGCACCCTAAGTAACCTCGTGCATGCAATTTTGTGTACTCTAATGCATCCTCAATCCAACCCAAATACAGTAACCAGTGAGTTAAAGAGTAGACACATTTCCAGTTGTTTCACAAGTTATCATCTAATCTTCACAAAGACCATTTTCGTTAACACTCATTGAATGCCTGAGTCCCGTTAGACATCTTGTGCTGAGTGACACACAGCTGGTACGGTAGCTTTCTGTTACTGTTATAAAATACCTGAGATAACGGATTTAAAGAAGTAAAGATTTATTTTAGCTCTGGTTTCAGATGTTTTGGTCCATGGTCACTTGGCATTGTAGTTTTGCACCTGTGCTGGAGCAGTACCGTGTATCAGGGCGGGAATCTGCAGGAAGAGGCCACTGGGAAGGAGAGAGAGGAACAGGAACCAGCTGGGGTCCCCTCCTGAAGGTTCCACTCCTCTCACTGGCACCTTGGGCCTGGGAACAAGACTTCAACACACTGGGCTTTGAGGGGCAGGGAAGATCCAAACTATAGCGGCCAGGTTCCTCCTTTTGGCTGCTCAGTGTCCATTTTTCACAGACGACCTGGACCTTCAGAACCTTGAGTGGCAACAGCAGCATTTCCCAGGAGCCTCTGCCTCCCCACTGCTGCCTTCTTCCCTCTGAGACCTGGTCCTGAGTGAGCTGCAGTGGCTTGTCCTTACAGGTGGCAGTGACCTTCGAGGATGTGGCTGTGCTCTTTACTCGGGAGGAGTGGAGGAAGCTGGACGCTCTGCAGAGAAGCTTGTACCGGGACGTCATGCTGGAGAACTACAGGAACCTGACTTCCCTGGGTAAGGAAATTCCCCGCAGCGATCAAGTTTGGGAAAGGGAGGTCTCAGTGCTTCCTTCCCTGAGTAGCAGCTCTTGATCATCAAAAACGTCAGCTGAGTTTTGCCTTAGGACTGTACAAATTGGGTGTGTACAAATAAATTGAAAGCACCCGCCGCGATCACAGGCCTGGAATGGACGTGCACAGGAACAGAGGGGGTGCTGTTGGGAATCACTCCCTGCCCTCTGTGTGGTTGCCCACGGGAGGTGTCTTCACGGTCCAGTCTTTTCCCCACCGCAGTTCTCCTGTGGTTCCTTGGCTCATCTCGGCAGAGGCTTCATTTGTTGTCTTGCACCTGCACTTGCCTGTCTCGGTGTCAGCAGAACGTCTCTAGAAAGGGCCAGGTGGTGAACATTTCAGGCTTTGTGGGCCACAGACAGTTTCTGTAGTCTGTTTCTCTTACTCTGCTGTTTTTCAAATTTTTAATTAATTCAGTTTTTGTCTGTGAGCAGGATTCCCCTTTACCAAACCAAGGGTGATCTCCCTGTTGCAGCAAGGAGAGGATCCCTGGAAGGTTGAGAAAGAAAACCCTGGAGGCCCCTCTCTCGGTGAGTGATTGAGCCCGAGGTACCTGGGTTAATACGAAGGCGAGGAAGCTTGGCGTGTTGGCTGGGAAACTTCTTCAGCTTCTCGGTCCTTAAGAAGAGGGAAAGGCAAAGCCCAAGCTCCTAGACATGTACTTCCTCTCACTTTCTTGTAGTCACTTCTCAAATGAATCTCTCAGGGCTCTCTTCTTGTCATTTCCTGTTGCTTCCGAGAAGGGCTGCATTTTCATGCATTCATTCAACAAACAGTATATTTAAGGGACTGCAAATAACTCCTTCTGGGTGAAGCTGAGGGTAGGTGTAGGAAAAGGAGAAGCCGAGGAAAGAAATGAAAGGAGGAAGCTGTGTAAGGGCCACATAGGAGCAGTGCTTTGGTGCAGTTCTAAGAGACCGGAACTGTCTCATGGATGACTGAAAATAATTGAAGAAGTTAAGTAGCGTTTTATATGAATCTTGAAGTTTAGAAGAATTGATCTAAATCAGAAACAATTTAAATGTCCTTCAACAAAATAGCTGAAGAAACTGGTATGTCCTTACTCTGGAACCCCTCACCACACTTAAAATGAAGAGCACACTGATGTAGACAGAGCGCCAAGGGCCATTAAGGAATGAAGCATGGTACTGAGTGCTCTAAGATACGTCGCTGTTTAAAGACAGTGATGTGTGTGTCTGTGTGCAGTGTAATGCTTCTGGGGACAGAGAGCAAGCTTCGGAGGAAGCTGGGTAAGCTTAGGGGGATACAACTTAGCTGGCACCAGTAGTTACTTTTGGAATGAATCTGATGATGGGCTTTATTTGCATGCAACGTTTTAATTTTTCACAAAGCAGGTATATTTTTATGAAATCCTTTGGGATTTGAAGTTAATGAGAGTGGTTATTTTGAAGCAATGTGGAGGATAAACTTAATGCAAGGCAGAACTGGAGGTGAGAAGCCTCCCAGAGCCACTGCAGTCTTGTAAGCCGGAAGCTGCTAAGGCCCGGACAGAGGCACCCACAGTGCGGGTGATGGGGAACAAGGAGGAGCCAGCTTGATAAGGAGACAGGAGGAGGTCAGTGCAGGACGGCTTTCCTTTGAGATGTGAATGGCCTTCCCGGTAGAGATCGCTGGTGGGCAGGTGAGTGAAAGATGGGTTGGAACTCATGGGATGGTCAGGGAGCCTTCGGTGTGTAGGTGGCATTTGCAGCCTTGAACTGACCAGGTGAGAGAACAGAGCAGAGGACAGAATCCCAGGAACCAGCATTTCCCAGGTGGTTAAGAAAGCGAAATCTGTGACTGGGCCTGAGGTGCCGTGGTCAGAGGAGAGAAGTGGCAGAGGGGACTGGAGAGGCGGCTACTGTGGCTCTCCCAGGCTGAGGGTGGTTATCCTGGAGGCTCTGGAGCTGGAGGCCCAGCTTGTACCTTCCCTGACCACTTGTCTGTTCACAATGCTGAGTGAGCACTGTGCCAGGTGCTGGCGGGGCAGGAGGAGATGCAGGTCCTGCCCTCGTGGAGCGCAAGGCGGACTGTGCAGGATGAGGTGAAGACGCCAGACACCCAGGGTGTGGCATGACAAATTCTGTGGAAGACCAGGAGGGAAAGGCACAAAGTGCTGTGAGAGCACAGAACTGGAGGGTGCTGGCAGGAGGAAGGCCAGAATCCATACGCTTCCCTACGATCAGTCACCTTCCAAAAGCCTCACATCTGAGCACGTGAGACTGTTAGGGGATATTCAGATCCCAGCCGTGACAGAAGGCAAGGCTCCCAACAGGATGGTAGCAGTAAAGGTGGGAAGAAGTGGGTGTATTTGAGACACGTTAAGATGGTAGAATAAGAGAGCTGGAGAATTGATTAGATGATGGGGCTGAGAGAAAGGGAGTTGTCAAAGGTGCCTCTCAAGGTTTTGATGGAGAACAGTGCCACTGATAGAAACAAGAGGTTAAATGGGTCATAGGGAATCATCACGAATCTGATTCTAAGCATGTTGACTTTGAGGTGTCTTGGAAACCAAAGTTGCAGTTTGGAGTAGATGGCCTTTATAAGTGGAAGTGGAGAATAGAGAAGTCTTACCTCGCTTGTAACTTTGTAATTGAACCTGGCCCCTGGAATGAGGCAGAATGACAGAATACCTAAGGAACTCTAAGGATTACAGAGCAGGGCCAGGGATTTAGCTCAGTGGTGCTGCCTCTTGCCTTGCAAGCACAAGGTCCAGAGTTCGATCCCCGGTACAAAAAAAAAAAGGATTAAAGAACAGGTAGAGGAAAATGAGTCCCCAAAGTTGAGGCTTGTGGAAAATGAGAAGAGTGGGGAGGAAGTATGCAGTTACTGTAGCTTAGGAAGAGAGTGCCTCAGAGGAAATGAGGAGTCACTGTCAGATGCTCCCTAGAGATGAATTAGGTAAAAACTGAAGTGTGGCCTGCCTTAGCTGTGTGGAGGTCATAGTGCCTTAGTGAAGGTAGGTAGGAGTAGAAACCAAACTGGAGCTGCTGAGGGATGAGAGGGGATTGGACAAGTATAGAACACATATATAGAAATACAGTTAGAGGGAGAAAAACGACACTTAATTGGATGCAAACCAGAGTCAGTAACAATATTTGGAAGTGCCCATCTCTACATATACAAGTATTTCTATATTTTTCTTCTCAGATTATAGTATAAAATATTCTGCCTCTTGTATATTGAAGCTCTCCTCCTGTCAGTACACAGAGAGCTTCTTCACACTGGCAAGTAGTCCTGAGGCCCTAGATGACTTTTTTGTCTGAGAGAACAGGTGGTCTTGATGTAGTTTTCATGATGTTAGTCTAGCAGGTCTACTTTGTACTAGGATTTTTGAAATATTATGTTTGCTTATTAGCAGTATAAAAAGTTCTTTAAAGCTATACCTTTGTCCTGTGCTAATGTAAAGTCCCAGTGTATTAGAGTCAACCCAAATGCCTAGCAAGGAATCTGGTTGAATAAACTGTGCCACATCCACATGATGGAACTCCATGAGCTATAAAAAGAAATCAAGAAGACTCTTGTAAATTCCTCAGTGGGGTTATCTCCAGAATATTGTTAGTAGGAGAGGGAAAAGTACAAAACAGAACAGTAAGTATAGTACTGTTATCTAAGACAGAGTAGGGAATAGCATAAAAGTACTTATGTATTTCTTTAAAAAGAACAAAAAAATAAAATCAGTAAAAATGGTTACCTGTAAAGAAAAGGAAGAAAAACAATGGCAGGACCAAGAATATAATCTAGAATTTTTTGAAGGTATCTCATTTTATCATTTTGACTTTTGAAATATGAAAACATTTCATAAAGTTAAAAACCAAAATTACATTAAAATGAGAAAACGACCTCTAAATATTGAAAACTTAATGAAACAAATGACCCTAATTGTGTTTCAGGTTGGTGGCTTAGCACTATAGAGAATTATTTCAAGTTCCTTTATATCACAGCAGTTTATTTGTAGTTTATATCCTAAGGGCAAAAATAAGTGCAAACAATAATGTTAATTTTGGTAGAAGTAATAAATAGTTTAATACATTTTTGGATAAAGTGATTGATGGCTGAGATGTGCTTTAGCATAATTTGGTGGAAGAGTTTTTGGGGTTTACCCTAACAAAGTACCACAGTAACAGTAGTCAGTATAGAATAAAGTGGTGTAAAGCAATAGAAATGTGTTGTTTCGCAGTCCTAGAGTTCCAAGTTCAAAATATTGGCAGTGTCCCTGAACACTAGATGAATCCATCCTTGTTTTTTCCTGGCATATGTGGCAGCCAGGAATTCTTGAGGTTGCCAGACTTGCAGCTGTATCAATCCTGTCTCCCCCTCTACCTCCGTATTGTATCCTCTGTACATGCCAGTAGCCATGCTTCCCTATTTTCCAAAGGCACTTGTCATGAAATTAGCTTCTGCCCTAAAATTCTCATCTTTATTTAATTAAATCTGCAAAAACCCTATTTCTAAATAAGGCCACAGTTTGGGGTTCTAGATGTTAGGACTGTAACATATTTGGGGGTGGGGAGTGACACACGTCAACCATAGTATAGTTAGTTATAGATGGAACATTGTTGGTAGCTGTTGAAGTTGGCTTGGAGATTCATTATATAATTCACTCTACTTTTGTATAAGCTGTAAATTTCCCATAAGTAAAAGATTTAAAAATTGGTTGCTAACAAAATTTCCAAACTAGCATTTCTATTTTCCACATTATGGAAAATGTTTATAAATGTGCGTATCTACGTAGTTGTGTGTATAATTCCCAGCATATAGCTCCCTCATTCTCTGACTCCAGAAGTCTTGCAAAACTGCAAATGCAAGTGACCTTTGAATCTGACTGGCCATAGGATAAAGTGAGGAAGGAAACTTAAAACATAAGTCTGGAACATTGGCTTGTGTTTAAAAGATTGTTGCTGCCTTCAGCCAGTGGGTCCTCCTTTAAAATCTCATTATAGATGTCAGAAAACTCCAACTGGCACCCATATCCCTTCCATACCTGTTCTGTCCACTATCTAAGGACACTTGGAATGCTCTTCTAACCTCATGTTCGCATCCAGTTCTGCCTGGTTTTTGTTGTAGGAGCAATCACATTGTGTTGTGATTGCTTATTAATTTCTTCACTTGTATGCCAAAATGTGAACTGTTTGAAGAAATGAACTTTCTTTTCATTACCAGATGTATAGTGTATTGTGGATCACCAGTGCCTAGGATGGAACCTAACATAACTACGTGTTTTGTAAATATTTGATGAATAAGTAAAGTAAGAAGCAATCAGTACTTTTTGAAGTAACAAGAGGAGTTCTATGTACCGTGAGGGATAAATCTAGTGGAAAATATTGCTAGAAAGGTGAGACACTGGAGTCAGAAGAACAAATTCAGAGTTAGCAGCAATTTATATACAGAATAAGAAGATCCTGAACATGGATAGACTAGTTTCGGTGTTAGGGACATTTCACTGGTGGGATTTCAAAGAATTTAATGACCACCTGGACTTGGAATGCAGGAGAAAAAAGATTGCGAGATGAAACTAAGAATTTCTGGGAGTCATTGAAAAGGTCATCCTAAACTGGGAAGCATACCAAAAAAAAGCTTTGAAAAGAAATTGTTTTGGAAAAACCCAGTTTACATGAACTAGCTACCAAAGGCAGAAGGTGCTGAAAGACCAAAGAAAGCAGACAAATCCAGTATTGCACAAAGTACCATTTAATAGGGTGTTATGGACATAAGTTTGTCTGGGATAAATAGCAAGAGAGGGCGATCTGCACACCCCTAGGCAGGGGGAAAGGGTTTATATGTTAGACTAGATAAGAGTGACCTATGATCAACTACAGTGTTCCTGGGCTTCCTCACAGCTATTAATGTTCGTCACCACTTAAAAAGCACTGCAGGCATCAATGGCAGACATGAATCCCTCAGCTAACCAGTTTGCAGACTTGGCTTGTCCAGTAGGATATACAGTGCATGCCAGGTGGTGGACATAGTGGTAGTTATGACCAAGATGGCTATAGTCATGTCAAGCTGAAAAGGAATGCGATAGCTTCAGATATGGACAGGCTGCCTTCAAAAGAAAGATATTCAAATGGAAATTGTAACCAGCCATTGAAAACCATTCTACAAAATACTTTAAGAAGAATGGGCTGAGCATGGTGGTGTGTGCCTATAATCCCAGCACTTGGGAGGCTGATGCAGAAGGATCACTCCACATCTGAGGCCAGCTGAACTCCATAGTGAATTCAAGGCCAGCCTGAACTACAGAGCAAGACTGTCTCAAAAAAAAAATTTTGTTTTGAGAAGAATCCAGACAGTCATTACATAAGGAGGTGTGGAAGGGGACAGAATCATCCAGGGAAATAATGAGATTAAAGAAACACTCTCAGAGTGCAGTTAAGAGCACAGAGAGAAGAATCTAGACCTGGTGACAGGAACTAATTAGGGTGGCAATCATTAGCAAGATCATTCTGGGTTCTGACCTTCTGATGTGTCTTTTTTTTTTTTTTGGTACCAGGGATTGAACCTGGGTACTTGCACTTGCTGGACAGGTGGTGGAACCACTGAGCTAAATCCCCAGCCTCCTTCTGACCTGTCTTAACCTTGTTCATGAGGCAGCTTAGGCCTGTGCTTGATTCTTAGAGGGAGCAAGAGTTTTACTGCAGTTCAGGAGACATATTTGCGGATCATAAGGAACAGTTAGGATATCTATTATCCAAGTCTCATTTCCTTTTCAGTGGAAAATACATATTCAAACCTACGCATTGGCGCTTCTACAGTTGAGATGAGGTTACCAGAAGTGGTGCAGACTTTTGTAGGTGTAATGGCCTCCATTACAGATAAAAACTCCCTTGTCTCAATTCTCCTTAAAAAACTTTTCAAGGGCCAGGGATTTAGCTCAGTGGTTCTGGCGCCTGCCTCGGAAGCTCAAGGTCCCAAGTTTGATCCCTGGTACCAAAAAAAAACTTTTCAAAAGTTTTTCTGTGCTTAATATTTCTATTTTCTCACCTGCCATAGTTTCTCTATGCGCTCCAGTTGGACTTTCTTCCTTACTGTTCTCCTAAAAGCACTGTTAGTAGGTCCCAGACAACCCTCACCTTGCCGCAATCAGGGTTTTTAGTCCTCAGGTTATTTGCCACTCCTCTGTGAAGTAACTTCTTCCTGTGGCTTCTGGAACATTGTACTCTCCACATTTTCTTCTTAACTTACAAATATTTCAGTAAAGGGCATTTCATTTAGTTTTTCAACTTTAAATAAAACCTGTATGCTGATGACTTCCACATGCATATATTTAGCTCTGACCTTTCCACAGATCTACAGAATAATCTATACAGCTGACTATTTCAGTATCTTCCTTCAGTGTCTACCAAGACACCTCAGCCCTCACAAACATATCTTAAACAAAATAACCCTTCAGACTTGCCTTTTTCCTGGCTGTCCCCTTCTTAGGGACTGGTAACAGCACTCATTTGCAGGCTCAAAACCTAGCCATCGTCTCTAACTTTCTCTTTCTTTCCCATTGGCACTCCCTTTGGCATGCATCCTGATGCAGTCCTTTGTCCCTCTGCCCCATCTGTCCCCTGGACCACCACAGCAGCTCCCTAAAGCACCTCTTCTCCCCCCTGCTTTCACTTGTGCCCCCATGCAATCTCCTCTACACAGAAGCCACCTCAAGTGAGCCCATAATTCCCCCATGCTTAGCATAAAACTTCAGAGTCCAGACCAAGACCCAGCAGGGCGTATGTGGTTTCCCGCATCAAGTGCTCTCATCTTGCTCTGCCATTTTTCCTTTTGTTCACTGCACTCCAGCCAAGTCAAGTTCTTTGCTAGTCTCAGAAGTCAGCCATACCTTTGTGTTTGCTGGCTTCTTTGCCCAGAAAGCTCTTCAGACAGCCTTACAGGTTTTATTTATTTCCTTATTACTTGTCATTTCATCCCTCCTCCATCTCCAGCAAATGTATAAGCAACATGTAGATGCCAAAACGTAAGCTCCCTGAGGCTGGAACCTTGTCTTATCAAACACATTATCTGAGTTCCCCAGAATATTAACCTGGCGCATAGTAGTGAATATTCATGAATGGAAAAGGATGTCACCAGCAGAGGTAAAGGTAAAGAAACAAGAAAAAAGCATAGAATATACTGTAAACGTCAAGTAATTCACAGTACCTCAAAAGAAAACAGGAGAGAGAGGTGTGGGCAGAGGTGAACAAAAGTCAGATCATGCAGTGTCTTGTTCACCATGGTAAAGACTCTGGACCTCATTTATGAATCATTAAAGATCTATTGGAGGATCTTAAGAAAGTTTGTAACGTAAGATATGGGTTTTAGAAAGATTACTTGGCTACAGTGAGACTGCGTTGCCAGAGGACAAGACTCAAGGCAGGTATACTAGTTGGGAAACTGGTAGAGACAGGAATGAATAGGAAACAAAATTCCATTTATATGCCTGACCTTGATGCTCAGGGCCGTAGTAAAGGTGAGTTGATGTCAGAGCTGCAGCCTTTCTTTACACTAAGGCAGAGTCTCTACCTTACCTTATGAACTGGAATCCAGATTGGAAAATCTTGCTGTCTTATTCCCAGCACAACATGTATAAACCTAGAAACAGTGACTGATATACACAGAGGGAAGCACTCCCAATACATTTGGCCCATATAATTGAAATTTGATTGTTTAATTTAGTGTGCCTTAGATGGGGAAGGAACTAGAAAGGTGTTAAGCAGAAAGGAGAAAAAAGAACTCTCTTTCAATTGCAATAAATAGTAAAAATATGGGTGCATATGAAATTAGTCAAGGAGTATAGGAGATGCCCCTTCCCAGTACTAGCGGGCTATGAGTGGCACCTGCTCCTTGGCTTCCATAATTCAGCTATACTGTTTTATATCAGGAGTCAGACTGAAGCTCTACGTGACTCAATGAAGGGGTCAGATGGTGGACTGGGCAAGTATAGCCCCACCCTCAATGGTTACCATGGAAACCTAGGACCTGGTCTGTGAAGTGGCAGGAGTCTGCTGAGTTATGTGCAGCTGAGGTCAGCGTGACCAAAATTAAAACCCTTTCCCCTGGATTATGGCTTCTCACTGACCCAATGGGTTGCTTGCTAATTGCACCTCTTTCCAGTACCGGTCTGTTCCATCCAACCAAGATAAGCAGTGCCGACTCCCTAACCGCCCTGCTTGGTGCTGTCGTGCCGGGTGTTTATTTCACTAGATGCCTTCAAAGCACACCCTGCTCCCTATTCCTCCCATGATTATACTCAATAAACACTGGATGTGCTTGGGGGCCTTTGTCTTTGCTGCCATCAGCTGCACTGACCAGGACCCAAGACTCAGCTTCTCCACTCTAAATCTTGCTTCTGTCTGTTCTTGAATTTGCCTTGTGCTGTGGTAGCTCACAGGCCAGGACCCACGGCAGAGGTCCTGGTAACATCCCCTTCCCTGTTGTATAGAGTAAAAATAATTTCAAAACTCAAGCTGGGCATGGTGGCACATATCTGTAATCCCAGCACTTGGGAGAGTGAGGTAGGAGGATTGCTGCAAGTTCACAGCCAGCCTGAACTACAGAGCAAGATCCTGTCTCAAAAAATAAAAAAACCAAAACCTTAGGAAATAGGTTCTCTAAAGAAGGAAACTGAGAAGTGAATAGTAGATAAGAGAAAAGCGTACTATATGATGGTCACTAAGCAGAAGGAATGTGTACTGAGGTCAGAAGTTAATGTCATTGGTAGGAATCTGAAGCATAAGAGGCAGTAAATCTCTTTAAATAGTTATATTTAGCCCAGGAGAAAATGCCAAACTATGTGCCCATTCTCCTGATAAAATATTTACTGGATTGTGTCCTTACCTAATTGTAATACTAATCCTGCTTTATCTTTTTATATTCCTGTCTGTCTTCTTGTTGATCTTTGACTCATCAGTGCACCCTACCTAGTTAGCCTCTTTCTGGATATGGGAATGGGCTACCTTTCCAACTTGCAGCTATTGTTCTCATCCTGACTTATGGCACCTCTGTAGGTCTATTCAGTAATGACTTCTATGTGAACTGCCTTCACACCTCCTTGATCACTCATGTACTACTCTGGAAGGCAGCTTCTGCAAACATTTAAAGTGTGTGTGCACATGTGCATGTCTGCATCTGCATGTCTTCAGAGAGTGTTAACTTTTGAACTGAATCTGAAGGATGCAAAGGAATTCAGGCATGAAACAGAAGAAGGAAAACTGTCCAGATTACCAATGATTATGCAGGGAAGAAAAGTGTCAAGATGATAATTTAGAAGTCCATTGGGGTTTTGGATTCTCATCGTAGACTTCATTTCCTAACTCATGCTCCTCTTTTACTCTCTTCCCTCGCGCCCTTTTTAAATGAGTTTGCTTTATTTCCTCCACTCCTAGTACCTTTGTACTCATCGATTATTTTTATGTACTGCCTAACTCTATTTTTTCCTTTTGCTATTTTTTGCCAGATATCAAGACCTTATATCAATAACATTATTATTCATTATGCATATTTAATCTTAGTAGCTAAATTCTATGATATAACAGTAACACGTTTAATCCCCCTCCCCCCAGGATGGAAGAGCAGTTATAAAACCACAAGGTCAACTCAAACACAAGACTCTTCGTTTCAGGACCTGATGATGAAAAACCTCAAAAGGAATGGAGCCTGGGACTTGAAATCAGAAAAACTTTGTATATATGAAGACAAATTCAAGAAGCCAGATAAAAAGGAAAGTTTTCAGATAGTTTCAATCACCCACAAAAAAATCGTGACTGAAGAAAGAAGCCATAAAAATTCTGAATCCAGCCAAAACTTCAGCTCAAAGTCAGTTGTTCCCAGAGAGAAAACACCACCAAAATGTGAAAAGGAAGGAAACGTTTTCAAACAGAATTCAAATTTACCTACTCAGCTGAAAGTCACAGCAGAGAAACGCTATCAATGTAATATGTGTGACAAAACCTTCATTAGCACTTCATCCCTTCGAAAGCATGAGAAAAACCATAGTGGAGAGAAATTATTTAAATGTAAGGAATGTTCAAAAGCCTTTAGCCAAAGTTCAGCTCTTATTCAACATCAAATAATTCATACTGGAGAGAAGCCCTACATATGTAAAGAGTGTGGGAAAGCCTTCACTCTCAGTACATCCCTTTATAAACATTTAAGAACCCACACTGTAGAGAAATCCTATAGGTGTAAGGAATGTGGTAAAGCCTTCAGCCGAAGGTCCGGGCTTTTCATACATCAGAAAATACATGCTGGAGAAAACCCTTATAAATATAATCCAGGTAGGAAGGCATCTAGTTGCAACACAGCCCTTCCTGGTCAAATAATTTATTCCAGAAAAAAGTCTTATTTATGTAATGAGTGTGGTAACACCTTTAAATCCAGCTCATCTCTTCGTTATCATCAGAGAATTCATACTGGAGAGAAGCCTTTCAAATGTAGTGAATGTGGGAGAGCCTTCAGTCAGAGTGCATCACTCATTCAACATGAACGAATTCACACTGGAGAAAAGCCCTACAGGTGTAATGAATGTGGAAAAGGCTTCACTTCTATCTCACGACTCAATAGACATCGAATAATTCATACTGGAGAGAAATTTTATAATTGTAATGAATGTGGCAAAGCCTTAAGTTCCCATTCAACCCTTATTATTCACGAGAGAATTCATACTGGAGAGAAACCATGTAAATGTAAAGTATGTGGGAAAGCCTTCAGACAAAGTTCAGCTCTCATTCAACATCAAAGAATGCATACTGGAGAACGACCCTATAAGTGTAATGAGTGTGGCAAAACATTCAGATGTAACTCATCCCTTAGTAATCATCAAAGAATTCATACTGGAGAGAAGCCTTATCGGTGTGAGGAATGTGGGATGTCATTTGGCCAAAGTTCAGCTCTTATTCAACACCGAAGGATTCATACAGGAGAGAAACCCTTTAAATGTAATACATGTGGGAAAACTTTTAGACAAAGCTCCTCACGTATTGCACATCAGAGAATTCATACAGGAGAGAAGCCCTATGAGTGTAACACATGTGGGAAACTTTTCAACCACAGGTCATCCCTTACTAATCATTATAAAATTCATATGGAAGAGGACCCCTAGAAAGTAGATTTGCATGTGTAAAAGTCTAAAAGCAAAGCTCATCGTCAGATGCACACTTGAAAATGTTACAGTGTCATGGCAGGCCAAAAACAAATTCCTGTAATCATTTAGTTTCCATCAAATATTAAATCTCATGGATAAAATCTTAACTATGTATCAGATAGGAAATTGTTCATACCTGTTGGACATTTTTTTAAGTAACGAGATGAATTCATAACTGGAGACATTGACTTTGGGCATTTGTAAAATAAAGATGTTTGTTTTTCCTCAATAAAAGTATACACTTAGACGTATGTGATCATCAAAAATATCCGAGTGGATAGGGAGCTGTGCTCTGGATTTCACGTAAAACCACCAAACTACACTGGAAAATATTTTTATAATGTTTTAATAATGTAGGAAAGGATAAATCACATAAATTATACATTTTTAAAGAAAAGACCAAAATAAAATATAAAAATGAACTGAAAACTACCTCTCATTCTCTAAAGTGTATCCTTTTTCTGACCTAAAGTCAAACATTGTGCATGGATTTCCTTAAAATGGAAGAAAATTTAAATGTGGTCTATTCCTTTGTTTTGCTATTAATAGCTGTGAATTGGAAATTAAATTATCTACCCAATTCCTCTCCTTAGAATTTTTTCATTGCTTTGAAGTTATTATAAAAGTGTATCTACCGTTATCCTGTGAGCTGCCATCTAGATATATTAAACACAAAAATAGGCAGTTGTTTCACTTTGGCAGTTAAAGTTACCAAACATGAATTTTAAAGATTTGTAACAGAGGACCTATCAAGGTTTAGCAGATCTGACACCTGTGGCAGAATCTTGATGAGGAGATTGCTGTCGTCTGAATGTGTTCCCTCACAATTCATGTTAAGATCCTAACCTCCAGCCTGGTGCAGTGGCACATGCCTGTAATCCCAGCTTCTCAGGAGACTGAAGCAAGAGGAATGCAAGTTCAAGGTGGAAATGTAGCCCAGTGGTTCAAAACCCAGTGAGAGAGGGATCTTAAACTCCAAGGTGATTAAGGAATTAAGGACCTGCAAGTCATTAAGAGAGGGGCTTTGGGGAAAGGTGGTTAAGTCACAAGGATAGAGTGCTCATGAGTGTAAGTAGTGCCTTATAAAAGAGACCCAAGTAGCTCACTCTGCCTTCCATCAGGTAAGGACAGGGAGGAGATGCACCTTATTCCTAGACTTCCCAGCCTCCAGAACTCAGAAATAACTTTCTACCATTCATAAGTTACTCAGTCTTGGATATTCTGTTATAGCAGACCAAATGGACTAAGACACCTATTTTCATAAATTTTTTTTCCTTACGGTGCTGGGATTGGAATCCAGGGCCTTGCTCGTGCTAGGGAAGGTTCACCACTGAGGTGCAGCCCCAGCCCAGTAAATGTTCTCTTGATCCCAGCTTTGGGACAGCTACTACACTGCCTACCATGGATTTGAAGAAGAAAGGCACAGACCTTCATCCAAAAAGCCATGAATTGAGCTGCACATGGTGGCAAATCCCAGCACTGTGGGTAGCTGAAGCAGGAGGATTGTGAATTTAAGCCCAGCCTGGGCAATTTAGCACCTTAGTGAGACCCTGTCTCAAAAAATAAAAAGGGGTGATATTTAACTCAGTATGAAGGCCCTGGGTTCAATTCCAACTGCCACCCAAAACAACCATGAATTGGGAGGGAGGGAATGGCGTTAAGTGACTAGCAAACGAGTAAGCAGTGTATTATGTCACAATATGTAAGTGTAGTGGTTTTTAACAGATAATATAGTTGTGATAGCATGTGTCAGTACAAGAGTCTTGTAAAGTTTTGCACAAGGTAAAGAAAGAGACCTAATGAAGGAGTGACCTGGAGTCATCAAGGAAAGTTTTCCAGAGGCAGTGATGCTGGAGCCAGTTTGCAAGACTAATAGGAACTCTTCTGAGGGTTCACAAACACAAGAGACTGCACATGCACCAGTACAGTTGTGGAATATGGCATATTTGGAAAATTTAAAATATAGAACTGGTGAGCTGAAGAATGATAGATGTTAAAGCTTGAGCAGAAGACAAAGGCCTCATTTACCATGGTAAGGAGCCTGGGTCTTTATCCCAAAGTTGATGTTAGGAAAGGGAAGTTGTCCTGGCAGTAATATGTAGAGGATGAATTTAAAGTAGTTGAAAAAAGCTAGGTAGACCAATGCCTAGAAACTTGGGCTATTTTAATTCAATGATAAGGAGAGTCCAAGCTCAAGCAGGGACAGCACAGATGGAGGATAGAAGACAAATAATCATTCATTAGAATAAGTATGGCAAGGTTTCCATATTTATCTCAAGGCAATTAGGTACAGTGGTGAGGAGCTCAACTCACAGGCAAAGGATGCTGCAGACAGACACATCCTATATGCAATGATTTCATCTTTATTCTGTGCCACCCTGTAGGACACCCTAAAAAATTTTTCCGTATTAATGAAAAACCATTGTTGCTCTTTTTCTTCTTCAATAATTAGCACTTAAATCATGCAAGTTAAAACAGGCTGACTTTACAAAGAGAGATCTGAACAATCCTTTATGGTCTTACCTGTGTGTTTGGCTAAGGGAAATGAAGGGAGGGGGGTGTCACTCTTTGGCCAAAGTCTCAAGTTGTAAACAACTCATCACTGATAATTAGATCTTCAGGTCAGTACACATTCTCTGAAAATCAGAGACAGTGGCCATGCTTCTGAAAATTAGCAAGTTAGTGACTCTCTCCACCTTGTGAAAGCCAGTTCGCGACAGTCTTGTACTTCTAATCAACAACCAGCAAGTGCCTCAGTCCAGTGACAAGCCTTCTGAAAGTACACAGTCAGTTGCAGCCTGTTCCAGTGTCCCCACTAACAGCTGAAAGTCTTTCAATCCATAAACACTCCTGCTTCTGAAAGTCTGACAATTCTGAATACCACACCTTCCAAAATGTTGGATATGATCAGCTCTGGCTTTCTTCAGGAAAACTGTTCTTGAAAATGGAGCTCTTCTTTGCAGATACATACATATGAAGTTCACTTTTTCTGCATCGTATATCAAGTTCACTTTATTGTTAGTTTATAAGTCTGAAGCCACTTCAACAGTTCTACCCTTACTTAGTGTTATTTATACTTCAGCCTCCTGAGTGAGATTATCAAATTCAGTATTTTCAATTTTTTTTTGTACTGAGATTCAAACTCAGGACCTTGCACTTGCGAGGCAGATGCAACACCGCTGAGCTAAATACCCAGCCCAGTATCTTCAATTCTTATGGTAACTACTGAAATTGATTTTTATTTTACATTTTGTAAGAATACTTAACTCTAGATCTATCTTATTATTTAATTTGTATATATTTGAATCCCAAATATAATAATAAATTTTATGATTAATTTACAAAACATTGGGTATCGAATGAAGGAAAAGTCCATTTGAAGCTTTCTTCAGTATCCAATTATTCATTCAGTATCAAAACCCACAGAAAGTCAAATATAAATCAGATATACTGACATCTAAGCCTAAGAGATACATGATTTCCTCAACTTGTAACATGTAAAGGAATAAAGTAACAAATTTCCTGATTAAAAAGTTTCCAGATGAAAGTAAAATAATCAGCAAAAGTTATAATGGCCTGCCAAAGTTTGTCATCAGCATCAAACTTTTCAGCTCCAATGAGCAGTTGAACATGCCAAAAGTACTTTCTGATTGTAAAACTACTAACAAATTTTAAGCACCAAATAAAACTTTAAAATAATAAAAATGTAATAGCTCCATTTACTATTAGAGAAATTATTAAAGAGGAAAAATTTCTCCTTTTTACAACACAGCCCCAGATGCAAATAATCAGAATGAGGAAGGAATTTCCTTTTGCTTATGTGATGTTTTTCTCTTGAAAATTCTTGCTTATGGGGCTATTTCAGCCCTTCCAAATGAGAACTCATAAACAATATAAAAATTTTTCTAAAACTCATTTGAATTGTATTAATGGAAATTATACCGCTTTGGTAGGGACAACACAAATTTAGGTAGATGAATAAAATGCTAATAATTTTTATTCAAAATTGAAGGAAAGTGTGGGAAGTACTGGCTGGCCTTCCCATATTCTGTATTTCTGCATAATGCTATGGAGACATCTGACATCCTTTTGTTAACATTGAAGTAATCATCTTGAAATTGTTTCCTTCAGCACTGAAACTGAACTGAGCAGTTAAAAGATTTTTGTAATTTTGTTGGGATTCAATATTCCTCTCTAGCTTTAAAAAACTTGTTGGGAGCCAAGTGGTACACATCTGTAATCCCAGCTGTGTGGGAGACTGAAAGAGGAGGGTCACACGTTCAAGGGCAGGCTGGGCAACTTAGCAGAACCCTGTCCCAAAATAAAGAAAAAATAAAGGGCTGGGATGTAGCTCAGTGGCAGAGTGTGCTCACCTAGCAGACACAGGGCCCTGGGTTCAATCCTCATTACCACAGAAATACCCTTTCAGGACTTTCTTTTTCAGCTATAACCTGTGTACAGCTTATCCTTCTGAGAACTGAGTCACAATGCTGAAATCTGGTGAGACAGGCATATCAAGAAACACAGCTGACATCTGCTTACTTGGAGCAGAAGCTACTGGAGCCCAGTAGGAAAACTTTAATGTTAATTGTGTTGGATTGCTGGGGATTGAGTATTGTCTGGATGGCGAGGCTAAGAGTTTTAACGGATTCCTCCACACCCCCATTGCCAACTAGACTGGATTTCAGCTAGTCCCAGGAATCCAAGTAAATTCACAAGGTCATGATCTGGGAAATAGCACTCTGGCAGTGGAAGAGTAACTGTTGTGAAACAGAGTTTCTCTATTAAAAAAAAGCTAAAACTCCAAGAGAGAAAGATTTGCAAGAGTCTTATGCTAACTGGGGAGAGAACATTCCCCCCATTCTCACTCCCTCTAATCTTCCTGTCTCACCCTAGGCAGAGAAAGAGTCAACAGGAGTTAGGGCTTCAAGGAACTAGGCTGGGAATGCTACAATCAGGAGAGGGAGTTTACAGCAAAAGACAAAACCTACTCTCCTAGAGAAACACTCAGGTAGGTACCAAAAAGAAAGTAAAACAATCCGAATGAGGCAAAGCATTTTCAAATTACATGTCTTCTAAGAGCCTGAAATATATAAAGAATTCTTACAGTAATATAATCCTACACACTCATCGGATGGAAAAGTTCAAGGTCGCCATCAAAAGATATACTTCACGCCCACCAAGAGTCATTCCTCAGTGGTGTCATGAGTGATGCTGAGGATCTCATTCTGTAAGCTGTACTGGTGCAGCCTTTGGTAGCTCCTCAGGTCCCAAGAGTACAGGATGGTGTCTTCACCTCCTGTCCAGAACTTATTGCCTGTGATGTCAACACAGCAGGACCCATAGGTGGGAACTTCACGTTTCCTGATAAAACTTTGGTTCTGCAAATCCCAGATCTCCACAAATCCTTTGAAACAAACCACACAGATCTGGGCGTCTGAGGAGATGGCCAGGGAATAGCAAGTGACACCTGTAGATTCTTTGTATTTTATTCTTTGTATTGTTTTTCAGTTTCAATTTCATTAATATCTTCTCTGATCTTTATAACTTCTTTTTTTCATTAAGTTTATTGGTACATTTTAGGTATACAATACACTTACATTCATCATTGGGATCTTGTACCTTTACATGATGTATCTTGGTTCTTATTTTTTCCCCATTCCCCTGCCCTCCCTTCACCCCCTCCACCTGATCTTGATAATTTCTTTCTTGATATTAAATTTGAATTTGGATAGTTAAAAAAAAAGAATTCTTACAATACAATAACAGAATGCAAACAATTTAGTTAAAAAAGAGCCAAGGACTAGCCAGGCCTGGTGGCACATGCATAAAATTCCAGCTATCCGGGAGGCTGAGGCAGGAGGACTGCAAGTTCTAGACCAGCCAGAGCAACTTAGCAGGACTCTGTCTCAAAACAAAAAATGAAAATGAGGATATAGCTCAGTGGTAGAGCACTCTTTAGTGTGTGTCAGGCCTTGTATTCAACCCCTAGTACCATGAGAAAAAGAAAGGGAGGGAGGGAGAGAAGAAAAAGGGAAGGAAGGAAAGGACTTAGACATTTCTCCAAAGGAGGTATACAAATAGCCAATAACCACATGAAAAGGTATTCAACATCATTAGTCATAAGAGAAATGGAAATGAAACCCACAGTGAGATACCACATCATACCCATTATGATGGCAATTGTTTTTTTAAAAATAAAAGCAAAATATAACAAATATTGGTAAAGATACAGAGAAATTGGGACTCTTGTACATACCGATGGAGATATAAAAGGGTACAGCCTCTGACATAATCAGTATGATTGTACACAAATATTCATAGCAGTGCTATTCACAAGATCCAAAGATGTAAACTACCCAGGTATTCATCTCTTGATGAATGGATAAATGAGTGTGGCACATCTGTACAACTGAATATTATCCAGCAATCATAAATAAAAGTGTTGATATGTGCTGCAACCCAGAAGAAACTTCCATTGTGCTAAGAGAAAGTAGCCAGGCACAGAAGGGCCATTATAGGTTTAGTCTACAGAGAAGCGGGTTGTGACTGCTTGTGTGTACAGAGATTCCTTCGAGGATGATGAAGCAGTTCTGGAGTGACATGGTGATGGTGATTGTACAACACTGCAAATATACTAAGTGCCACTACATTGTGCATTTTAAATCACTAAAAGAGTAAATTTATGTTACCTGTATTTTACTAAAATAAAAAATTATAAAAATAGTATTTAATAGGTATTCAACATAGGGAAATGATAAGAATGATGGTAACAACTGTCTGGCTTATCTCATTTAGAAATTCTCTGTCAGCAAAAAATATGAAGAAAGGAAGACTCTAAATAAATTAATGTTTTGCTCTTGGCATCATGCAGGCAGAACTCTCCAAAGGAACCTGGTTATGGGGCACAGTGGCGCACACCTGTAATCCCAGCTACTCAGGAGGTGGAGATAGGAGGATTGAAAGTTCAAGGCCAGCCTGGACAGCTTAGTGAAACCCTCCTCAAAATAAAAATATAAGGACAGGACTGGAAATACAGATCATTGGTAGAATGCTTGCCTAGCATGTGCAAAGCCCTGGGTTCAAACTCTAGGACCACAAAAAAAAGAAGTAACATAGTCTAGACTTGTGCTATCTATAATAGTCACTAACTATATGTGGTTATTTATATTTATAAATTTAAATTTAAAATTAAGTTGCTCAGCTTCTCTCGTCACAGTTTAAGTGCTTGATAACCACATGGGCCAGTGGCTGTCATATCGAGTAGAGCAGATAGAACACATTTCTGTCACTGTGAAGAGCTGCATTGGATGTTGCCGGCCCCAACCCAGGGAGTCCCTGTAATAGTGACTGCTCATGAGCCAGGTCTTCCACGAGGCAGCACTGCCAGGTGGGGAGAGCTAGACGGTGCCCATCCAATGGGCCCTTCCCACCACATCAGTGGCTTCGTAGCTCCTACTGCTTTGCCTAATCTAATAAGCACCAATGTGACGCCTTCCTTTCCCCAAAACAAATGTACTGAAAATAACATTTGGAGTCAAGTGAGCTGCTCCCCCCCTCTTCATCATAGTGCTAGGATTGGAAGAACACAGATGTACATGCAGAGGGCAAGGGTGGGAGGGTTCCCAGCTTCTTAGGTGACTTCAGTTCTGCTGTTCTAATCCACATGATGCCCTTTTCACACACCCCACGGGCTGGGCCATTTATAAGGAAGAGAAATGTGTTTCTTACAGTTCTGGGGCTGTAAAGTCTAGGGGCATTGGGTGAAGGCCTTGGTTTGTCATGATATGGCAGGTGTCATGTGTCAAGAAAATACACACGAGAAAGAGCAAGAGAAAGCTGAATTCATGTTACAGTGATTCCACTTTCTCAATAATGAACTCACTGTCACAGTGACATTAGACCATCCCCGAGGGCAGAGCCTTCAAACCACAGAATCCCCTCCTATAGGCCCCACTTCTCAGCACTGCTGCCTGGAGGGTTGGGTTTCTAACACTTGAGTTCTGGGATGCAGTCAAACCATAGCATCTGCCGTCCTTTCTCATGCTCACATTATCAGTGCTTAGAGGATCCGTTACCATAATGGGGCAGCTTTCAGGTTCAAAGACAACAGGCTTGCAATCTTGCTTCAGCCTTTTCCAGCTTCTTTATATTTTGGTGGTTTTTTTTGTTGGTGGTGATATTTTGTTTTTGTTTCTCTGCCGAAAGGTGTTGCTATGTTGCCCAGGCTACTCTCGAACTCCTGGGCTCAAGTGAATTTCCTGCCTCCACTTCCTGAGTAGCTGGGACCCCAGACACCCACCACTGCTCCCAGCTCCTTCCCTAGCTTTAATTTAACAACACGAAGCCTCCATTTCCTGCTTCTGAAGTGGCAGCACGCACTGATCCCTTCAAGAGTCTCTGAACAGCTCTGCATGGTGGCACACACGTGTAATCCCAGTACTCAGGAGGCTGAGGCAGGAGGATCTCTTTGAGTTCAAGGCCAGCCTGGACTACATAGTGAAACTTTGTCTCAAAAAAATACAGAAAGACCCCCACCAAAGTCTCTAAATAAAATAGATACATGGCAGATTTGAGATGATTCCTTCCCAGCTGAGGCTCCCCATTGTTTTTGGAATATATATTATCTTTAGGTCAGTTTTTTTTGGGGGGGGGGGGGGTCTTGCCATGCAGTTCAGGCTGGCCTTGAACTGACTGTGTAGCACAGGTTGGCCTTGAACTCATGATGTTCCTCCTGCCTCATCCTCCCAAGTGCTAGGATTACAGATGTGGGCTGCCACACCCAGCCGACATCAGATCTTAAGGACTGAGAAAGTTTTATCTCTATTTCCAATGCTCTAACTGGCGTCTGTGGGTGGATGTGATGCTGAGGTTGGAACCCTGGGCCTTACACGTGCTAGGCAACCATGCTACCACTGAGCTATCCCTCAGCCCTTTTTAATATTTATTTTGAGACAAGGATTTGCTAAATCCTGAAGGCTGTCCTTGGACTTGCTTCGGCCTCCCAAGTAGCTGGAATTACAAGTGTGTACCCCTATTCCTAGCTTCCTTGGCTAATTCTTTAATCCATTCACAGGTAAGTAATTAAGGGATTTCAAGGCTGAAGCAGGTGGAGAGCAAGTTGGAGCCCAACTGCAAAGGTCCTGAGTTCAATCCCCACTATGATTTGTATATATAAATATAGATTGGATCTTTTTTTAAAACTAGAAAGTAGCAATTTGGATAGAAATTTCCAGAAACACAGAGACACCAAAGGAGAGGAATGGAAATCAGGAACCAGGGACAAGGTGTAACTCCCTCAGGTACACAACTGTGGTAGAGTCCACTTCCTCACTCACTTCCACCTTGCTGAATCCACCCACCCTTCCAACCCCCAAGGGCAGCACTGGGGATGCCAGGCTGTTCTCGCTCACCATCTCGGGTCTCTGCCCGTGACCCAGTCTTAGACATCAGGGTTCAGGTAGGCGTGGAACCCAGGACTTCCCTTAAAGGTTTCCTCAGCTCTCTCTCAGAATACATCCCTGTTGGGCTCACAGTGTACAGGAAGCGTCTCTGAGAAGCTCAGCAGGCACATGACGCCGATGTCTCCACACGCATGTGTCCCCTGCAGGCCAGGTCCCTCAGCCATGGAGTGACCAGGACATCCAGAGCATCCTTCATGAATGGGAATGTCTGGAACGTGAGGTTCACATTGGAGGGAAGTACAGGAATCACAGTGTCTCAGCTGTTGCCCAGCATCCCTGTCAGAAGGGCTTATGGAAGAGCTAGAGAAAGTGTTTATGGTTGCTGAAAGATTTGCAGGATTCATACTGGACTATCCGTGAGGCCAGAGAGAGACCCGGGAGCCAACCCTGCCGTGTGCTCGTGGAGAGGCTCTGCACAGGGTCCTGGGACACACACGGCAGGACTGGGGCCTCTCAGGTTTGGGAGTCCTCACTGGGCCCAGAGCTGGGCAGAGAGGGACAGGACAGGCGCCCCAGACAGGTTCCCTCTGCAGCGGCACAAAGGCCTGTGCTTGGCTGGTCTACTGCCCTTCGTCTGCTTCTCCCCGCTTCCAGTCCCAAGGCACTGACTGGCCCTTGCTCCTCTCAGGGAAGGGTAGGGCTGATGCGCTGTCCATGTGCCTTGCTCGCGCGGGTGCTCTCTGGGAAGATGCTGTTTATAACCCTCCAGCGTGCCAGGCCCAGAGCTGTGGCGTACGTGCCCATCTGCCCGGAGGTGCAGCTGTGTGCCTCCCCTCCTGTGATCTTTGTGGGGCACCCTTGGGCCACTGGATAGGTGCCCTCCAACATGTGCCCTCCATGGGCAGTTCCACACCCACCTCCGGTCTTTTCCCCAGCAGCCGTGGTCCACCTCTTCTGGCTGTCCATAGCCTGGATGATGAGAAGGAGAAACTCCACCCCATCTGTCTGGAGCCCACACAACAGTGTGATTCTGGGGCGAGATTCCTTCCTTTCCTCAGCCAAGGGACTGAGAATAAAATGTGAAGATGAATGATCGTGACTCTGTCACTCCGCTTTGGCCTTGTGGCTGGGTGGACCCTAATCATAGAGACGTCGAGGGACAGGCAGGGACAGGGCAGGGCTCAGCTCCCTGACCCCGGCCCCTCCTCCTTACACGGCTTTCCCTGTGCTTCCTGGGTGAGGCTTCTTCAGCCCAAGGTGCAGCCTGTATCTTTGGAGCCAACCGTGCTGCGCCCTAATCTGAAGATGTTTCTTACTTCAGGAGAGAACATTAGGATGAAAACAGCGAGGGCACAATTCTTGTGTTCAGTAAATTTCTTTTTCCTGTTTCTTGTTGGTCTCTATTTTAAGGAAACTTTTCATAGGGGTGATCCCAGAGGACAATAAGCTGAGTGAAATCAGCCAGACACCGGAAGAGAAACTGTATGTTCTCACCCGTATGTGGGATAGAAATAGTCACTACTGTTAATAGTCACTACTCAGGGAGGAGTAGCGGTGTGAGGCTGAGGGGAAGGAGCGACAGGGAGATGTTGGCCCAAGGGCACCAAGTGCTGATGATTCAGGATGTGCAAGTTCTGGAGAGCTAATGTACAGGACAGTGACAGTAGTCAACACGATTGTGTTTTATACCTGAAAATTGTTTAGAAATAGGTCTCAGTTGTTTCCACCTCTCACATGCATGTGCACACACAGTAACTTCGACAGGAATGGATGTGTTTGTTACCTTGCCTGTTGTGAGCTTTTCTCAGTATATACCTAGGGCTGTGTCTCGATGACCCCAAAAGCCTCAGGTGGTCATAGGTGGGCCTTTTCAGAGGCGGCTGTTCAGGAGTGTGTGATGCTGAGATTAAGTGTAATGCTGGTATCAAGGGTGTGCGGTGGTACTAAGTTAGTCCATTGATTGCTTTGCCATAGTTCTGTGTAAGGATACCAATAAGGCCTCCCTGGGTGTGAGTGGAACCCGCCCTAAGAGTGCCTAGGTAGGATATAAAGCACAGACAGAGGGCTACTGTTGCTGCTTGCTTCTTCCTACTTCGCTGCTTTGCTACCATCCTGCCTTTTGCCTGCTGTGGATTGTCTGTCCTCCGCGATGCCTCTCTGCCATGCCTCCCTGCCTTGGAGCCAGCCAACTGTGGACTGAAACCTCTACAAACTCTCAGCTAAATAAACCTTCCCTCCTTTAACTTTGGGTGTTGGGTATTTTGTCTCAGCAAGGAGAAAAGTATCCAAGGCAACCTATATGAAAGCATCCAGTCACACGCCTTAAGTGGATGCAAGTTCTTTTCTCAGTTGTACTTCAGCACAGTCGCCATTGTAAAGGGTGATAAACACTGACAGAATGAATTATTTGGGTTATTTTTGGTGATCTAAAATATAAAATGGTCATGGAAAACAGGTAACGGTAGGGCTGAGGAAGTGCTTCTGTTTAGAGATAAAGATGGAGATTTCACTATAGGCAGAAATCTGAAGACAAGATCAAGCCCCTCTGAAACACACATCTCCTCAGATTGTCTGCATCTTCCCGTTGCCACAGATAGCATGACTCAGTGCAGAGCCTGGCAAAGTGCACCTCAGAGTCAGAATAAGGAAAATGTGCAATGTCAAATCCCATTGAAGAGTCTTAGAGAATTCAAACATCCTGAACACGCTCTCCTTGACTGGCTGAGAGAACTCATGGAACCACATACATTTCCAAAACATCTTCCGGTATTAAAATAGAAAATTGAAAAGTGTTTATCTCAAAGTTGGCCATATATCTGTATTCAAGTTATTCCACAGTTCTCAACATTCTTGGGAGTTATAGAGGGACGAAATGGGAATTGGATCCAGGGCTTTTGCACTGAGCGATGTCCCCAGCACTTTCGTTTTTTATTGTGAGACAGGGTCTTGCTATGTCTCTGAGTTGCTCAGGGAAGGCTGGAACATCCAGTCCTCCTGCCTCAGCCTCCTGAGTACCTGGGCTTATAGGTGTGAACAGCCACAACCATCTTCTAGGAGTTTTATAGTTTCGTATTTAGGTCTGTGGGCCATTTTGAGTTAATTTTTGTGAAGTGTGTGGTCTTTGTCTGTGTTCTTTTTCCTTCACCTTTTGGATGTCCAGTTGCTCTAGTATCATTCATTGCATCGATTATCTTCTCCACACTGTTGCCCTGGCTCCTGGTCAGAGACCAGCGGCCCATCTCTGTGAGATCTCTTTTTGGATCACCGATGCTGTTGTGCTGATTTGTTCATCTGCTCTTGGCCAGTACAATACTGTTTTGATCACTGTAGCTTCATGGTGAGTCTTGAAGTTGGGTCACCTGACTTTGTTCTTCTCTTTCAACACTGTGTGGTCTGCTCTGGGTCTTTTACCCCAATGCCAAGTTTTAGAATCATTTTGACAGTGTCCACAAAATAACTTGCTGGGTTTTGATTGGAATCACATTCAATCTGTAGATTAAGTTAGGAAAAACTGACAGCCTGACCGTATCAATTCTTCCTACCCAGAAACATGGAAATAGCTCCAGTTATTTAGTTCTTGGGTTCCTTTCATCAAAGTTTCAGATTTCATCCTATACATCGTGTACATATTTTGTTAGATTCCTACCCATGCATCTCATTTTGGAAGATGGTAATCTAATATTTCTAGTTTACTGAGAATTTTATCATAAACAAGTGTTGGATTTGTAAAATTTCCCTCTGAGTTCAACTTTTTTGATTCCACACATAAGTGAGATCTTACAGTATTTGTGGTTCTGTGTCTGGCTTGTTTTTGTTAGTGTAATGTTCTCCACATTCATTTGTGTTCTCACAAATGGCAGGATTTCTTTCTTCATCAAGGTTGAATAATATTCCTCCGTGTGTGTGTGTGTGTGTGTGTGTGTGTGTGTGTGTGTGTGTGTGAGTTTTTAACCATGTATCTGTCAGTGGACATTTGGGTTGCATCCAAATAGTGGCTATTGTGAATTACAGGTGATGAAAATGGGAGTCCTGATGTCCCCTTATGATAGTGATTTTCTTCCTTGGATAGACACCCAGAAGTGGTATTGCTGGATCCTAAGGTATTTCTATTTTTCATTTTCAAGGAAACCCCAAATTCTTTTCCATAGTGGCTGTACGAATTCACATTCCCACTAACAGTATGCAAGGGTTTCTTTTTCTCCACATCCTCCCATACTTATCTTTTCATGTTTTTTTGATAATAGCCATCCTAATAGATATGCAACGATGTCTCAGTGTGGTTTTCTTTCTCTCTCTCTCTTTCTTTCTTTCTTTCTTTCTTTCTTTCTTTCTTTCTTTCTTTCTTTCTTTCTTTCTTTTTTTTGTACCAGTGCAGGGGGTGGTGAAACCACTGAGCTAGATCCCTGGCCCTCATTGCGGTTTCGATAGGCATTTCCCTGATGATTAGTGATGCTGAGCACCTTTCCAAGTCCTTCTTGACTGTGCATTTTCTTAAGAAAATGTCTGTTCAGGTTCTTTGTTTTTAATATGGTTATTTGTTGTTACCGATTTGAATTCCTTCTATGTCTTGTTCCTTTTATTAGTCTACTGTTTGCATGTATTTTCTCTCATTCTGTAACTTCATGTTTATTTTCACTTTTGAGACCTGTACTGTTTTTATCTGTGTTGCTTGGTCTTTAGTGAGGTGGTATTGGGGTTTAGACCTTTTTTTATTTTTTGGAAGCTTTTCTCTCGTTGCTGAGACAAAATACCCAACACCCAAAGTTAAAGGGGAAGAGGTTTCTTTGGCTCAGAGTTTGTAGAAGTTTCAGCCCATAATCAGCTGGCTCCAAGGCAGGGATGGCAAAGAGGCATCACAGAGGAGAGACAACAGGGCGTGCAAGTGGCAGCAAAGGTAACAGGACCTTAACGGGGTCTCTCTGCCCCTTTCATCTTATTCAGACTACTCAGGGCAGGTAGCACTCGGATCCTTAATCCTAGTGCCCTTGAGCCCAGCACTGCATCATGAATCAATTCCAGCTTCACACACTCTAGATCAAGCCTATGACCACATGAGGCTTTGAGGGGACCTCTAGACCCAAACCATAATAGAAGCACAACATTTATTTGTACATTTTAGATATACATAATGGTAACACTCATCATAGAGAATTTGCACCTGTACATGCTATATCCTGCCTCTTCTTTTTATCCCCCTACCTGCAATCCCCCCTCCCCTCCCTATATACAAAAGCTTGTTTCCATTTTTTTCCTTCTATTTTCACTTTTTTTTCCTTGTCCCTTCCTTCCTGGGGTTTGGACCTTTAAGAGGTGGGTAGTGGGAGGTAATTAGGTCGTGGGCCCCACCCCCGTCCGAGAGGGATTAATGTAGGCAGGACTTATGGGACTAGATTAACTGGGTTGTGAGTCATTATAGGGGAGTCCAGCACCTACTCTGAATCCCTCTTTAAAATGTTCTACTTGCTGCTCTTGTCCATGCTCCTGCCAGTGAGATGCCAAACACTGTGAGGACCTCACCCAAGCCAAGCTGATACCCGCGCCACATGCTTGAATCTGAGCTCTTTTGAGCTGAACAGAACTCTGTGTGTGTGCATACACATGCATACTGTGTGTGTGATGCTGCAGATCGAACTCACGCATGCCACAAGCACTCCATCCCACTGAGCTGTACCCTAGCCCGTCTCCTTTTAAAAAAATCCTTAGTGGGGCCCGGGATTTAGTTCAGTGGTTCTGCTGCCTACTTCGCATGCACAAGGTCCCGAGTTTGATCCCCATTACTTAAAAAAAAAAAAAATCCTTAGTGTTACGTCTGTAGTATGTAATGGCTACATCCACCCTGAGGAGTTGGTACATGGAACACGTCTTCTTTTTCAGCCCCTCTCCCCACTTCTTCCCACCTCCCTCTGTCTCTCAGTCCCCTTCTCTTTTGCAAAAGATCTGTCTCCCTGTTTCTCTTCATTTTATTTTTTTCATACTGGGGATTGAACTCAGGACTTTGCGCTTACAAGGCAGGCATGGCACCACTGAGCTACATCCCTGGCCCTCCCTGTTTCTTATTATCTATCTTTAGTTCTGCTCTTTAATTTATTTGTATCTTGTGTTTTTCATATGAGAAATCATGTAATATTTAAACTCGTGTGTCTTATTTATTTATTTATTTATTTATTTATTTATTTATTTTTGGTACTGGGGATCGAACTTAGGACTTTGCAGTTGCCAGTTGGCCTCAGAACCACTGAGCTAAATCTTCAGCCCTCTTATTTACTTCTCTTGACATGTGTGGTGGTGCCCATCTGTAATCCCACCACTCAGGAGGTTGAAGTAGAAGGACGCCATGAGTTTGAGCCCAGCCTGGGCTACATAGTGAGTTCAAGGCCAGCCTGGAATACACAGTCAGAACCTGTCTCAAAACACCAAACAAGGGCTGGGGATTTAGCTCAGTGGTTCCGGTGCCTGCCTCGAAAGCGCAAGGTCCAGAGTTCGATCCCCGGTACCAAAAAAACCAAAAAAGACCAAACAAAACCAAAACATCATGGTCTCAAAGTACATCTGTTTCCCTACAAGTGATTCAAGTAATCTTTCTGTTTGGCAAAGTTGTACTCCATTGCACATAATACCACCTTTTTTATCCTTTTATCTGTTGACAGACATACAGGCTGGTTCCAACATTAACTATTATGAGTTGTGCTGCTGTAAACATCGGTATGCAGGGCCGAGGATCTAGCTCAGTGGTTTCATCGCCTGCTGCACAAGCGCAAGGACCTGAATTCGATCCCTGGTACCAAAAAAAAAAAAAAATGGTATGCATGTATGACTGTAAGAGGATGTATTTAATTCTTTCAGGAAGATACCTAGAAGAGGAATAGCTGGAATTTCTGGGGTTTTTTGAGGAATCTTCATATTGGTTTTATAGTGGTTTGTTAAGTTTAGACTCCCACCAACAAAGAAGAGGGGCTCTTTTTTCCCCATAGCCTCGCCAGCATTTGTTATTTGATTTTTGCTGGCAGTCATTCTTTCTGGAGTAAGGTAGAATCTCAGTGTTGTTTTAATTTGCATTTCTCTAGTGGCCAGAGATGTTGAATATTTTTTCATGTATTTATTGGCCATTTGTACTTCTGAGACCACCTTTTTTTCTTTATAAAGTGCTCACCTGTATTTTGTTACAGCAATACAAAACATAGAAAGATATACATGAATTTATTTTTTACTTATCCATTCCCCTAATGACAAGCATCTGCATCATCTCCTTTTTTCTTCCTATCGTTGTCAAGAAAAGGGTTAAAATAATGAATCAGTGAAATGTATGTGGTCGTTAGGCGAACTCAGCTGCATGCCATTTCTTACGAGGGGCTGGCTACCCCTCAGTGGGAGAGAAATGTCATTTACAGATAGGCTAGAGTGCAGAGTCCATGTGTGAATCCTCGTTTAGCCAAGGCTGGGAACGATCCCCTCCAGCCATGCAGCCCTGTTGGCACCAAGTCACTTTTGTCTGAACTCAATACTTAAGAAACTAACAAACTAGATAGATACAGTTCGGCATTTTCTCTCGCCTCCCAAAGGCTCCATCTCATGCAAGAGCCTTCCCCAGAAGATTCCCCTTCATCTTTGGTGCTGTCCCCTGTCACCAATGTGGTACTGTAACCTTGTTATCTTCTTCGTTCTTTGCTGTCTAATAAATACTTTTAACATATGAATAATTTGAGTGGTTCTTCTCTGTTGGTGTGAACCCAAACCTTAAACTTCTATGGCCACATATGTGTGACTCCTTGCTGCCACAGTCACAAATGAAACTTAATAGTATTTTCACACGTTTGCTTAGGGAGCTGAGACTTCCAGTGGAGTTTTGTCCCATTGGCAACTTGGCCAGGATCTCCTTTCCCTTTGGCCTTCAACTAAATTGTCTCATCTGCCAACAACCTCTTTTCTGACCATGTGACCTAAAGCAGGCCCTCCTTTGTTATTCTTTTAGTGTCTAGTTTTTCTCCTTCATAGTACATGTAGAGCATGGAAGTACTTTACTTCCATTTTTACTCTCTTCCACTGTAACCTAAGCTCTAATGAGGGCAAGTATTTTGTCTTGTATATTTTTGTATCCCAGCACCTAAGACGGGGTGTCAAAAGTAGTTGCCCAATAACTATTTTATGAAGGGGGGGAAGGAAGAAAAAATAATAGGAAAAGGAAGAAAATTCTTAAAAGAAGCTTCAAAGTTAAACTCATGGAACTTTGCTATTCAAACATCTAAGGATAGAACGGTGAGTACAGAATTTCCTGTAATAGGAATGATTTAGAACCTTAGAAATAGTGAGTTCCAATACCAATTTCTAAATTGTTTTCATTTTTGTGCTGTACTTACCCTCTAGTGTCTTGAAATTTTTAAGGACATTCCTCATACAAGCCACGTGTTAACAGGCTTTGGAAACTAAAGAAGAGGTCTGTGTCAATAGTTGGCATAAAATGTTGTAAAATGAAGAAGAATAGCGGCTGCAAATGAGATGGTATGGGGAACGGAGGGACAGAGCCTGGGGTAGGGATTTGGAGTGAGATGCCAGGAAACCACCAGGAATACCAACAACCTCTTCAGAAATTGTAAGGATACTCTTGACGAATGCTCTAACTCCTATGATTACATCAGATAGGAACTTGATATTTATACATTAAAAGAGAGTAGAGATTCAGAAATTAATATGGTATATATTATCATACCTTCATGTAGATTTCCACAGTGTTTCTAAGAGATTGAGGTAATTATGTTCTCCATTCTGTGGTCTCATTGAATGATTGATGGCTGATAAGATCGGCAGTAAGGACTGAGAAACTCTAAATTACTGACTGGGATGAGAATAGCTTCCTTAACCGCTATGAACATCTTTGTATATAAAAGCCCATCCAGGATAGGTTGCCCAAGAGAGTTATAGTCTGATGTCTGATCTACAATGATAGCATGGTCAATCAGGATAATTTTGTAATGTATTTTAAATACTGAGAAAAATTCATCTATTAGATTAGAGAAAATGCAGCCAACAGGATTGTGTGTGTGTGTGTGTGTGTGTGTGTGTGTGTACATGTGTGTAGTACTGGGGATTGAACCCAGGGAATGCTGAGCTACATTTCCAGCTTTCTTTTTTCTTTTGAGACAGAGTCTTGCTGGCTGGCCTTAAACTTGTGACCCTGCTGTCCCAGCTTCCCAAGTAACTGAGATTACAGGGATCCACCTTTATGCCCCAGCTAGGGAAGTTTTTAAATGTGATTTTAATCAGATTGGGGTAAGAGCATAGTGACCTATACAGTGATATCTGGCAGATATGAGGAAGTCAATATATTTTAGTTACTGCTTCAAAACCCAGGGACTAGATGGGCCTTTGTGGTGCACGCCTATAATCCCAGCACTCTGGAGGCTGAGGCAGGAGGATCGCTACAAATTCAAGGCCAGCCTCAACTACATAAGGAGACTCTGTCTCAAGAAAACACACAAACAAAAAGTCCAGAGCTTCAAGCTGAATTGGCACCTGAAGCTAACATAAAAGTGTAAATCCAATTCCTAATTTTCTATACCAATGTGGAGGAATGATGTGACTAATTCATAGCAACAAAGAATCTAAGAATTCATTATTAAGTCTTTTGATCAATTTTCTTCCTTTTCCACAGGCTTTTGGCTATAAAACGGAAGGATTTTTGGTAAATTGCTTATCTACCACAGTTTCCAAAAACAGTATTTCAAAGAGTCCTAGAAGGTATCACAGTCCCTGTGGCAGTTTTGTCCAAAGAGTACAATCAACTCTGACCTAGCTCTGAAACCTTTTCATTGGTAGTATCAGAAAGTGACAAGGAGAACGAAAAGACCAACCTTTGACAGAAACCACAAACTCCCGAATCCCTACAGCACCTCCAAATTAAATCACACCCTGCACCCCTCTACTCCCTACCCACATGAGCACGGCAGAGTGCGTTGCGAATGTGGGACACTTCCAGCATTGTTTGGTTTTATGTAGTCTCACTTATTGTTATGCCATGTGACTCTCCTTTCAGCCAGTGTCAGGAAACACCAGAGAAACCTGGGATGTGCACATCCTGGGCAGTGTGGGCTGCGTGGGAGGCCCACTGTGACCTGCTGTTGAACATGAGCCAATAACCTTGATGAGCTACAGATAAACAGACCCATTGTTTCATCACAGGAGCCTTGGCTGATATACAAACCCTTTTAGTCTTGCCGGAAGATGGACTCAACATACTTTCCTCTAATGATCAAGTAAAGTAAGTTGCTATGTATTTGTTGAATGAGTCGAAAACAGTCAGTAAAATAAGTTAAATGCAAGAGCTTTAGTCCAAGCAAGGTCTGGACTTGAATCCTGCTTTCAGGAAGATAACTCTGATGTGTCTAGGGCAAGCTCTATAGGGCTGTTTAGATGATTAAAGGAGATCACATCTAGGAAGTGGTTAGCATATAGTAGTATTTAACTGATAGCTAAAGACAACAAAAAATTTAATTGAACACAGATTGGTAATTATCCATAATAAACATCTTATTACAGTTTGTAACTTTGTAGGGTTCATTTATAGCTTTGTAAAGGTTATTCTATAAAGATGATAAGCTTTTGATAAATTTAATTTACACAATAGTTTAACCTCTGGAACTTTGCTTTTATAGATGAACGTTTTCTGTCTCAAGCGAGTAGAATACATGTCCTAGAGTACAAGATAAAAATATTCTTGATTGCTCTTCATAGAAAAAAATTTTAACATAGTTTTTATTTATATGGAATTTTGGTTTTTTTTTTTGAGCCAGGGTCTCATTGTATAGTTCAGGCTGGCCTTGAACTCACAATGTAGCCCAGGCTGCCCTCAACTTGCAGCGATCCTCCTGCCTCAGCGTCCTGAGTGCTGGGATACAGGCATGCGCTGCCACACCTGGCTATACAGTTGTTTTGTTTGATGGCTATACAGTTGTTTTAACATATGGTTTAATTTCAGTTTTTCTTGGACAGACTCGGATGTAATACACATATTGTGTAGAAATGAAGCTACTGATTTAGGCGGTGTTTATGTTACTAGTAGAATTCTGAGAAATTTAAATCAATCTTTTCACTCAGTCTTCTGACCAAGTTGTTTATTTGCCAAGGAAGGTTGAGGTTGCCATATAAGTGTTACACTAACTGCTGTGGAGACCCAGAGAGTAAATATCTACCTTTGATTTAATCACTTTGGAACTTAAACCAACTGAGCAAATGGCAAATGTAACTAATGCAGACAACCTCCAAATATTTAGTGACTTCTGGGCACTGAGATACCAAAAATAAGGCAAGCCAGGTCCTCACCTCCAGCCAAAGCTACGAGAGAGTAATGTGGAACATTGTAGTTCTGTGTTGCACATCATAAAGACACAAGCCACAGAGCTCAGCTTCTTGCTGATCATTGCACACTTTCAAATATTGGATCTTAGAGTGGCATTGATTGATGTTAATTGCAGTGATAGAGATGGAACCCAGGGCCTCTGCATGCCAGGCAGGTGCTCTACCACTGAGTTGCATCACTGGTCTCTTGGGTGGTACCTTCAAATTAAAATACTCAGTTAACTTAAGAAAAAACAGCAGCAATTATAAAATGGCCACTGCAGGCAGACTTTCCATATGGCTGCCTTTTAACCTTGTGCTACTCTAAGCAGAACTGTGCAATGTCCTAAATCCTCACGGGGCAAAAATCGCTCATACTCCAACAGGAACTTTGCTGCCAGCTTAAACTTATACCCTATTTGCTGCAATTTGCGCCCCACCTTCCCTTGCAAGATCGCTCAGTCTGTTCAGCTCAGTGCTCCATTTGATGGATGTCCACGAAACAGAATACGTAACGAACTGTGTAAGTGTAGAAGCCCAACGTATTTCACTCTCTGGGCAAAACTGGTAGGCACACACGGCTGGTGAAGGCACGCCAGTGTGTCTTGGTCTACCATTTGAGGAGTTTCTCTCTTGCTGGAGTAGAGTAGGGAAATGGGTGGGAATTGATGTGGTCGGGGGCAGTGTTTTAAAGGACATGGAACTTCAAAGGAGGCCCTTCATACTGTCCACATCCTCTCCATATTCAGCCTTTTTATTTTTTGGACAGGGGCCTATTAAGTTGCCCCGGCTTAAACTTTTGATCTCGTCTCAGCCTCCGAGTACTTTATTTCACTTTTTGAAGTGGAGTACAATCTTTATGAAATCTATTCAGATTCATACTAAAGTAGGTGGCACATTTCTATGTTAGGTCATTGAAGGTATTAAGATTCCCCTCCTTTACCCTATAAGGTACAAGAAGAGTTCGCGTCTCCATGCTGCTGGGCTCACAATCCAACCCTACCCTCCTAATTTTGACTTGTGGTTCTCTCTCTGGGTCTCCGTCTGTCTCTGCCTCTGCTACCCCCCCCCAAGGCTAGGGATGGAACCTGGAGCCGTGCCCCCCCCCCCCCAATGATTTACTCCTATGCCCTTGGCCTTGGCTTTTACCACATGAAGGCTAGTCAGAATGCAGAATGCCCTGACACTCCGGGCGCTAACCGTTCCTCACTCCCAGCATTTGGCATAGTTGGCCTTTGCCTGCTGAGTCCATTCTCTGTTGCTGTAACAAAATAGCCCAGGCGGGCGCTTTACAAGAGTTAGTTGGCTCATGATTCTGGTGGCTGGAGGGCCCAAGGGCACGGTGTCACCCTCTTGGTAAGGCTCCCTTGGCTGAGTCACAATACAGCCGCTCTGCAAGGCCAGCAGGAGCTCCTTCCCTAGCGCAGAGGCTCCTCTCCTGCTGCTGGGCGACACCTCCGACGGGCTCCGCGCCTTTGCAAACCGGGGACCACAGACCACACCAGCTGATCCCTTCACCCCCCCCCCCCCCCGGCGCCGAGCCGGCTCTCCTCTCCTCCCGGCCCCGGCTGCTGCGTACCGCCAAGCGCTCTGGGCTCAGGCCCCTTCCACACACCCCGCAGAACCGGGGGATCCTCAGGGTGCAGAGCGCTCAAAGTAAGCGGGCCGCGTGCCTCCGGGACCTTCACTCTGCCTCGGTGAACAAATCAACCGACAGGGACTCAGGAACGGGGTAGTTTCTCAGGGACACGTCCAGCCGCCTCAGCGCCCCGGAGGCGGGGATCGGAGCCGGGAGTCGACCGTCGGGACTCCCAGTCGGAACGTCCCCGGTACTTGTTTTTTTTCTGACTCAGGAGCTCGCGGCTTGAAAACAGAAGCACTTGCTGCGCTTTTCCGACACAGCCTCTCTACGCAAACGCCTTTTAAACTGGAAGCCCCAGGCGCCCGTCCGCTGCCCAGCTCCCCCGTCTGGGACAGCGGTCTGCGCGCGGGGGCCTCGGGAATGCTGTGGGGTGGGAAGCGGAGACGGCCGAAGCGCGCGTGCGGCCCACTTGACAGCGAGAGGCAGAAATGGGCCGCGGGCGGGTTCTGCCGGGGGGCGACGCCCCGACAGCGCCACTCGAGGTCCGCCACTGCCCAAGACTCGCTTCCTCCCCACTGAGCCCTTCCGCCAGGGGCTGGGCTGCTTGGCCGCGCAGCCGCCGCGCGGAGACCCAGGCCCCGCCTCCGACGTCCCAGGAGCCCCGCCTCCCGAGGGGAGAGGCGGGAGCGTGACGGCGTTCTGTCACGCGGGCGCGTTCGTGCGGCGTGGGTGGTGCTAGAGGCCGCCTGGGGATTGTGGGGCGACGGCGCTGCCGCCATTTTGTGGGGCGTTTGTCGCAGCGACAGGACGGAGACGACGGCGGTTTGGAGACGTTTTTTGGCCAAAGAGCCTTTTGCTTTCGCGGAGGTGAGGTTTTGAGCGAGGTGCGCTGGTCTGGGCGGCTGTCGAGTGTGACTGAGGTCTTGCAGCCAGCTGTTGGCGAAACGGCCGGGCCTGGGGCCTCGCGATTGGCGACTGAGAAGGCGGTTTCTGGGGCTCTGCTCAGCTGGTGGCCTCAAGCACCTGAAGTTGCTCGAGCGTCGCGGGACTGTCGCGGTGTCGTGTGGCGTGGGCTGGCATGGGCACGGGAGCTGCTGGTGCGGCTCCCCCGTGCCGCGCGCTCGTCCTTCGTGCCCTTCTGGCGAGGCTGGGGCTCCTGAGGTGGCGCCTCCCGTTGTTGGGCACCGCGGTGTCCCTGGTTGGCGTCGGCAGCCAGCCCTGCGACCGAGCTGGCCGCGCGCCTGCGGGCCTCGCTCTTTACGGACACCTTCTCGCTGCTCTGCACAGTGCGGCCTCCCTCCCACTCTCAGCGCCATCCTACTCTGATGCGTTCCGCCTTGTCCCACCGGAAGGTTGTCGGGTACTAACGAGGGAGCCTTAAAAGGGTGGCGCCGGGTCAGGTTTTTAACAGAGGTGTGTTAGAACCATATATACAGGCAGGTCCGTTGTATGTGATGGTTTTGGTGAAAGATAAAGTGATTCTAGCTTGTACTTAAAAAAAACACCTAAAGCTAATGTTGTGACCATCTTTGGTGTTTGAAGGACTCTTACTCCGAGAAGGTGGGCCCAGTAATCCTGTCTTTGCCTCTTGAGCAAATATTCCTGGACACTGCCTGGGGGCGGGGCTTCCGGGACGGGGACTGACGCCTGAATTGAATGTTAGCTAGCGACTGACTAGGCAAAGTTCGGGGCTGTCACAAAGAACCCACTTTAATGTTTGCCCTGGCGGAGCAGGTGCTTAGCATTACTGCTGAGGCCCTGGGTTCCGTCCCCAGGAAGGAGCGGCAGCTGTGGAGGGGGATGTTTAAACCAAGCTGAGCTCCTAAGGTGGTTAAAGAACAGTTTTCTTTTTTTTTTTTTTTTTTTTTTTTGGTACCGGGGATCACACTGGGGTCCTTGCACTTGCGAAGCAGGCAGCAGAACCACTGAGCTAAATCCCTGGCCCTAAAGAACAATTTTGATAATTGAAGGAACAGAATAATTCCACAAAGAAATAGGAAAAAAATTATGGCGCTTTTTTAAAATGTTTGTGTTTTTGTCTTTTGCCTCAGATAAATTTGAATTGTCATTTATCATCACTATCCCTGTTAAGGTGACTGTATCAAACTTGAATGCTCACTTTTGATCAGAAGCCTAACAAGAGTTTTAGCATTTTTGTTTGGCTTGATGAATTCCTTCTCTTTTTTAAATAAACCAGAAGAGAAGTCATTATCTTATGGACCTAGACTTTGAATCACCAAGAGAATTGAAGTACAGTATCTGAATGTTTGGGCCTGATAAATAGCTCAGTGTCAGAGAGCTCTTGCCTACCAGGTATGAGGCCCCTAGGTTCCATCTCCATACTGAAAAAAACAAATAAGTGTTTGATGGCATGATATACATTTTCTTAGGAAAAACCTCCCAGGAGGATTGAACCGACCTCATTTCAAAAGTTTTAATCTATTTGAAATTACTTAAAATTTTACTGGATTTGTTTGCTTATTTTCATTTACTTTGGGAAGCTGTTTCAAGAAATTTATTTTATTTCATTTTAGCTTTTCTCAGCTCCTTTGCTGAGATGTGACATTTTTTGCCATTTGAATTCATCCTGTTTAGCAAAGTTTGGACCTCACTGTTAAAAATTTAACTGCTTTGGAAAAGATGAGGAGAAGGCAGGTTAAATTGTTTGAACACTGATACTGAGCCTGGAAGGAATCCAGGCTATTGGTGGGTGTAGTAGTCTGGGAATTGTTGTTTAATCATTATCTAATGTCCTTTGACCATGCCTCTGTGCATTCTTGTAGATTGGTTGCCTCAAAGATTGTTTTCTTTTTCAGAGGCAGTCCAGATCTGTTAATTTTGAGAAAAACTGAAGGATGATCTGAAAATAAAGTTGTTGGGTAGAAAAAATGCGTTCAGGATAGCACTTTCTGGTTTACCTTCACTTTCTCTGTTGAATACTGTGTTCTGCCTACTTCCTCTGTTATTTTCAAAGCCTGTAGTCCTTCTGAGATTTAGAAAAAGGAACTCTACAGAATTTGATAAAAAGCTAGTAATGAAAGACTGCTTGTCTTTAAACCATAGTCACTGACACCCCCATCACCACCAGCACCAGGGATTGAACTCAGGACCTTGTGCTTGCTTGCATGGAGCCACTGAGCTAAATCCTACAATGACATTTTTAAAAGAAAGCATGTTGATAACTAGGTAATAGAAGGTAACAAAATAAAATAACAAAGTTAACTAATTTCTAGCTAAATAAATATTACTGTCTGAATCAGGCTCTAAGCTTGTTTTTTGGTCTTTTGGCCCTTTTAAACATTTTTAACAGTCCAGATAATAATTGTTACTTGAAAATAAGCACCAAGCTGAGAATTTGTTATGGTAAGGTCTTATAAGTGTTATCCATCATATAGTACTAGACCTATGCCCCTCTGCAGTATAGTGCTCTATCCCTCAGCAAACATACTTTAAAAAATTTAGAGACCCTTTGACTCATGTGCTGTGTATTTCTAATATTTACTTATCGTAACCATCTTTAACTTCCACAACTAACTTTTTTTTCCCCCTTAACAGATGCGGCATTCTAAACGAACTCACTGCCCTGATTGGGATAGCAGAGAAAGCTGGGAACATGAAAGCTACTGTGGAAGTCACAAACGGAAGAGGAGATCTCACAGTAGTACACAGGAGAACAGGCATTGTAAACCACATCACCAGTTTAAAGAATCTGATTGGTAAATTACTCTTGAACTTAGTAGCATTTTAGTTATACTAGTTTTAACAGATTATCATTTGCTTAATAGCTTTCATGTGCCATTATTTTACATTTCAGTCAACATTTATTCATTCAAAAAACACTGACTGCATATTATAGGCCAAAGCTATAGCTGTTAAATAAAACAAAGTTCTTATTCTCATATAGCTGCGTCTGGGTGTGGGAGAGACAACTGATCAGTAAGCAAATGAAAAATAAATTTGGGGGTGGGGGTACTAAGTGGTCGAGCACTTGCCTAGCATGTGTAAAGCCTTTGATTCCATCTCCAGCACCAAACATTGAGCCCCAGCTGCCAATAACATAGTTGGGAAGATGAAACAAAAAATTGAGTAGTGATAATAGAATGCCCAGTGAGTGTATTTAATTTGTACATAGGAGGGAGATAGGTTTGTTGTTGGAGGAGGGACTTAATTCAGATGAGAAAAGCAGCATGTACTATTTGGGAATGTTGAAGTGTATTGGGGATTAGTACTTTATGTTCTACAGGATACACACACACACACACACACACACACACACACACACAGAGAGAGAAAGAGAGAGAGAGAGAGAGAGAAAATAAGACCAAAGGATATATGTGGGATTTTTAGAAGCTTTATTCTATAAGCTATTCCTTTACAAAGGTAGTTACTTTGTATTACTAGTTATTTAGGAAAGGGCTTCAATAAAAATTTACAGTTGCATGTGTCCTATTTTATTATATTCTTACTGGTATAAAATTTGGAGGTAATACATTATTTAGAAAACATTATAAAAGGCTAAGTGAGTAGACTGTCATCCTGTCTTCCATTAATTTCCTTTTCTCATTCATTTTGTTGGTTCTGTATTTTCTCCTTGTTTGTGCAAATGTTCCATTGGTACTGTTTACCAGATTACTTTCTAAATTAGCCAGCTGGTTGCTTTAAAAAACAGTATGTGATTTTTTTCCTTCTTCATGCTAAAACAGACCTGTTCTGCTAAATAGTGAGGTGTGGTGTTTTGTTTTGTTTTGTTTTGTTTTGTTTTGTTTTGTTTTGTTGGGAGACAGAGTCTTGCTATGTAGTCCAGGCTGGCCTTGAACTCACAGTGTAGCCCAGGATGACCTCAAACTCACAGCAATCCTCCTGCCTCAGCCTCCCGAGTGCTGGGATTACAGTTGTGTGCCATCACACCCAGCTCTAATAGTGTGCTTTTTGTAGTCATTGCAGACTCGTCCTGAATCATCAAACATTACATAAGGGCAAGGTTATGGCGGGATTTTAATGACCAGAGCTAATTAATGTATACTCTAAAAATGACACCTGTACTTTAATATTAATAAGGACAAAATACTCCAAGGCTCGACATAGTACTCATTCATAAGTTTACTATACTTTATAGAATGTATACATCATATATGTAGCAAGGAAGTGATTTGAGTGAATAGTTTGTTATATTCAGTTTTACTACATAAAAATCTGCGTTAGTGTAGTTTAAACTACCAGGCCAGTACCTTCCTCTTTGATACTGACACCACACGTGTTTGTTGGTAATTGCTCACCATAACCCAGTAGTTTTTTTTTCAAAGATTAAAAACTATGAGAATAGCTTTTATAAAATAATTGAAAATGCAGAAAAGCTTGAGAAGGTACCCTTAGGAGGATGCTAGTGCTCCAGTATTTGGATGTAAGTTATTTCTGGTTTATTCTTTTTTTTGGTATCAGGGATCGAACTCAGGACCTTGAGCTTGCAAAGCAGTCAGTGGCACCACTGAGCTAAATCCCTGGCCCATTTCTGATTTATTCTTTAAAATACCTTTGTAGGGCCAGGGATTTAGCTCAGCAGTACAGTGCCTACCAGGATCTTGAGTTCGATCCCTGGTACTAAAAAAAAAAAAACTTTGTATACAAACCTTTGCCTCTGGTTATTTCCTGAAAATAGACTCCCGGAGGCATTTTCACATTAAAGGGTGTGAACTGCTAAAAGGTTTTGCTACAAGTTTATATTTCTTTTTGTAGAGATTATACCAGATTCTATTTTTTTCTATTTCTATAATATGCTCTTTCATGCACTCATATCTCAAAACTCATAGTGCTTTGTTTTAATTTGAACTTTAACATTTCTAGGTAATTTGTCCGCTGTCATATATTTATGAACCATTTGAACTTTCTTTAAAATCTTAATTTTTTTCTATTGTAGTATATATTTTTTACTTAGATAAGAGCTTTGCATTGTATGTTATTTTAACCCATTGCCACATATATTGCAGAGTATTGTTTCTTTCTAATTTATCTTTGGCAGTAATTTACGAATTGGTCCCACAGGCTTAATTCATTCTGGACACTATATTAGGAAGACTGAGTGGCTGTAAAAGCCACCTTTATATATTGAGATCAAAATTCTTATAAAGCATCACGTCTTAAACCATCGATTCTCTAACTTTATTGTGAATAGTATGTTTAAAATGCAGATTTCCAGATTTAGATTTAATAAGTATGACGTGGTCCCAGGAATGTCATTTTAAGTAAGAACTCCATATTTGATATTTTTATTAAATAGTCCATCTTTGAAGAAACACTCCCTACCCTGATCTCTCCTCAGCTAGAGAATTGGTCTGCTGTATTCCCCTGGTTGAAAATTGCTCTTCTTGGAATTGTCTACTCTTTCCTAAGTAAGGAGAAGACAAATCCATTAAGCCTTTGTGGCTTAAAGTGCTATAAAAATATGCAACGGTAATATGCCATTCTTCCCCTGGGAATTTTCTGTTTTTCACTTTGCCCAAATCTGGCTTCCCTTTAACATACCACTCTATTTCTTGTCTTTTTCATGAATTCTTCCCTTACCATTTTAAACAGATTGAAGTTTATTCTTTGACTCTAGGCACACATATGCAACCTTTCAGCACTTCAAGTCCCAGAGGACCTGTGTGGAAATAAAAATGTCCATAGCCTCATTTGTTTTGGCCATTTTGAAAAGGCTACAGTGAAATATTCACTGGGCCTTCAGTGAAAATATATATATATATATTTTTTTTCTTTTTTTTCTTTTTTGAGACAGGGTCTTGCTTTATAGTTCAGGCTGGTCCCAAACTCACTATGTAGTCCCAGCTGGCCTCGAACTCAAAATGATCCTCCTGCCTCAGCCTCCTGAGTGCTGGCAGTGAATATTTTAAAAAATTAAATCAATCTGTTTGTTCTGTCTGCCTTGTCCATAGCCTGTTTATATTATCTCTAAGCTTTGGTCATTGGTCATTATAGATTGAAAGGTCCTCATCTTTTTAGTGTACTTATAGCATTATATCACCTCGTGTTTTTTTACTGTATAAATTGCTTTTGAATGAAGAGCAGCTCCAATTTCATGCAGTATTCTTAAAGATTATTAAAGATCATTGGTGTTTTTTCTGATTTTTGGACTTTCATGGAAGGGATTTCTTAGAGAATTAAACAGGATGCCTTTGACTGTGGTAATTTCCGTTTGTGGAGATCTCTGACCTAGACCCTAGATCAGCAGACCTAGACCCATGGTCTTAACCCTCAGTGTAGTTATCCAGTGGCTGGACTTAGACTGACACTGGGGAATGGGAAGGGTGCTTATGTCTCCCCAGCCTGAGTTAGATGACAGCTTTGTTGGTGGTAGCTTTAAGGGATGTTTCTCCTTTGTTTCTGCCTCAAGCAGCATCCGGGGGAAAAGAAAGACAACATAACTGGGCAATGTAAAAGGGTTGGTGAGGGCAATGTAGGCAACATCTGTCACTCCATTGCTTGTCAGGATTATTTTAGCCGATTTGTCTGACTGGGCAGGTGTCCCCTCTCTCCCTCAGTGCTCCATGTGCATCCCTCTTGAAGCTTCGCACTCTGTTGAAGAGGACACTCATCCCAGGTAGAGAGGGGGTCGGGAAATTGGGCCGATTGAATCTATGTTCTTTTTTTTCCCCATCAGCTCAAGGCTACTTAATTGGGATCCATTGACTTCCTAAGGTCTATAACCTCTATGAAATTACTTGCTAAGTTTTGTTTATGCATTTGTGTGTGTTTCCTTGAGGAAGAGGGTCCATAGCTCTCATCAGATTCTCATTGGGGTCTGTGGATCCAAGCACAGTGGCACCTAGATAATGCTGTTTTCTGTTGTGTTTGTGTATTTCTCAAGCAAAAATAACAGGAAATTAGAAATACAAAGGGAAGTTGGGTGGTGGGATTTTTGTAATCCTAGGTCAGCAGTTACAGCATCTCTTTCTCATTTGCATGGAATATATTTTAGATGTCCAGCACACTACGTAGTCCTCAAAAGCTATGTTTTCTTTCAATCAAGAGTAACAAAAGGCTAGACTTAAACACAGAGAAGAGGTGATGTATAATAGGGTTGAAAATATCTGTTTGTGTCACAAATGTGCTTTATAACCATGGTGTATCAGAGATCTTCATTTAGTTACCTGTAAAATAAAAGGTCTGGAATAGATTTAAGGCTCCTTGTATCTTTAATATACTTTTTATGGAAGAATTCTGTGTGCTGGGATATCTAAAATGCATTTACACTAAAAGAGAAAGGAATCCTGTTTTGCCTGCCTCTGATTCTGAGTGACTGTACAAGAGAGGAAAGGACTGATTCGTTTCACAAGAGCAGTTTTGTGAATTTTTGGCTTTATTGGTCCAGAAGGTAGAAGAACACTTAAGCAAACACTAACCATAATTTGACTAAAGCTTTATTCCTTGACTGCAGTTTTTATAATGGAGAAATAATGGACCCATTTACTTGTTGGTTAAAGTTAAGTTTTATGAGATAAGTATAAATTTTAACTCACCAATTTGAATTTTTTCTTTTATTGAGTTAGCTGTTTAAACCAAGAAATCTTGAGTGTTTTATTTGAACCTTGTTCCACAATGAAGAGAATAATTTGAACTCCTTTAATGTGTTTGCAGTCATTATTTAGAAGCAAGGTCCTTGAATGAGAGAGATTTTCGGGACCGGAGATATATTGATGAATACAGAAATGACTACTGTGAAGGATATCTTCCTAGACATTATCACAGAGACATTGAAAGTGCTTATCGGATCCACTGCAGTAAATCCTCAGTCCGAAGCAGGAAAAGCAGTCCTAAAAGGAAGCATAATAGACACTGTTCAAGCCATCAGTCACATTCGGTATGATTGATTTCGTTTTTATTTTAAGTGAATTCTTATTTGTGTGTAAAAGCTCTTAAGGAGCTGTTAAGTTTCTAAAAGTTTCTTGTTTATGTAATGCTATTTGAAAGTATTATATTACTTTAATCTTTAGAGGAAATTTCCACATTCTTAGAGCTGATCTGTGTATTTAATAGCTAGCTCTCACTTGCCCATGTTGACTCAAATTCTGCAGACCAGATCATGAGTTTGTTGATTATAATAAAAATGTTTTTGTATTTATGTATTTGTGTGAAAAAAATGAAACACCCATCCTTTCTTTCAACTTAAACAATTTTTTACTTTGAAAACCTTTCCTGATGCTTAGTAACAAATATGGAAGGTTGTACTGTCAGATACTGAAATGTTGTTAGTCTATGTATACCGTAATTTCACAATACAGTGCATCATTGTAAACAACTAATTTCTGTTGAAACTGTGAAAATGGATGCTGAGTACAAAATGTATTAAAGACAGCCTTTTTAAACACTCAGTCATTTTCATTTGTTTAATCTGTAAGTTTGGAATTACTATTTTCTTTCCAAAGTTTTCTTCAGTAAAACTAGCTGTTAATAGACTAAACATTGAAATTAACTAGCCTTTATTTTTCCTTTTTATTTCAGTAGTATATTTTAAAATAAGGCTAAATGTGAACCATTTCAGCTAATCTTGACATTTTAAAACAATTTTTCTGACAAACTAGACATCTCAGCTCACAGCATATGCTAGTTATAGCTAGAGATAAGTAAATCATGACATTGCATTCTTTAAATTTCAAACTTAAATCAGTGTTTTAAAGAGACAATTGTGTTGTTTTTTCTATTGCCACTTTAAGTATCTTATCTGAAAATCTGTTCCTTGCCATGTTTTTCTTCTGTAACATAAACTGTGCCCTGTGAATTTCTGGGGACTGAATTTGAAATTGCTCCTGCCAACTGTTCGTGGCCTGGTGCTTATCTGAATGCCTGAATATCTCCCCGCTGAATGAATTGCGTATTCTGCCCTGAATTCACTCTGATATATTGATTGGCTGGACGATCTTGGTGCTGCCCACTTGCCGTTCCAGAAGAGCCACCGAAGGAAAAGATCCAGGAGTATAGAGGATGATGAGGAGGGTCACCTGATCTGTCAAAGTGGAGACGTTCTAAGAGCAAGATGTATAGAATATTTTTCAACACTTTTTAAACTTTGCAGACAGAATAATCTTTTTAAGAATAGTTTGTCAGCGGGGGGGGCTAAAGAACTCTTCATTGCTTTCTTGTTTTGTTTTTTGTGGGTTTGTTTGTTCTTTTGTATTTCTTCTTTTCTGTAGAATTTAAGTATTTCTACTCTATAAAGTTCCAAATTAATCAGTGGAATTTGAAATTAAAGCAGGAAAGATAGCTCTATCTAATTGTTTTTGTAGCAGCTGAAAATAAAATAATTTGAGTGCTGAAACCTTAGTTATGCTTTGATAGAGATCATTTGAAAATATTCCACACTTAAGCATTCATTGTTTGATTAACTAATCTGTACTCAAGTACTTATACTTCCTTTTCTCTCCCTCACTTAGATGAAATCGTGGACACTTTGGGTGAAGGGGCCTTTGGCAAAGTTGTAGAGTGCATTGATCATGACATGTAAGTTTTTTTCTTTTTTGAATATTCTGATATTTTTGATGGAGAATTTATAATTTAGACCATATATTTTAAGCGATAGCTGCATGTTTTCTTGAGATATTCAAGAAGATTTCTTAAGATATAATTTATCATGAGTGGTGCAGACTGGTTTTCGTTTTGTTCTGTTTTTTGCTTTTTTGGCTTTGGTGGGTTTTTTTCAGACAAGGTCTTGCTGTGTAGTTGAGGCTGGTCTTGAATTCACTATGTAACCCTGGCTGGCCTCGAATTCATGGCGATCCTCCTGCCCCAACCTCCTGAGTTCTGGGATTATAGGCATGTGCCACTCCACCCTGCTTTGAGTGTAGATTTTGGTCAGAATGTATCAGATAGAGTTCATTGAAATTAAAAGTGGATTTTCAAGTGGATTTGTTTTCCCAGAGGCCAGAAATGTTTTCCCATGGCCCTCTATAAGAGATTCCGGTACTTTGGGATTGCACTGACAGTAAAGCATATCTAAACTTGCATATTAGTTTTGTTTTGTTTTTTGAGACAGGGTCTTGCTGTGTAGCTCAGGCTGAGCTTGAACTCACTATAATGCAGGCTGGCCTCCAATTCATTATGTAGCCCATACTGGCCTCCCAACTCACTATGATCTGAGTGTTGGGATAATAGGCCTGCATCACTACACCCAGCTAATGTTAGCTTTCTAAACTATAAAGAAATTACTTAAAGCCTACAAAATAGAAGGATAAAATCTTTTTTCATTTTTCAGTGGCCCTAGTTGCCTTGCTGTGCCCCCCTGCCCCGCCTTAAGGCAGAATCTCATTAAATTGCCTAGGCTGGCTTTCAATTTAAGATCTTTCTGCCTCAGCCTTTTGAATAGCCCCTCTGCACTCAGCAAGTCCAAATTCTTCTTTTGGTTTTGAGATGAATGGCAGCTAGCTTTGCATTCACTGTGTAGCAGAGGTAGGCCTGGAATTCAAGGTGATCCTCCTGCCTCAGCCTTCTGAGTAGTTGGTTTACATGTGTGTGCCACCATGCTCAGCTTTCAAATTCCTTAATAAAAGATAATCTACTTGACCCTCTCTGCCTTATTTTGCCTTTTTTCTCTAGGTGTCACTTTTTTTGTGTGTGAATCCCTTAAATTTATAGAAATGGCACATTTTTAAAATGACATCTGAGGTTTTTTTTATCATACATTAAAATAATTCAAAAGGTTGTAATTTCCAGCTTGTCGTAAACATGAACTTTTAAAAAAACTTTACCTTGCTTTGTATTTGAGGGAATTGAGGGGGGGTTACTTTATCTCAATTTAAACTTTTTCCTCTGGGTTTTTAATGATACACCTAGGTTCATAGGCAGTACTGGTGCCAGCTGCTCAGGTCTGTATGCTCAAGTTCTTTTGCTTGCCACTGATCAAACCAAAAGATGCCATTTATTTGGTGAAAAGGAAAAAGGCTTTCTTCACAATGAGCTCCAAGGAGATGGAAGGGCTTCATCTGCCTCACACCATCTCTGCGTCCAGAGTGCCGGGGGTCTTTTACAGTAAGGAATAGAAAGGAGAGAGGGTACAATGAGACAAAGTTCCATTTTGCCCTGCTGGTTCCAGAATTAGGACTGTGTGCTTTGTAATTTAAAATATTTGTTATTAAAGAGCCATACAATAATAATTTCAGCACAGAATCTTTTCTCAGTGATTCTTAATATAACTAAGTATCACAGCAGTGCATAGGAAAGAAGTAAGCATGATACCATAGAACCACTTGTTCCTTGCAAGGAGCAGCGGTCTTCCAGGTGGAAAATCTAGGTGTGTGTCACACAGGGTACTAGTCACATGCAGTTGGAGGTGGGCATAAGGTAAGACTGATACTAGGAGTGTGGGTCAAGAGGTGCAGTTCAGATGAGGACTTAGATGTAAGGAGCTCAGTAGAAGATCCGACATGAGAAAAACAATATGTAAACCTGGAGTGCAGCTCAGCTGGTGCCGAGATCAGCAGGTGAATTGTAATGGGAGCCCTTCCTTGAGGTGGCAGTCTAACCACAGCTGGTGGTCTAAGTTTCCACTAATGTACCGGAAGAGTTGAGAAGAGCAAGGATCTCCCTCCATGGTTTTATCAGTTTAATTCAGGCACGTACGTAAGAATTGTGTGTGGTCTTTATTGTACTTTCAGAGCCAGAGTCATGGAGGGGGATAGGGGAAATTCTTCACTTGTTCAAAACATACATATATGAGCCTGGGATAGAAATATTTAATTGTTTTATCCTAATGAAGCTGAGAAATTACAACAGGGTCTTTTCTTGGTAAATGATAGCCCTATTCCAGCTCAAATTTTCATAAAGCATTTTTAACATTTTCATTTCCCTAACTCAAAATTACACATCTAAGGTATTTGTTATATATCCCTACTTACACAAAATTTACAATATTTAACAATAGATTGCTTCTAGTGTTTTGATCACTTTGCTAGGTTAGATATGTAGTCGAGTCCTAATTTATATTTCCTATCAAAGAATTCAAAGTACAGTGGACTTCTCCCTTTTTTCCTATTCTCTGTTTGGATCTGAAGTAATAAGTATGTTATATATGTAAATGATTATGAAAGGCTTCTAACTCCTTACCATACCCATCAGTATTTCCTCATTATGGCTCATCTGATGATAATTTGCATAGTTGTAACATCATATTATTTATGTAGCTGTCCATCGTGAGAACCTTGATTTTCCTCATTGGCTAAATCCTGAAGCCCAAATTCAATCTGCAAAGCCTTGAAGGAATCTTAACATCATAACCACTTCATCCTTACCATCATTCATGAACACACTTGATTGCATGCTTAGAAATGTTTTATTCTTGGGCTGGGCATGTAGCTCAGGAGAAGAGCACTTGCCTAGCATATTCAAGGCCCCAGAACCATCAAAAAAAGAAATGTTTTATCCTTGAACTTATTTTTATTTTAGTTTTTATAAAGAATATTATCCTAAATTATCTTTTATTATCACCTCGTCTTCTGCTGTAAAAAAGTGAATAAAAGTTACATTTTAATAATACATGGAAATATTTTTAGACTCACAGAAAAGTTGCAGAATGGTTCAGAGAGTTCCCAGAATCCTTCAGCCAGATCCTCTAAATGCTAAAACATTTGACAGTATTTGTTTTATCATTCTCATTGTGTACATGTCATATTTCAAATTTTGCCAGCTAATGTACAGGTCTTACATTCACCAGTTGTACCCCATTAATATTCTTTTAAAATTTCCTAAGACTCTTAGTTTCTGAATATTTAATTAAGGTGTTCTACTTAGTAGTATTCAGTAGGTGAAAGTATACATTCTTAGGCATATTACACCTAAAGTTTATTGAAATGTATTGCCGCAGACCAGCTGCAGTCGATGTGCAGTCGATGTAGGGTAGGAAGGGGAGATGTCCTGGGCTGGCGATGAGAAAAGAACCTTCACAAGCAATGTTCAGGTTCCCTCTGAGAAGTCTCAGGGTCTGATTTATTTTTATATCTTTAAGCAATAGCTAGGAGGCATTGGGTGGAACATGTTTACATTTTAGGTTGCCTTAGCAATTTCTATTGAAGTAAAGGTTATTTTTTGCTAAACAAAGTACAATTTTTCTAAGCTGTTTCATCAGGAATACATATTTAAAAATTATAATTGTTCCCTTATTTACCCACACCTAAACAGAACAGAAAGTAACTTAATCAAAATCTTTATATCAGCGGGGGTACAAGCGAGATTTAATCAACTAAGTGTCAAACTTGTGGTCACCAGGTGGCCCTTGAGAAACTACACAATGGTTAATATAGTTTGCTATTAGCACCCTATTTTTCTATACCTCTATTCATCTTAACTAAATGTCATTTGGGTTCATAGTCCATGAGCAGGAGATATTTACAGCACTTGGAGAAATACTGAGTAACTTGTCTCCTTAATGCATTTACCTGTCTTAACTTTCTTTCTTTTTCCCATTTTCCACTATTTCTTACATCTAAAGTCTGTCCTTTCAATCTCTTCGTAAGACCCTTTTAGTAAAAAGAATGTCAGCAATAAGAGGGGGAGTCATAGGAGTGGGGAAACGGGGTTTGAGGAGAGGTTTCTTTAGGAGTGGAAGTGGCAATAGAACTAAGAGAAACTGGAATTTGGGGCTTGTGAGCCAGATCAGATTTCAATATGTCATTACCAATGTGCCTCATGGAGAGTTTGTTGTTAGTCACAAACACAGTGACTCCTGTGATCAGAGTAACAATTATAAACATTATGGCAAGAAAAAATAAAACACGAGGGTACAATGTGTTCCACCCTTTCTTTCCCCCAGCTGGAACTTTGTCAAGCAGCATTGGAGGTCAGTTGGGCTTCGCCAATGTATCTTTGTTTTTTTGTTTTTTGTTTTTTGGGGTTTTTTGGTACTGGGGATCGAACTCCAGACCTTGTGCTTGTAAAGCAGGTGGCAGAACCGCTGAGCTAAATCCCCAGCCAGAATGTATCTTTTATTTGCATTAGAGTGGCCTATAAAAAGTGACTACATGTACCCATAGATAAATATCACACTGTTTCACATTGTCTTTTTTCCTCTTTTTTTTTTTTTGAGACGGGTTCTTACTATGTAGTTTAGGCTCGTCTTGAACTCAGTCTAAGCTGGCCTCAAACTCATGGCAGTCCTCCTGCTTCAGCCTCCTGAGTGCTGGGACTACAGGCGTCACCATGCCTAGTTCAATATTTTATTTTTATATCCATAATTACTGAGATATGTAGGAGTAGAAATTTGCCACAGGTTTTGGTTTGGGTTTTTTTGGAGTGGTGGTGGTGTTGATGATGAGGCCTTGGACATGTTAGACAAGTGCTGTCTGACTGAGCCACATTCCCAGGCTTGACAGTTTTAACAGTTCTTTTAGTCTTGAGATCAGCACCAAGCATCATAGGAAGATTTATCATCAGAAAACGTGTAGTAAAAATAAGGACCAAGGGAGGTTATGTAAAGGTGCAAATTTAAATGATGAATGTCATTATATTGTATACCTAAAATGTACCAATAAAATTTTAAAAATACATTAGAAAGTATAGTGATTCATCAAGTCTGACCTTCACTGGTACTTTGAAAGCAATGAATTGGAAACCAGCAGCCATAGGAAAAGTTTTGCTACACAGCTGTTACATTTGTTTCTTGACCTGGAAGATGTTTTAGGGTCTAGGAAGTTTTCTTTGTAAAGTGGAAGTATCTAAGTAAGAAAGGTTTGTAAGCTAGCTCATCTTCAGGCAGATCAGGTGTAGAAAAGAGGTCAAGGGGCTGAGATTTAGCTCAGTGATTTCGGCGCTAGCCTGGCAAGCGCAAGGTCCCGAGTTCAATCCCCAGTACAAAAAAAAAAAAAAAGCACAAAAGGAGGTTGAAAATTTGAAAATCGGTTTCCTCAATATTCACGGCTCTATACTTTTTTTGAAATAGTCTTACAAATGTCACAATCTAAAACCCACTGATCTAAACTAGTTCTTCATTCTTGCCAGTGAAAGTACAAAGCATATTCTTGGCTTCATGACTTGTAGTTGGTGTCTTTGCTGAGTGTTTCATTTTCCTACCAACTTGATGGTCTCACAGCTATCTTTCCAGGACTCAGTTCTGTGCTGTAAATAGTTGTTTTAACGTATGAATACTTAGGGTTTTGCCTCTTCTGTGAAAAAATCTGTTGTTCACCTGTCTCTTGCATTAGACTGTTAGGCATGTAGGAACAAATCCATCTCTTTGTCACTAGCACTTATACATTATCTGATACCAAGTAGTTGTAGCCTGGTGAATGAATGCTTTCAACCCTAAAATATTTATTCTTGGTTTATGTTTTTATATATATAAATTAATATATGTAATATATATTTTTTGTATAAGGTCTAGGTAAATGTAAAATTTAGAGAGTAAATTTAAAATTTGTAAGTATTAAGGAATTACTTCATATATACTCTGTTAGAATGTTATATAGAATTTGGTATATCTGAAAAATTATTTTAGAAAAACAGCATAGAGCAATTGGTAATGAAGATTATAGATTAAAGGAAATATGACTTTAACCCCCTCCAGTACATTTAACGTATTTGTCTTTTGTTTTTTAGGGATGGCTTACACGTAGCAGTGAAGATTGTAAAAAATGTAGGCCGTTATCGTGAGGCAGCTCGTTCAGAAATCCAAGTATTAGAGCATTTAAACAGTACAGATCCCAGTAGTGTCTTGTGAGTATAAATCTGAACTATGAGCCATAGTATTACTTGAAATAATCAGAATTCTGTGGACTCAGTTATTATTTTGATCTCTTTTAGTCGATGTGTCCAGATGCTAGAATGGTTTGATCATCATGGTCATGTTTGCATTGTGTTTGAACTGCTGGGACTTAGTACCTATGATTTCATTAAGGAAAATAGCTTTCTGCCATTTCAAATTGATCACATCAGGCAGATGGCATATCAGATCTGCCAATCAATAAATTGTAAGTATAGTTGATAAATCTTTATAAACACCAGAAGTTTTTCTTATTATATAAGCAACATAATACACACAAAGATGAAACCCTTTTGGACCACCATATCCATTGCCAAGGAGTGATATTGTCACTCCTTCCAATATCAGTTACATTTTGAATTGAAACTAATAATGTCTTTTTGTTCTCTTTGTAGTTTTGCATCATAATAAATTAACCCATACAGATCTGAAACCTGAAAATATTTTATTTGTAAAGTCTGACTACGTGGTCAAATATAATTCTAAAATGGTAAGTTAAAAGACTTGTTTTACTTTGGGTGGTTTTCTTTAAAAGTAATTTTACTTGATGATCCTTGAGGAGTTTCACTTCCGAACCTTGTTATATCCTGATGTTTAACCACAAAAGGACTAGGGCGGAGCGTATAGCTTTAGTGGTGGAGTACTTGCCTAACACGTGCAAGGCTCTCGTTTCAATCCTCAGCACTGCAAAGAAAAAAGAAATTCCTGTTAAGGCTTTTTTAGTAGTGCTGTAAAATATTTTATGCCTTTAGTGAGTTTTCATGTATATTCAATAATTTTTCTCTAGAAACGTGATGAGCGCACACTGAAAAACACAGACATCAAAGTTGTTGACTTTGGAAGTGCAACATATGATGATGAACATCATAGTACTTTGGTATCCACACGGCACTACAGAGCTCCAGAGGTTATTTTGGGTCAGTAGACACTGTACCTCCTGTACTGTAACTGAAGTTTTTGTTGTTAAAGCTTTTATTGGGGAGGGCAAGGATGTGGCTAGAATGATCTTCTTAGCAATATGCAGAACACATTTTCTGTTTTGATAAAAAATGTGTGGGTGAGCTGGGGATTTAGCTCAGTGGTTCTGCCACCTGCCTCACAAGCACAAGGTCCCGAGTTCAATCCCTGGTACCAAGAAAAATAAAAAACTAGTGTGGGCATTAATATATTTTTCACGGCTGATAAAAATGTAATACCATTTGTGATACCACTTGATAACCCACGAGGTGGTAATTTTCGAACAAGTTAATCTTAAGTGATATGAGGCTGGGGATTTAGCTCAATGGTTCTGCCGCCTGCCTCGCAAACGCAGTGTCCTGAGTTCTATCCCCGGTACCAAAAATAAAAGAATAGGTTCTGTTAGCAAAGTGCCTTGTAGCAATGGGATTTTGAAGTTTTGTAGGTACCTATTTTCACACTGCAACAAAAGTATGATTTTGGTAAAAATGCTAAGGGTTTAACTGGCAGAATCGACTCAGAGTAGACAAAAGGTCAAAAGAATAAGAAAGAGGGTCCTGTCAAGAGGAGTGTCTGACATTCATTGCTAGGAGAAAGAATGGAAAAGAAAATGAGTTAAGATGAAGTTTTGAAATGAGATGGAATTCAGTAAGGGAGTGCTTGTGTTATACCTCAAAATTTGTATACGTAAAATTAATTAATTTGTTTGTTTATTTATTGGTACCGGGGATTGAACTCGGGTCCTTGCACTTGCAAGACAGGCAGCAAAACCACTGAGCTAAATCCCCGGCCTTATACTTAAAATTTAAAAGTTAGAGATCAGGCCATGTATTAAGGGGTGGGGCCTCTTGGAGACAGTGGGAGAAGTTCATATCAGGTGCTAATGAGAGGTGGTTCTAAAAGCAGTCAGTCAAGAGAGAGTTGATAAAAATCTGAGATTGGTGTCTTTAGCCTTGAGGAAAAGGAATCTGAAGATTGGGAGAGTAGAAGGGTTCCTTGTGTGTGGAGTATACCTGAGGGTGAAGGCAGAATACGATTAGAGAGGAAGATGTAACATGTCAGTGCTACGACAGAGGGAAGGCAGATTGTGTTAGATGCTGACCATTAACAGGTAAGGTTGGAACAGGGTGGGAAAATGAATGATGAGGGATTTGAGAGTTCCAGAAGTGACTTCTCCAAAAATGGGAGCATGTGCTGCAGAAGGTTACAGTCAACCTGGTAGAAAGCGATGCAGTGTTAAGAACTGGGTGTGGTTGAAAAAAAACTTTTTATCTGAGGTTTGGGTTCTAGTGTTCGTATGTTCTGTATGTGTTGACCACAAGTCAACACCATGGTATATTATCCATGTATTCAAATAATGGGCACCGTGGGGGTAAACAAAAATGTCGCAGTTAGGGCCTTTGAACATACTGCTTCTTCCTTTGTCTCTAACTCCAGTGGTGTTACTGAAAGTCTTCTAAAGTAGGTTATATTTTTGTATTACTGATTTACCAAATATTTGACCTTTAAAAGATTAAAATGTCCATATGGTTTGTTCCTTTCAATTGAATATAGGCGTAAGAAAGCTCAGTATTTTGTTCATTCCTGAATGGTATTACTATTGAAAATTATGAAGGAGAAAGTACATATCATCATGTATATATAGCCTAAAGTGTGTGTGTATATATATGTACCTCCCTGTCTGTGCATTTAAGTGTCTCTAATTTCTGCTTACCTGTGAAAAACGTACTTACAATTTCTATTACAATTTTTATATAATTTGTAATATTTTTTAAATGAAAGAAATAAACTCACTTTTTAAGCTGGTGATAATTGAAAAGGGCTGAGTAATAATGTTTTGAGAATAGTTATAAACCTATTATTTGCACTAATGTAGAAATGCATGGATGTACCATGAATAAAGTATAATAGTTGTAGCAGTGTTGCCCTTCATGTGAAGAGAAATAATGGAATGGTAGTTGGAAAATGCTAGTCCCTCTTTCATTGTAAATGCCCCCTCTCAGTTAAGATACTGTATTTTGATCTAAGCATATGGATCATATTGTGTAATTGTTTTGAGGGCAAACCTGGAATTTATCATGTTCCCCAAATAGAATATATAAAGAGCAGCCATATAGGGAATGATTTCGTTAAGATTTCCAGTTAAAAGTTGCATAGTAAGATGTTTGTGTTTGTTTTAAATAGCTTTAGGTTGGTCTCAGCCTTGTGATGTTTGGAGCATAGGTTGCATTCTTATTGAATATTACCTTGGATTCACAGTCTTTCAGGTACGTGTCTAGTAATTTTTATTTAATAATTTATGATGAATTTTAAGTGTTAAAGCACGTTAAAATTTTATCTTTCCTGTTGGAAAGTTGCCATGTATCACTATTGAGATTAAAACATATATATGCAAATTGTCATCTTCTCTAAAACCACAGTAAAATGAAATTTACTGTTAGTGAATGGTCATAGCTCAATTTGCATGTAATTGACATCTTTAATGCATGGTTCTTCTACAGCTCATAATGTCTCATGTTCCCTTCTTCTTTTTTTTTTTTGGTACCGGGGATCGAACTCAGGTCCTTGCCGCCTGCAAGGCAGGCAGCAGAACCACTGAGCTAAATCCCTGGGCCTCTTATTTTTAATTATAGATCTCCATATATTTGCATTAGTGTTGGCAAGACTAGTTTTAATTCATCTGTGGTTGTGTTGAATATTGTATTCTTTTTTGCAAAAATTCAAGAAAACAACTGTTTTACTCTTTAAGAATTCAGCATCTAAAAAAAAAGTATTCAGCATTTATAATGTCTTGGGCATTTCTAAGTTCAGAGTAAATAGCATCTCTGTCCTCAAAGAAGTCAAGCAAAAGACAAGGAAAACTATTACAACGTAGCATGGTATTTCCTACAGTGGAACAGTGTAAGAAGTGTAGGGGGATCCAGGAATAGTCAGAAACCTGGGGTGTGATAAGAAGCAGCAGCAGTATCTGAATGCAGAGGAGTAGAGGAGCTTGCTATAGTTGGGAAGCGTAATGTTGTCAGCCTCTTGTGTAAATGGGAAGGTGACCACAGCGGGCAAGGCCTGGCAGTGGGCGGGGCCTGGCTTGTCAAGGACTGCTTTGAAAGGTATTTGTTTTACCCTTGAAAACAGTGGTTTCCAAATGTAGACTGGCCCAATTTTGTAGCGATACCATTCTTAATCTGTTTATCCCTCCTACAATTACAGTGTCCCACTTATGAGGTGATGGTGGTAGTTGTTGGTAGTTGAATTTTTAAAGTGGAAGTCTTTATTTGAGAAAACAAAAATTAAAAACCCTATTTTGGTTTCCTTTTTTTCTCTTATAATTTTACTTACATCTAAAAGTCTTGAAACCTTTGGTGATGCACCTTCTGAAGAATGAATGCACTTGCGGTGCGATCAAGATGTTCCATTGTTGAGTTTTGCTTTGTTTATGGAAATCCCAGCTCAATACTGTTAAGGTTGACTGGAAGTTATGGCAGTGTAGGGGCAAAGACTCAGAGTTAAGAGTCACCTCGGGGGCCAGGGATTTAGCTCAGTGCTTCCACCGCCTGCCTCGCAAACTTAAGGACCCGAGTTCGATCCCTGGTACCAAAAAAATAAAATAAAGTAAAACTTTAAAAAAAAAAAAAAAAAAAAAGAGTCACCTCGGGGGCTATAAAACAAGCACAAGTTCACTGCTTGTGGGCCTCGCACGAGGCTTTTGTCTGTCTGATTGGTAGAAATCCTATTGAAAGTACTGTTGGGTTGGTAGACAGGTTCAGTGTCTAGAACCATGGTTATCAATCATTTCTGGCTGGTGGTGTCTGGTTTTACAGTAGTGAGCTTGCAGGGTCCAGAAAACGTTAAGCATAGCTCATACTTCATTCTGACTCAATTCGAACAAGTGCTTCAAATGATTTCGTAATTGTAAGTCACTTTGAGGTCTTAAAGTTGAGATTATTAACAATTTTAGATTTTTATATTTTAATTCCATCCTGTAAAATAGCCTTAAATTAAAAACGTTTATTAAAATATGGAGCTAGATTTATTTCTTTTATGAATTACTTTTTTGGGGGGGTTACCGGGGATCGAACTCAGGACCTCATGCTTGGGAGGCAAACAGCGCCATCACTGAGCTAAATCCCTGGCCCATGAATTACTGACATTTTGAAGGCAATGCACCAGGCACTGTAGCTAATAGATTTAGAAAGTATTGCACAGACCTTGCTGTCTTGAACAAGGGTTGGCAAACTGCCCCATGGTGAAGTTGTGTCTAATGCCTGTTTTTAAAAAGGATTAGAGAGTAGAAATGTAGATCACTTGCTTAATATGTGCAAGGCCCTGGGTTCAATCCCTAGCCTTGTAAATAATAACGTAAAATAGAGGCCAGTTTGTGAGCAGCCAAGTCAAATGTTTACTGTTTGGCTCTGTACTGAAAAAGTTTGCCAACCTCTGCTCTAGAAGCTTACCATTTATTTCAGCTGCATGTTAGCAGTTTTCTATTCTACTTTAGCTAAAGCTATATCACTGTATAGTTTTTAAGAGTGTGAACTTTGTTTTGGGTTTATGGCTGAACTTTCCTCATTCATGAGCTATATGACTTGGAGCTAATGTTTTAGCATCTTAAAATCACATTCCCACATAACACCTCAGGATTGTTGTGAGAATTATTGGCCTGGAATATATGTGGTAGTAAGTGGGCTGTTTGTTGGGTAACAGAGATTAACTTTGATTAAAATAGCTGATTAAATGAAGAGGCAGTTTTCTAGTAATCTTTTCCACTTGTTCCTCAGCTGAACAGAGCAAGAAGCACAAATGAAGGAAGTTGTTCCTGTTTTACATTGAACAACTCAATGTGTCAATTGCTATCAGACCTTGCTAATCCATCTCAGAGACTTTAGTTTGTGTTTGTACCAGACAGCACAGCTCATTCAGTGTTGTTCCATCTTTGGGGAATTGTGTAATGTAAATCCTCTAGCTGGCCAGTCTCGTCCTTCTGTATCAGCACAATATTATATTCCCATGTTCTCTTTTAATATGCATGTAAGAAATAGTTTTCCAGATTCCTTATTTCTACATTCTTTGTAGACTCATGATAGTAAAGAGCATCTGGCAATGATGGAACGAATACTAGGACCCATCCCAACACATATGATTCAGAAGACAAGGTATGCATTAAGATTAAAGTCTTTTGTTGGGTACATGCAGTGACCTCTCTCCATACTACAGAAGACCTGAAATTGTCCATAATCCTTTCAAGAATTGTGGATTGTTTTTTGTTTTTCTGGGCTAGTGACACTATAATACATCCTACCCTGTAAAGCCATTTTTTCAAAACACAGTTCACTGTTTACCTTATTGATCTAATAAAGAAATGGTGGGATTTTTTTACACTTGAGTTAAACTTTGCATAAATAATACTTAGACTGTAGAAGAGCTTATCTTTCTGGAGTCATATTAGTCTGAGTTGGAATTTCTTGCTGTTGCTAACCAATTATATGTCCTCCAACAAGATACTGTAGTGTTTTCAAACACAGCTTCAGCAGAGCAGTCACCTAGGGGGTTAAAGACCTCTAGCCCCTGAAATCAGAATTCACAGGAGTCTTTTTAAAGCTGGCATTGTCCCATGTATGATATTTGGGAAGAACTTAGTTGGAATGTTAAATCTGAGGGGGTGGAAGGTAAAGCAAGATACTGTTTAGGGTGTCCTATCATTGTTAGTTTTTTTAAAATTGTAAGCAGGTGTGTGTGTGTGTACCTAGAGAGATGCTGTACTTCCATCTGTCCCCCATCCCCTGGTTGGGGCAGGGTAGAGATGTGGATCTTCTTTTACTTACTAATTCAGACTTCTTTTGCCTTGTAGAAAACACAAGTATTTTCACCATAACCAGCTAGATTGGGATGAACATAGTTCTGCTGGTAGATATGTTAGGAGACGCTGCAAACCACTAAAGGTAAAAGGGGAAAAAGTTAACATTAAGAAAATAACATTTACACTATTCTTAAAATCTTTTTTAACAAAAATATTTTTCCCCTCAGGAATTTATGCTCAGTCATGATGAAGAGCATGAGAAGCTGTTTGACCTGGTTCGAAGAATGTTAGAATATGATCCAACTAAAAGAATTACCTTGGATGAAGCATTACAGCATCCTTTCTTTGACTTATTAAAAAAGAAATGAAAGTCAATGGGCTTCCTATATGCTTCTCTAGAAGAGATTTCTTTAAGACTGTGTCAGTCAACTAAACATTCTAATATTTTTGTAAACATTAAATTATTTTGTACAGTTAAGTGTAAATACTGTACGTTTTGTATCAGCATAATTGCCTTGTTAAGTATGGTCTTGATAATGAATATAAAAGTTAATAATTTCTTTTCTTTTTGAGATTGCTATTTTTAAGGCCTTTGGAATATCTTTGTGTCCAGTGATAAATGTGATTGATCTTGTCTTTTGTACATGGAGGTCAACTTTGAAGTGATTTTTTTTTTTTCTTTTTTTTTTTTTGAGTAAAAGAAAATCTTGACTACTATATATTCTTAAGTGAATAGTTTTTAAATACCTCAAAATTAGAGCCTTTATTTCTTTAATCATAATTCTAGGCAGACAGATACTAGAAACCAAAACCTGCAGAAAATAATTACTGTTAGCGTTTTATTGAACCCTGACTTTAATTTTGTTTTACTTGGGTGAGGTCAGTGGGCACAAGTGTTCCTGCAGAGGCATCCAGTCTGTCCATTCTGATGGGTTGTTTAATAAAGACAAGTACACATTTCATTTAACATTAACTTCTGGTTGGAAAGTCATGTTGAAAAATCCTGTTTTTCAAGGGTGGTTTGGTGAGTCAGACATCCAAAAATAGGGATGCTGATGACTGAGACTTTTAAGTTTTTGTTTTGTTTGGTGCTAGGGATCAAACTCAGGGCCTCACGCATGCTAGGCAAGTGATCTAGCCTGAGCTACACCCTCAGCCTCTTAGGTTTTAGGTTTTTTGTTTGTTTGTTTGTTTTTTAGGTTTTAGTTTTTAATGCCATGTCCTGAGGAGTCTTGAAATTGCCTAATATGTTTCCTTAACAAATACACCCCCAGCTTGTAAGGATTAAGGTTATTATGAAGCAATGTATGCTTGCAGCAATTCCTTTTTAAATTTCCAAAATTTGTTTGGTTAAGAAAAATTTTGCCTATAGGCATTTTTTCCTAGTGTATCTGTTTTCACATAAAAACTACATGGCAAATGTTACTTAATTTAGTAACATATTCAGTCTGCAAGATAGAATTTTTCATTACAGAATTCATAGTCAGATACTGGTTTTTTGTTGAAAATATTCCCGTTTCATAAAGACATTTCGGGTAGCTTTGAGTTGTATAAACAGAAAACGTGTGGAACTCTTCAACATGATACTAGTGAAGCCAGACTGGATTTTCTGTCTTCTCCAGAGGCAGCGCTTGCCAGTACCATAAAGCTGTGTTCTGGAAGTTGACTTGAAATCTAAAGCTGAAACATTTACCATAGAATCACTGCATAAATTACATTTAGACCTGTGATACAATTCATGTAGAGTGAAGCTGCTCTTGAGGTGAACTATATTTTATGTGGTAATGTTTCTTAAAGGAGCATTTGGTATTTTTTTTAAAGTTTTTCTTTCTTAAACTAGCAGTGTTAGTATATGAGGTGTGATTGAAAAATATGAGTGGTACTTTTTTTAATGTATTACTGTGAGTGACACATTGCCATTAATCCCCCTCAAGATGAGCCCCTCCCCTCCTTGAACACATTCATCCTTCTTGTCCAGTTGCCTTCTGATGATGTTCTAAAAGTCCTTTTTCATGAATGTCTAGTTGGGTTGTCAGGACTGCCGTGATGTTGAGTTGATTCAAAACATTTACTTTTCATGGTCATTTTGATTTGGGGGAAGAACCAGAAGGCTCACGCACAGTGCCAGATCTGGTGAGCAAGGTGAATGAGGGCACACCATCATGGCTTTCCAAGCCTCCCTTTCTGTTGGATATATTTAGCAAAACATTCATTATGTTTTGACTGTACCCCATAAATACACCCACAAAAGACTTGAAGAACTGCTTCAAAAAGTGGCGTGAAGGGTGGGGTATGTTTGAAATGATGGGGGGTGTTGAGGGAGATCAATGGCAATGAGTTTTACTGTGATAATTTTTAAAAAATTCGAACATTGACCATATATTTTTATCACACCTTGTACAGATTAAGATGTTTGCCATATTTTAGTTTCTACTCCATTTCCATTTCATTCTATTCCTCCTTACCCAAGCTTCCTGTGCTTTCCCTACGTGTTTCAATTTCCACATGTGTTAACTTTCCACCAGAAAGTCGTTCTCAGGAGCTGAACTCAGAATATAGGGGGCAAGGAAAACAGTCAACATTATTTGTTACTGAGAAGTTAATGATTGTTCACATCCTTTCTCTTCTGAAGACTTAACATTATTAACCAAGAGTATTCCTAATTCCTGGACCTACACAATTTTAAGAATTATTGTGAAGTTATTAAAAATTAGGACCATTTTTTGAGACAGGATCGCAGTACATTGCCCAGGTGGCTTCACACTTGATCCTGCTGCCCCAACCTCCGATGGAGCTGGGCTTGCCGGCCATTTGATTGCATCCTTTTCAAGATTCTACCTTTTGTTGCGTTTTTCCTTTGTGAAGCTCCAGGGTTTTTGTTTCTTTGTGTTGTTGCTCTTTCTGTTTCGTGTTTGTTTTTATAGTGCTTGAAATATATGAATGTGTAAATGCAGATCATGTTAAGTTGAGGTGTTTTTCTTAGTAATTTGACATAGTATCTAGAAATTCCATCAAAGTTGAGCTGAGTTCTCTTGAGACATTTATGAATGTACAGATGAATAGATGGTTTTTAGTTTTCTGTTGCTACTTTTTGAGGTATTTCATTGTGCATTCCTCAGAATTTTCAGAGTAGATGAATTACATTGATTGCAGTTAGTAAAGCTAACAGTAGGAGGCAGACTGTCCTGTGAAGTTTAGTAGTAATAATAAAGTAATCCTGAAGAGCTAGAAACCAGAGCAATTGGAAATGACATGCCCAAGTCTTCCAATAATTATAGTAAGTGTGACACTGGCTTGCTGCATTCTAGCATTGTGCTAGGAAGTAATATGCCAAATCAGTGAATCAGATGTCAGTTTGATTCTTGTTCACAGTTCTGTGAAATGACTTGGAATGAAATGGAGTGCAGAAAGTTGTATTACTTTGATTGTATTACTTGATGTATTACATTTAAAACTTTTAAGTATATGTTTACACTACGTAATGTATTCATTGTCTGGTATTGGTACATATATATATATTTTATCTTGATCTTTCCTCTCCTTCCCCTCCTCTTCCCATATCCACAGAGTCTTATCTCCGTTTCCTAACATCTTTCATTTTGCTCTGTTATATTTTGAATTTCTCATATAAACCATTTGATATTTAATCTGTGCCTGATAAATTTCACTTAGCATTACAAAGTGCAGCCATTTTCCCACAAATGACTCAAATTTATCCTTTGTGACTGAGTAGTACTTCATAGTGTCTATTACTAAATTTTCTTTATCCAGTCATCTGCTAATGTACGACATACAGACTTCATAATTTAGCTGTTATGAAATATGTTGCTGTGAGCATGAATATGCATGCATCACTGTAATGTGATGACTTTGACATTTTAGAAAATACCCAGAAGGAAATCTGTGTCAAGTGGAATTTCTTCTTTTAGGTTTTAGGTGATGTCCCCACTGATTTCCGTAATGGTTGTATTAGTTCACATTCCCATCAGTAATACAGAAGCATTCCCAATAACCTCACCTGCATTTGTTTTTGGGTGTTTTGAGTTCTTAATAGCCAGTCTTTGTGAAGTAAGGTGAATTTCAATGTTTTAATTTCCATTTCTCTCATGGCCAAAGATGCTGAACATTTTTTATGCACTTAATGGCCATTTGCACATCTTTTGAGATGTGCCTGTTAATTTCAGTTGCCTGTTTTTTGATACGGCCTTTTATTCGGGAGGGCAGTTGAATTTTTTTTTTTTAGTTCTTTAAATATTAGTCTAGCTATTAATCCTGAGGAATAGCTAGCAAAATCTTTTTCCCATTTTGTTGGTTGTGTCTTCATTCTGTTGTTTCCTTTGCTGTGCAACCTTTTAATTTATATAATCCTATTTGTTGATTGTTGGTAATATTTTTGTGCAGTTGGAGTTCTGTTGAGAAAGTCCTTATGCCTATTTGTTTTACCTGTCTTCCAGCAGATTTTCTGTTTTTGTGTCTAGTTCTTTGATCTATTTTTTATTTTATTTTAGTGTAGGATGAGAGGTAGTGGGTATATATTCATTCTTCTGCATGTGTATAGCCAGTTTTTCCAGCACCATTTGTTAAAGGCTATGTTTTGGGGTCTTTTGTTGAAATCAGATGGCTGGATGTGTCTGAGGTGGTTTCTGTATCCTCTAATCTGTTCTGTTGATCCTGCTTTTGTGCCAGTACCATGCTATTTTTACCACTGTAGCTTTGTAATGTAACCTGAGTGATGTCTCTTGCTTTGCTCTGTTGCTCAGGATTGCTTTTGCTATTCTGCCTCTCTCGGTTGTGTATAACTTTTAGGATTGTTTTGTTCTAGTTCTGTGAGCAATGCTGTTGGTGTTTTGGTTGGAACTGCATTAAATATATATCATTTTTGGTAATCTGGCCATTTTGACAATACTCTATTAGTTCTGCCTATCCAGGAACATCCTATTTTTGGATGTACTCTTCAGGCTCTCTTTATCTTTTTTTAAAGAGTGCTAATAGTTTTCGTTATAGAGGTGTTTCACTTCCTTAGTTAACTTCCTAGGTGTTTTCTTAAGCTATTGTGAGTATTATTTTCCTCATTTCTCAGTGGTGATTCGTTGTGTACGGAAATGCTATTAATTTTTGTGTGGTGACTTTGTATCCTGCTACTTTGCTGATTTTATTCCAGGAGCCTTTTGGTGGCTTTTTGGGGTCTTTATACATGTCATCTTTGAGTAGGATAGTTTGATTTCATACTTTGCTATACATATATCCTTTTTATTTCTTTCTCTTCCCTGATTTCTGAGGCTGAAGTTTCAAGCACTATATTAAATAGGGGTGATGAGTGGACACTCTTGTCTTGTTGCTGATTTTAGAGGGAAAGCTTTCAGTTGTCATTTAGTATGATGTTGTGGGTTTGTCATGAATGGCTTTTATCAGTTTGAGATAAGGTCCTTGTATCCTGTTTATCTCAGGGATAAAGCCAGTTTGGTCTTGGTGTATGATCTTATTAATGATGTGTTACCTTCTGTTTACCAGCATCTTGAAGAATTTGGCACCTGTGTTCATTAAGAAAATTGCCCTGTAGTTTTTTTTTTAAGTCCTTGTCTGGTTTCAGTGTCAGGCAATACTAGCGTCCAGGAGTGAGTTTGACAGAGCTCTTTCTCTTTCAGTTTCATGAAAGAGTCCAAGGAGTATTGGTGTTAGATTTTCCCTGAAGTTCTGGTCGACATTTGTGGTAAGTCTATCAGGTCCTGGGCTTTTCTTAGGTTGGTAGGATTTTTATGACTATTTTTTTGCCTATTACTGACCTATTCAGAGTTTTTATATCTTCTTGATTCAATTTTGGTAATTCATGTGTGTCTAGGAATTTCTATTCTAGTTCTTCAATTTATTGGAACATAAGTTTTCAAAATAGTTTCTTGAAATCCTCTATTTCAGTTTTTTTACCTTTTTGGTTTCTAATTGCATCAATAAAGGTTTTTTTTTCTTTCCTTCCTCTGTTAAGTTTGGCTAAAGGTTTATATATTTTTTTTATCTTTTCAAAGAAGCAACTTGATTGATCCTTTGTGGGGTTTTTTCTAAGTCTCAATTTCATTGATTTGTACTGATCTTTATAATTTCTTCCCTTCTAGTTTTGGGTTTGGTTTGTTATTTTTCTAGGATCTTGAGATACATCTTTAGGTTATTATTTTCATGTGAGCATTCACAGCAATAAACTTTCCTTGTAGGACTGCTTTTATTGTGTTCATGAGTTTTCACATGTTGTGATTCTATATCATTTGATTCTAGGAACTTTTTAATTTGTTCCCTGATTCTTCTGTGATCATTGATTATTCAGTAATGTATAATTTATTGTCCATGCGATTGTGTAGTTTCCATGGTTTCTCTTGCTGTTGATTTCTCGTTTCATTTGTTATGGTCTGATAGTATGCGGGGATTATTTCTTTTTTATTTACTTAACCATGTTTTATGGTTTAAGATATGGTCTGTTTTTTAAAAAGTTGTGGGAGCTGCTGAGAAAAATGTGTATTTTGTTGTTGGGGGAAGCGCTAGATTATCTTTTAAATTGGGGTATTGTCCCCCACTGTGATCATATTAGTGTCTGTCTTTTTATGTCCAGTACTTGTTTATGCAGTCGGTTATACCAGCATTTGGTGCATGTATATTTAAAATCACTACCTTTTCCTGTGGACTGTTTCCTTCACCAGTGTGGAGTGGCCATCTTTGTCTTGTCTGCTCGGTTTTGGCTTGATGTCTGCTGTGTCTGAAAATAAGCTCCTCCTCTCTTGCAGGCACCAGTTGCATGGACTGTCATACTCCATTCTTTCTCTTTCAATCTACTGAAACTCACATTTGCATTTTGGTTTTTGATCAGTTTACCGGTCTGCCTTTTAAGACCATTAGTGTTGAGAATTGTTAATGTATTTCCTGAATCCTGTTGTTTCATTACTGCTCCAGTATTGATTCCCCCCACCTTTTGTTTATTCTGTCAGTTAAATGTGGATTCTTTATCTGTTTAAATCCTTTTAAAGCTTGCTGTACATCTTACGGATTTGCTTATGTGTTTCTTTGATCTCTTCAAGCATTTTTTTTTTTTTTTTTTTTTTGTACTGGGGATTGAACTCTGGACCTTGGGTTTGCGAGGCGGGTGCCGGAACCACTGAGCTAAATCCCCAGCCACTTCAAGCATTTTGACCATTTGGATTTTGAGGTTTTTGCCTGTAACTTCTCCACTTCAAGTGTCTGTTAGTCAGCTTTGGGGGAGTGAAGGGTTTGGGAATGCATCTTGTTGCCTTACTTTCTCATAGTTGTATTTTTGTGTTGCAGGTGGAAGATCAGTTAGGGTAGGAAAACTCTTCTCTCCCTGTGATGTGTCCTTGGACTTGGTTAGGTTTTGGTGTTTATTATACCCCCCTCAACCAAGTGTAATATTTGAGGGTCCTCTTAGCGTCCAACTTTCAGGGGGCCTCAGTACCATTCAGAGAAGAGAAAACAAACCACAGTAATGTTGATGACAGACAAACCAGACAGTGGCATATGGTGGAAACCAACAACTGTGCTACCAGGAACAATAGAAAACAGAGTCAAAGCAAACTGGATATTGACATACTATAAGAACCAATAAAAGCTGTAACTATATGACCCTTAGTATTGGAAAAGAGATCTGCAATAATATAAAGAAAGACAAACCAAATACATACAGGAAATACCTACCAATAGCATAGCTATATCACTATTAACAGTAGGAAAGAATTTAGCAATAATAGCATAGAGTCAATGTAGCTAAAAACTGAAGCATAATAGTAGAAATTGGAGAGGGAAAAATAAAATTTGAAAAAAATCCAATTAAAGAATTAAAAAGTTAATAAAATCAGGTGAAAGGTTCCATGTCCACTGCTAGACTGTCCAAGTGAGGGTCTTGAGACCAGACCTTTCAGGTCACAGGTGAGCTTTCCCTGGGGACGCATTCTCAGCCTGCATTCTCTTTAGGCTCCTTCTCTATGATTTGGAGAACTAATACCTAATTTCCTGAGAGTATTGTGAAGGTTAAGTCAACTTACATAAAGTGCTAGTGAATTATTTCCATCATTTTTTGATTCATTCCTTCTAATATATTCTACAGCCTCAAAGTTATTTTCCTCTTATTTTGCTTTTGGCTACATAGAAGCAATGAGTGCAAACAGGTTGTCTCCATTTTAGTGCACAGTGTACTGCTTTCCATCTCATCTGTACTTACCTGTATTTAATATTACGATTGAGGACTTGAGCTACTATCTTGCTATTTTCTATTTGTCCCAGTTAGTGTTCTGTTCCCTTTTCCTGCCTTTTGGTTTTGGGGTTTTTTTTTATGACTTCATTTTATTGTTTTTGTGATTTATTAGCTATAACTTCTGAGTGTGTTTAGCAGTTGCTTTAGTTTCTACTACACATCTTTATTACATCCTTAAGTGCCATTACACCGCTTCACACATAGTTTGAGAATCACATAATAGTACCCTACCACTCTCCCCTCCTGGGCTTTGCACTGTTGTCATGTATTTTACTTAATGTTTTTTTTGCCCTAAGCCACTGATTATCTTTTATTAAGATTTAAATAATAAGGAAAAAATGTTATATTTACCCAAATAGTTAAAATTCCCTGTGCTCATCAGCTTCTCTGAATAGATCGTGTTTCCATCTACTGTGGTTTTCCTTCTGCCTGAATTACTTCCATTATTTCTTTTTAACTGTGGCTCAGACGGCAATGAATTCTTTCAGGCAAATCTGAGACCCTTTATCCTTTGGTGTTTTGCAGGTTATAGAATTCTAGATGAAGATGTTGCTTTCCTATCTTCTGGTTGCAGTGTTTCCAACAATAAGTCTACTGTTATCTTCATTTCTGTATGTTCTTTTCTCTAGCTGTTTCATGTTTTGTTGTTATTTTCCTTTACCACTCATTTCAAGCAATATATGATGTGCCTTTCTGGTTGTCTTCAAGTTTCTTATGGCTGAGTTTCTTGAAATTCTTAGAAATTTTTATCAAATTTGGAAAAGAAATTTTAGCCATTACTCAATTTTTTTAGTCCTCTACCTTAGGGACTCTGATTTTTGTTCATTACAGAATTTTAGGTTGACAAAAGGTGTTTTTTTTTGTACCGGTGATCAAACTGGGGACCTTGCGCTTGCGAGGTAGGCTCATTTGAACCACTGAGCTCAATCCCCGGCCCCAGAGAATGCTTTTTAATCTCAAGCATTGTTATTTATCCTCTAGAGTTTTGTTTTAGGTCTTCTAAAAAAAATCTCATGTCTGTTTAACACGTCATTCCTCTAGTTCCTTGAACATGGAAGTTAACTTTTAATATCTTTGGCTACTAACTCAGTTATCTCTGTCATTTCTGGGTTGATTTTGACTGATTGCTTTTTCTACTATTCTTGGTCATATTTCCTTGCTGTTTTACTTTCCTGGTAGTTCTTACCATTTGTTTTACCTTGCTGGGTGCCGGAATTCTTTGTATTCCTATGTGCTTCTTTTCTGTTATGTTATTTGAATTAGTTTGGTCTTTTCAGGTTTTGGTTTTACCCTTTTTAGGCAAGTGTGGGGTGGTTTTTTCCCTACTACCAAGTGAAAAGCCTTTGGAATACTCTACCCAGCGTCCTCTGAATTGCCTGTCCTTGCTTCGGATGAGCTGTGTGCACTCAGGATTAGGAGCGTCCTTGTGTGTGGTTGCTTCCTGGCCGCGAGTCTTTCCCCACAGACAGGCGCTGCTCAGACTTGGTGAATCCCTGCGGGGTGCACCTGCACCCCTCCAGCCCTGAGGAGAGCGTCCTCGCCAGGCCTCTCCACAAGCCCTTCCTACCTGGCCTCCCTGCACTGGAGCCCCTCTGCACGGGGACCAGCCCTGCCCAGAACGACCCTTGAGTTGCTTCACTTTGTTTCCCGTCTCTCAGGGGTCGCCGTCCTTTTTGTTTCTGATGTCCAGCATCTTAAACACTGCTGTTTCATGTAGTCTGTCTAGTTACCTAGTTCGGATAGGAGAGTAACTGTCAGTATCTCCATTTTTGAAACTGAAAACTCTAGGTCTGAATGGCTTCAATTACACTGAGCTACTCATGGGCCCAAGGTTGGAATCATGGCTTGGTGGTTTATCCTATGTAACAATTTTCCCATGTAATTGAAATTTATTCCTTAAAACTTTATACCTTAATTTAAGCTTTTTTTGCTGATAAGTACTTATAAAATATGCCCTCGTCTTCTTGAATAGACTGAACATATTTAATCTTTTTCATTGCCAGTGTTACTGATGGTCTGCAGTGCTTATCAAACCTATCTGACCCAAATAATTCCTATTTTATAAAATATTTTTAATGCCTCTTTTATCCTGAAGAATGTCAGTCGTCAGGCCATGGTGCCTGCACATTTCTGTTCCACGTTCGGTGGGGCAAAGGAGTATCAGGGCGGCTGATATATTCTCCCCGCCCCGGCTGAAAGCAGCCCTGCCCCGTCCTGCTACTCCTGTCAGCCGCTCCGCCCGCAGTGACGCCTCCTGGACTTCACAGCCCCGCGCAGAGTTCAGGGTGCGTGCAGCGTAGCCGGGGCTTTTTCTCCCCTGGCGAGAGTGTAACCCTCTGAGAACGAGGGCCTCCAGCCCTGCAGAGCCCAGCGCCGTGAGGCCAGCAGCCACAAGTCCCCCAGTGGGTCAGCCCTGCTTCCACCCTTGGTTCCTGCACCGTGAGTTCTCACGTGGAGGACAGCATCACAAGGCCCCCTGGTCCAGTGACACCCCCTGTTCTGAAAGAGGGCACTGCATCCCCTCAAGGGTCGCCTCTGAGCCGGAGGGTCTGCGCCTTCAAAGGCCGTCCCAGTATTCCGCCCGCTACTTGCTTTTCTTTTCATTAAGCTTATTGGTACATTTTAGGTATACAGTATGGTGGCATTCATCATTGGGAATCTGTACCTTTACATGCTATATCTTGGTTCTTATTTTCTCCCCATTCCCTGCCCTCCCTTCTACCCCTCCACCCCTCCCTATTTACAAAGGCTTTGTTTCCATTTTTTCCTTTTCTCATATTTTTTCCTTCCCTTTCTTTCCCCTACTCCTCCTACTTCCTTTCACGTTATATATTATACATTTTGATCCGTATTTACACTTCTAGTTTCTCACACCAGAGAAACTATTCGGTATTTACACACGTGTGTCCTATTCGTTTCCCTTCAGAGTATGGCCTCAGTGTGCATCCATTTAGCTATAAATGACTCTAGTTCTCATTCTTTTATTTGGTACCAGGGATCCAACTCGGGCCCTTGTGCTTGCGAGGCAGGCAGTGGAACCACTGAGCTAAATCCCCAGCCCTCTAGTTCTCATTCTTTATGGCTGAGTAGTACTCCATTTTATATTTAAAAAGACATCTTTATCCAATCTCCAGTTGATGCACAGTAGGGCTGTTTCCAAGTTTTAGCTATTACAAACTGTGCCGCTATAAACATGGGTGCACATATATCACTGTGGTATGATGCTTTTCTTGGGTCAAATGGGACCTCTAGCCCTAGTTCTTTGAGGTACCTCCATACTGATGTCCACAGTGGTCGCACCAGTCTGCACTCCCACCAACAATGGAGAAGGGTTCCTTTCTCCCCACACCCCCACCAGCATTTGTTACTGGTTGATTTCTTGATAGCAGCCATTCTTTGTGGGGTGAGGTGAAATCTCAGTGTTGTTTTCATCTGCATCTCTTGAATGACCAGTGATGTTGAACATTTTTTTCATATATTTATTTGCTGCCTTTACTTCTTTGAGAAATGTCTGTTCATTTCAGGTGCCCATTTATGAATTGGGTCTTTAAATGGGGGGGGGTCTGATTTTTTTCAGTTCTTTATATATTCTAGATAGTAGCCCTTTGTCTGAGGTACAGCTGGTAAAATTTTTTCCCACATTGTAGGTTGTCTCTTAGCTGTGCTGGTGGTTTCTCTTGCAGTGCAGAAGCTTTTTAATAAGATGAGATCCCAGTTGTTGATTCTTTGTGCTAGTTCCCATGCTACTGAGGTTTTGTTCATAAAGACTTTTCCTATGCCAATATCTTCAAGAGTTCTACCTAACTTATCTTCCTGCAAGTTTAGTGTTTCTGTTTTAATATTTAGATCTTTAATCCATTTTGATCTTCATTTAGTGCATAGTGATAGGTATGGGTCTAGTTTTAATCTTTGGCAGGTTGAAATCCAGTTTATCCAACATCATTTATTAAAGAGGCTATCTTTCCTCCAGTGAGGGTGTTTGGCTCCTTTGTCAAAGAGGAGGTGGCTGAGTATGTCTGGAGTTGTTTCTGCATCTTCTAATCTATTCCACTGATCCTCAGGTCTGTTTCTTTGCCAGTACCACGCTGTTTCATCACAGTTCGCCTGGCTACTTCTGGCTGCAGGAGGTAGTAACAGTGAGTGGGGTCACCCCATACTTTGCTATTAAAGTGGGTCCCCAGATTGGGTGCTACACTGTATGGGATTCTATACCTGTGGTTTGGGTATTCTATAAGAATAATGGTGCTGGCTGATACTTGGTGGAGAGGAAAGAAACTCACACCTAGAGTAACTACCCTCGTGAGGGACAAACCACGGGCCCAGGTGGCCAGTTGGGCTTTCAGGAGTCCATGACATGGGTTAAATATCGAGGGTGGCTGCAGGCTATCCGTCCAGGGGCAGCAGTAGCTGGACTGACCTCGGCACGTGGTGTGCAGTGTTTGTGACACTACCTCCGTGGTAGGGAGGTGCACACCTGCCTCTTCTACCCTCTGTGTCTGCTCTCTGCCTTTAGTGGGCCGAGCTCTTTGCACTGCATCGACTGGGGTCCCGGGACCTGGAGGTTTGGTTATAGGAGGCCCTGAGGGAGAAAGGGTGGGCGTCCATTCCTCCAGCGCCCTCACAAGCCGCGGTTTTGCAGAAGTGGGTCCTTAACCAGAAGTCACAGCTGCTGTGGAGCACACCTCCTCCCAGCTCCAAGCCCTCCCAGGGTTCCCAGGGCTGTCTGCCTCCCACTGTTCATAGCCCCGCGGCCCAATTCGCTCCAGTCCAGTCGGAAGAGTCTGTCAGGCCAGCCATCGCATCGCCGGGTCTGCGCCATCGGGACCCCAGCTGACAGAGGAAGCAGGGTGTTTCCTTTCCGGCCTGTTAAAGTGAGGTGCACACAATAAACACCTGGGTCTTAATGCACGTAACCCGTGTTAACTGACACCAGCTGTACTCCAGATAGCACTCTGTCCTGGGAGCTGACAGCAGGTCCGAGCCTTCAGCGCAGGGCCGCGCCGCGGTGATCCCGTGGACGGGCAGTCGAGGCCTTTCCGAGCCGGGCTGGGAGGGAGGCAGGGAGGCAGCAGGGGGCGCGGCGCGGGCGGTGAACGCGCTCGCGGGTGCAGAAGCTCAGGGACGGGACGGGCGTAACCTGCAACTGGGCCTGGCCTCATCGAGGGGCGGACAGGACGCCGCCGGGTTTGCCCAGTCCGCGCTTCCCAGGGATCGCTTGCGGCTGTCAAAGCGCCGGCCTTGAACCCCGTTTACCGAGGCCACAGCTGAGCAGAGCCGGGGGCAGGGAGGTGCGGGCCGAGGCCGCGCTGCCTGCGCTCCCGGCACAGGGATCCGGCGAGCAGCGCGGCTCTGCAGGGCGGGGAGCGGTGCCGCGATGCTTTTCCCGACGCCGCCTGTGGGCCGCCCGGTCCGCAGCGCGAGCTGGGGTCGGTTGCTGTTCCCTGGACGCGCGCTAGGCCCATTCCAGGGTGAGACCCACGGAGGCCGGCGGTGCTCCGCCCTCTCTCTGCGGCAAGCCCCGCTGTCTCCCCGGCGCGGGCCGCGCCCGGCCAGGAGGACGCGCAGCTCGCCTGTCAGGTGAGCGAGGCCCGCCTGGCACCGGCTCCGGCCAGGCCGATTCCACGTGGGCACCGTCGCGGCCCGCAGCCCTCTCCGCGTCCTTCCCGCGCGTCAGTATCGGTCTCCCAGCCGTCCCTGGGTCGGGGGCGCTCGGCATCCGCGTAGCGACCCGCAGGGAATTTGGGCTCTGCGAGGTCCGTGGGGCTCCGCTCTGTCTACCCGCGCGGGGCGGAAGGCTCGCTCTCGGCCGCCAGGCGGCGCTGCGCGCCCACCGAGGCCGGACCGCTTTGCCCGGCGCACGAGGCGCCGAACTTCTGCTGCGGTGAGCGCCGAAGTGGAGCCCCGCGTCTGCGCACGGCCCCGGCCCGAAAGCGCCCCGCCGCGGCGGCTCTCGGGCACCTCCCGCCCGCGCGCCCCTCCCCGGGGTGGGCCTGGCGTCCGCTCGGGCGGAGCCAGCGGCTCAGAGGAAACCGCCCGTCCGCGGTGGCCCGAGCAGCTGCCGGCGAGGGGCGTGCGCTGCTGCCTCCGCGCCTCGGAGGCCCGCACGGCAGAGCCATGGGTCCCGGCGAGCGCCCCGGCCCCAGCCCGGCGCGGAGCAGCGGCCCCGCGGGCCCCGCGAGCACGGCCGGCCGGGCGGCGAGCGCGCTGTGCCTGCTGCTCTCCGTGGGCTCGGCCGCCGCCTGCCTGCTGCTCGGCGCGCAGGGAGCCGCGCTGAGGGCGCGGGTGGCGGCGCTGGAGGACGAGCGGGAGCTGCTGCGGCGAGGGGCGCTGGCCGCCTGGGCCGGGCCGCACCTGGAGCGCCTGCTGCGGGAGGTGAGCGCGGGCAGAGGGCCTGGCCGGGCCGGGGTCTGGCGCTTCGGTTCTCCGCTGCGGTCCACCTGAGGCAGCCGGCGGCCCCGGGAGGGGACCCCACAGCCGGCCGGACGGAGGGCTCTGCGGGGGCGCTGAGACCGGGCCCCGCCGCACCCTGCGAGCCGCCCGAGGGGTGCCCAGTGCACCCGGAGAAACCCGCGCCGGGCCCTGGGTTCGGAGTCCGCGATGCCGTCGGACAGCGAGGCGCGGTTTATCCCGAGTTGCGTCCTTGGGTCGGGGAATCGCGCGCTCCGGAGCGCGCGCCTTCCACGCATCGTGGGAGATGGCAGCTGCGCCCTCAGCGAACCCCGGGGTCGCAAGGCCTTCACCCCGCAGCCCGCAGGCCGGAGCCTCCGCCTCTCAGAGCTGCGCCCCCGAGCCCGGGGCGTCCTCGGCGCGGGCCCGGCAGAGCTTCCGCCGGAGGTGCGGAGGGCGGCGCGGTGCCGCCGGCCCCACCGCCCAGACCCTCATTCATGCCCCGAGCTGCGAAGGGGGGTGACCCTCGGTGAATTAACTGGGAACCTTGAGGGCCCTGGGAGCAGACAGGCCACGCTCCTGTTGCCCTCGCCAGCTTAGCGAGTTTAAGCCGGCGTTGCACCTCTCCATGGTTCTGGGCGAAACCGCTGCTTCGGGAAATGATTTCCTTTCTGGAAATCTTGGGGAGAGCCCGAAGACTGCAGAAACCTCCGATCCCTGTGCAGCTCTTGGCGAGTTTCCTGACGGCTGCCCTCATCCTTTGGCCCTGATCCCCGGAGACCGGGGTGCTGAGCTGATTTATGGGCCCGTAAAGTTCCTACCTGTGAGCGCCGCAGCTGCCACTGTTCTCTAGCGGGAGGCGCTCTGGCTTAGTGAAAATAAACCGCAAGCTCTGGGGGAGTAAATCAGAAGTCCTGGTGAGACCTTTTTACAAGGAGCTCACAAATGTGTCTCTGCTGACGGGGAAGGGGCCTCGGGAGGGGTCACTGCTGGGAGGCGTTGATTCCTTGGTCTTGAACTTCAGCGGAGAGGCTGTAGTTGCTGCCCCGCGCCTCTGCGGCGTCGCATCCGGTGCTGAACTGTGGTTTTGGGGTAGCGGACCGAGTGTGGGGGACAGAGACCCATTCTCCCTCCGCTCTTCTTCCTTCTTAGCTCTCCTCCTCGCTCTCCTCCTCCTCTCCCCGCCCCTCCCCCCTCTCCCTCGTGCTTAGAAAGGCAAAGTGAGCGGTTCCCAGCTGAGATTCCCACTGCAGAAGGTGCTGCGCCCCTCAACACGTTGCACTGCTGGCGAAGCAGAGTTCCCGTCCGAGGGACAGGTTGTGCTTGGCCTGAACCGGCCCATTTCCCCTTGAGGCGCAGAGGCAGAGAGGGCCCATGTGAACGGGTGGGCTTGCGGATCCCTCTCCCAGGGCACCATTCACTTCCTGCTCAGCTATTCTTCTTGCAGCTGTCGCTGGATGGGAAACGTACACGGCGTGGTGACAGTGAGTTCGCTGGCAGAGAGGGGGCCACGTGGGAGGTGCATTGTGGGGAGTCAGGAACTGGCTTCACGTGGATGCGGAGCTGCGTTTTCAAACCACTAGATACAAAGGGGAAATACGGAACTGAAAAATCTCCTTCGGAAAGAGCACTTGTACGTGAGCACGTTTTCCAGTTCAGATTTGTTCGCAGTTTGCCTCTCTTCACTTCTGCGTGCGCAGGCGGCTGCTACTTGTGCTTTGACCAACAAACTGGTTTTCAGAGTATCAGAGGCAGACACCGTGTCCGAACTAAAGAAAGGAAACCCTTGCCAACTACACACAACTGTAATGTCAGAAAAAACTAAGTCAACCAAAGCCAGTGTTAGTCGGGGACCCACTCCCCCGTCCCCTTGGGAACAGAAGGAGGACATACATTTTTCTGGGTCCAGCTGATGTGCCTGATAATGGAGATACAGAAGCCACAAAGAAGGAATATTCATGTTATCTCATAATTATTAAAGGCCTTTCCCATGGTACAGAGGGAAGAAATAGCTTTAGAAAATGAAAACAAGATTTCTGGGCAAGGGCCATTAATGACAATATCTTCAGTATGATCTGAAAATATTCATGCACAACAGACATCTGATAGTTTCCTTCTGAAAGCGCCTTAAGTAAATTGCCTAATTAATCAACCCCTCTCTAGTTATACCTCTGTTACAATGTTGCAAAAGCTTAGATTTTTAGAGTGCATAGCTTTAGTGTTGCAGTAAAAAATTTAACGCAAGGATTAAAGAAATATTTAATTGTATTTAGAGGAGACCATTTCCAGCTTACAATGGATTTCTTGTTGGCTGTTGGCCTTTCATTGTCCAGGCCAATTTGTTCGAAAACGAGAAAAATAAAATTCAAGCATTTGACTCAGGATAAAAGTCAAGCGTTTGACTTCCTGCGGAGTTACTGTCAAACCCAGGATCAAATATAGCTTTTTTCAGCCTCTAAACTAGTCTGTCTACTTGTCAGGACTGCGCTTTGTGTCCATTTTAATAAAGATACCTATTTTTCAATCCCGTGCATGACCAGCATTGGAGTGTACATCATGGCTACATTTGGTTTCTTGACAATTCCTGGCTCCCAAGCTAAAAAAAAAAAAAAAAAAAAAACTAGAACAATTTCCTTCCAATTACTTTCTGGGATGCTTACTTTCCCTACTTTTTTCTTGCCTTAAAAAAAAAAACCCACATAGCAGTTTGGGAGAGCTTTATGATAATAGCAGCATGTTTAGAACAACTGCTCTGGTTTAGAACCAGCAGACTGAGTGTTGGTTCAGAGCATCTGTTTCCAAGCTGCTTTGGGGATTGCTGAGGTGGACATTTCCACGTTGGCCTGGACGATGGCAGATGCGGCTCCTCATCGGCTGTGGAGAGTTGGACACCTGGTCCTGCTGTTTACCAGCCATCATCCAAGCTTCATCTTCCTGCTGCTTTCCTCTGTGGTTTGAATTTGTCCCACGAGGGTCTGTGAGAGGGAGCCTTGGTTGCTGGGATAATGGCGTTGAGAGGTGCTGGGCCCTTTAAGAGGTCAGGCCTACTGAGAGGTCCTTAGGTCACTTGAGGGCTTCGGGATCCTGGTCCTGCTCTGGCTTCCTGTCTGGCAGTGTCATCTCTCTGTCACTTGTTCCCACCATGATGCCCTCTGGCCTTAGGTCCTAACCAGAAGCCAAAACAGTGGAGCCACCCAGTCTTGGACTTTGAGCCTCCAAAGCTGAGCTAAATAAGGTTTTCTTTGTAAAGTATCTTGCCTCGGATATGTTATATAGTAACAGAAAACTGACGCATCCGGCCCGTAAATATGCTTTCGGTAGCTGTGATGGGTGCCTGTGGGTGGTTGCTTAAATGTTGACAGTCACTGAGTAATCGTCATAGAAAGAAAAGCCTGGAAGACAGACAGGACCGGGCTACGTCCGTGGCTTGGCCCCACCGAGGTGCCAGACCGTGCCTGCCTGGCTGCTTCTTCATGCTGCTGCTGAAGTGCCACACAGCTTCACACAGGAATACCCAGGGAGCAGGAAAAAGAGCTGTCTTCATGAGAGCCCGTCCTCTTGTTTAAATCACTAGGGAAGCTCTTGCAGCGTCTTTCAGCAGAACTTCCTTTTAGCCTCCTCCTGATTAGCTCCCGTGGTCGCCGTCACCTCTCACTGGCAAGGCCGATGCCCACCAGGTGGCTTTGGCCAATCTCGATTCCTCCCCTGAGGCTGGGCACGTTGCCACTGGAATAGAACTGAGGCTTTGTTGGGGAAGAAAGCTGGGGATGGCTATGGGGGAGCCATGGGTAGTGTCAGCCCGGTGCCATAGAAAGTTACTCCTGTCGCCGCGGGAGGGGGAGTGGGCGTAGCCACCTGCTGCCCTGTGGCGGTTTCAACACCGTCTCCCCAGGTTGCTGTTTCCAAGCCCGCACTTTGGGAATACTCCCCGGCCCTAAAGTCGCTGCCTTTCTTGGAACCGCGATCCATGTCCAGCTCTGAAGGGAAAGTTGGTGCGTTTGGGGAGGTCTCTGGCACAGTCCTCTTCTTTGCAATTGTGTTAGGCTGTTTCCTGTTACTATAACACAACATCTGCGGCTGGGTCGCTTGTAAACACAAGAGGCTTATTTAGCTCACAGCTCTGGAAAGTCCAAATAGCATGGCACAGGCTCTGCTAAGGGCTCCTGGGCATCATGACAGATGGCTTCATAGTGTCAGATGCCTCCAACAGGAAGAGACCAGTGGTGAGACAGGAAACCAAAGCAGAGGGCGCTTATAACCGTCCTCTCTGGAGAACTAACTCAGAGGTCCTGAGAGTTACCTCAGTCCCCTCCACAACTTAAGGACCTCCCATGAGGCCCTACCTCTGGAGGGTGGTTAACATCACCACGGAACGGGGCAAGCTGCTGATACTCGTGCCTCTGGGGACAAACCACAGCACTCGGCAGTTTCTGGTCTTTAACCCTCGAGTGGATGCTATTATGATCCCAAAATAACTGGCTGCAGTGCCCCCATTCTACCCCGAGATAGGCAGCGACTTGCTCAGGGCACACAGCGCCGGCCTGAACTCCCTCAGGGCTCCCAGGGTGCCTTGGAAGAGAGCAGGAGAGGGCAAGCACTCTCACAGTGTGGCTTTGTGTGGGCCTCATGTTCAGCCTGGGCAGTGTGCACGTACCTACCCCACGGCTGCGAGGCCCCAGCTGGTTGTCTGACCCTCAGTTCTCCGGATGTGAGATAGGGCTTGTATTCAGTCTTGTCCAGGGCCACCATGACACAAGATAGAAACAAAGGACTGGGTGGAATAATTGCTGCAGAAAAACATGATTCTGTGACACTTGCTAAACAGGAAAAATGAATCAATAAGACTTGTTAAAGCACGGCAAGGCTGACTTGATTCAGGGCCATGATGATAGGGCAGGGACCACAACAGTACGAATTTGTGGTGGGAGAGAGACTAGCCAGGCTCAGTTCTGAACGTAGTGTGGACAAGGAGGAGTTGATAGCCAAGGAGCAGCCTGGGGTTCAGTGGATGGAGTGATCCAAGGAAACACTGGATTGGGGCATTCTGCCTAAACTGACCTAAGAGGAATTTTCTCTCGGAAGATAAGTCCAAGTGATCAAACATCACCTGGGGGAGGGCCGGGAGTGTCACAGTGTGGGTCTTCAAAGGCCCATGTGTTAAGGGCTTGGTCATCAACTTGTGCCATTGAAAGATGGTGGAACATTTAGGAGTTGGGGCCTGGTGGGAGGAAGTGAGGTCACTGGGGGCATGGCCTTGGGGGTATTGGCTCCCCAGCCCCTCCCTGCCCTCTTTGCTTCCCAGAGGCCATGAGGTGAACAGACTTCCTCCACCATAAGCTCCTGCTGTGATGCACTCTGCTGTCACAGGCCAAAGCAGCAAGGCCAAGAAACCACGAACTGAACCTCCCAAACCATGAGCCCAAATAAATCTTTCCTCCTTATAAATTGTTTCTCAGGTATTTGGGACAGTGGTGGAAAGCTGACTGTCACAGTGGAGGATGGGGAGCCTGATCTCATATTCAGGATAGAGCTTTTTGCTGACAGTCTTCGCAGAGTTCTTTGCTAAGACTGGCTCTTACGAGGGTGCACACAGTTGGGCCTGGCCACAGTTCTATCAGGCAGGGAGTGCTTGTCAGCTCTGCACACCAGGTCCCTCAGTTCTTTGCTAGTAGAGCACTGGGATAATCCTACCCTTCTCAGACATCCTCTCCCACATCACAGATTTTCACGTCCTTATTCCTCTTTTCTATAATACAACCCTAGCCCCTCTGTGAGGCACTGACAGTGCTGGTGGGGGATGGGGTTATTTTAAACCTGCTCTTTGCAGGGCACTATACACACTTGGCTCTTCACCCGTGGAATGCTCCCCAGGTCTCCACCCCTGCCACTCCTGGGGCATGGCTGTCTCTTCCACCCAGGACTTGGAGTCAGTGCTGTACCCTCTGCACTGTGTGGGTGGTTCCAGGACCCCACGGATAGCAGATCCTCCCGGGTTCCGTTCCCTTACAGAATACAGCACAGGATTTGTACAAAACCTTCATGGATCTTCCTGTAGACGTCAGACTCTCGCTAATTACTTACGATGCCTGAGACAGTGTAATTGTGTCTGAATAGTTGATACGGTGTTTAGGGACTCCGAACTGGGAAGAAGGTCTGCACACTCACTGCAGGCGCTGCATTTTTTCCTGAAGTGTTGTTGTTGTTGGTACCAGGATCAAACTAAGGACCTGGCGCTTGTGAGGCAGGCGCAGCGCCACTGAGCTGAATCCCCGGCCCGCCTGAGTATTTTTAAACTGGTTGATTGAGTCGCTGGCTGCAGAACCCAGATGCAGAGGGTTCCAGCTCGGCTCTCTTCTCTCTTCTTCTGTTTGCCGGAATGTGCCTTGATTTAACCTGCCACAAGTGATTCCGCCACCCTAAAACAGAGGCTAACTTTGCTCATGATTCTTGCACTCAGCTTATTTTACCCAGAATGCATGTCATTTATTTCTTGTTTTTAAACTGCACCACAAACACCTTTTTCTAGGTGATGTGTGATCGTTACTGTCATGTGTAGGCCTGGATGGTGACCCTTCCAGAAGGTCTGCATGTGGTGTGCCGTGCCAGCCTCCGTCATGCTTTTGTTAGCTTAGACAGCAGAGTAAGCCATAGTTTTGGGGGGAAAGTTTCTTACAGCCATTGTCTTTCGGGATGTAGAGTAACTGGATGGAGAAGAATATCTTTAGGGCTTTATTATTTGTTTGCTTGCTTGCTTTGAGCAGTACTGGGCATTGAATCCGGGGCCTCACGCAGGCCAGGCAGGTGCTGTGCTGTGGAGCCACCACCCAGCCAGGGCTTCGTTTCTTGTTTTCGTTGTAGAACACTCGAGTTGCCTGGGACACATCCATTTCTCTTCCTGTGATACTCTGAGGCTGTGAGCCACTGTGAAATCTTGCTGCAAGTCTTATGATGGGCAGAATAGAGTCAGTTTATCTTTTAGTTGGATTTGTCATTGTTGAAAGCAGAAAGAAGGCTTTAGCTTATGGTTTGGGAAAAGTCTGAAGATTTCACCTCAGAATCAGGGTCTTCGGGGATTTGGTGCCAAGACCTTCCCTGCCCTGCAGTTAGCAGCGCCAGGCACCTACCCTGGTCCACCCTGTAGCTTCTCATTTTTCCGCATGAATGTAACTAAACTTGAGAAGTTTCTCGGAGGCCATACACAACCTCCAGCTCCTGCCCCGTTCGATTTTCTCCATGTGTAGAGTCAGATTAATCTTCAGTTGTTGACACAAGCGCTCAGGAAATACCCTCTCTCGTGTCTGGAAACGTATTTCAGGGCTTAGCACGAACCATGGAGGAGCTCAAGCTTGCAGACGGGGTCTAAGGAAAGCTGCGGCAGTGTATTCCGAGGGCCTGCGGTGGCAGTGCTGAGGACTGAACTCAGGCCACAGAGCCACACCCCCAGCCCCAGTGCCCTTCTGTTTCCGGGGGGCCCAGGCCCCACGACGGCACCTCTGAACCTGGTAACCCAGCTGGCCTGACTCCTACTCCCAGACCTTTTCCACAGCCCAGTGAAGTCCTGAGGGAAGTGCTGAGGTGGCTCTGAGGGGCAGAAGCCATCACTTCTGCTGCGAGTGTGACCTCTTTGCAGGCAGGGAGGACGTTAGCTGTCACAGACCAGCCTCGTCCGGCTGCCACTTCAGCTGTGTGACTTGGGGAGCTGCGCTTCTAAGCCTCAGCCTGCTCGCCTGCTAAGCAGGGAGTCCAGTACTGTAGTTCTCTCGAGGGCTTTGAGATGGTACAAAGCCCTAGGCACCCCATGCACACTTGGCACGACTGATCTCACCGAATCGAGGGGAGTGTCGGTGGTTACGTGGCTGGTCCTGAGGTCCTTCCACCCTGGGGTTCTGCACCCTACTAAAGCTGCACGGAGACACGAATGCACATTGAGGCTCTGTGACAGTGGCAGGGGCAAGATTGGGTTGGTGAAGGCAGCAGACAGACTTGGCTCCCTGAGCCCCACTTCCTGTGGGTCACTCACTGGGGGAGAACGTGATTAAAGTTCATTTAATTAAACGTTTCATATTTGTGGCCCGAATCAAAATCAAATTGTTCATGAAAATAATTATATGGGGTTGGCATTGTGAAAGGGCACGCCAGTGCCTCATAAATTTGCTGTAATTAATAAGATAGTCTGGTTTGAGATTCTGCAATGTGGCACAAACACCTCTGAATGCTCGTGATTAACCCGGAGGATCGGAGGCGTCACACATCTGCTTCAGTTCACGCTGGTAAAGAGAAAATCTATTTTCCTGATGTAGCCATGAAATTGGTGGGGGGGGGTGTGTGCTTTCAAATGGGCAATGTGAACTTCTAAAGCTGAATTTGTTTCCAATTTTGAGTTGTGAAATAGATCATAAGGCAATTAGGATACATTCTGGTATTTTTAAAAGACAATTTAAATAAAATCTACTCAGCCTGTTCAGGGAGGAACATTGCACAAAGAAGGGGGTCTGTTCGTTTGTTTAAACGGTGCCGTTTGTGGGCTGCTATCAAACACAGCATCTGCTTTCAGACCTGAGTTTGGTGTGGTCAGCAGAAGGGTGAGTTCCCATGATGGTGCCAGAGTGTGGGCGAGTGTGAGCCAGCGTGGGCTCGAGACCGTGCATGTGCCTGTGTGCATGCGTGTGTACATACATGTGAATGTGTGTGAATGTGCATGCATACTCGTGAGTGTGAATGTGTGCATCACATGAGTGCGTGCTGTGGTGAGGGAGTGTGAGTGTGCACGCATGCTCATAAGTGAGTGTGACTGTGTGTGTGAGTACACGTAAGTGTGCCCGTATGTGAGGGTTTGTATGTGTGGGCATTGTGCACATACATGTGTGTCATGCGGCCCACCCAAGGGCCCGGAAGTCCCCTTTGCTGGCCCTGCACACCTGTGCTGTGGGCTTTAGACCTGGGCGGGCCGGGTGTGAGTGTGGAGCTGCCTCAAAACTGGCCAGGGTCCTGGGACAATGAGTTGGCTTTTCCTGTGCTTGGCGTCCTCTGGTGAACAGTGGCAGGATCGGCCGCGCTCTGCCTCTGTGAGGACCAAGTCGCTGTCCTTCCCAGGCCGGTCTGGCCGGGTCCCCTTCCTACCCTGCTGCCCTGCTAAGCCCGGCGGTCGGATGGCTGCCCCAGCAAAGGGACCTTTCTGGGACAGCGCGCCTCCTCCTTCCCAGCTCTGTATGAGGCTCCCCCTCAGCCGGGCTGTGAAGCTGGACAGACCTGCCAGCCGCGTCCTCCTGGGCTTTCTCTGCTCCCTCATCCTGGGCCCTCGAGTACAGCCCCTGTGAAAACAGTCATCCGGCAGTGTCTGGGCCCTCAGATCTGTGGGAGCTCAGGTCCCTGCATGACACTGTGCAGGATTTGTGGAAGTCCCCTGTGTGACATGGCATAGCCCTTCCGGTGAGAGACATCATTTCTAGGTTATTTATAAAACCTCGTGAGATGTAAACGCTGTGTAACTAGTTGTGATACTGTATTGTTTGGGGAATGCCAAGAACAAAGTCTACATATGAGATGTGAATGAAAAATATAATGGATGTTTAAAAAAATTTTTTTTTCTTTCCAGTACCAGAGGTCGAACTCAGGACCTTGTGCCTGCCAGGCAGGAGCAGCAGCACTGAGCTACATCCCCGGCGGTGGATGTTTAAATGTTTAAAGTTTATTACAGTAAAAGGCACGGTGCCACCAATCCCCCTCGAAACACTCCCCTCATTTCAAGCACACTTATCTCGTCAGTCTTGGCACTTTCTGAGGCAGCTCTGGAGTCGTCCTTCGTGAGTGTCTTTGGTTCTGTTGTTGTGGCTGACTTAAAATATTTGCCTTTCGTTGTCACGTTGACTTTGGGGAAGAGCCAGGAGATGCACAGGCCGGGACCTGGCGAGGCAGCGGACGGGAACGCACTGTGATGCCTTCACAAGCCCGCCCTCCTGTTGGGAGGCCCTGGGCAGCAGCATTCGCTATGATTTTGGTCTTGGGTAATGTGTATGAGGTGAGGGGAGGACTCCGAAGGGGGTCAATGGCAGTGTCTTTTACTGTAAAAAACTTTTAGGGCCAGGGATTTAGCTCCGTGGTTCCGCTGCCTGCCTCAAAAGTGGAAGGACCCGAGTTCGATCCCAGGTACCAAAAAAAAAAAAAAAAACCACGAAATTTTTAAACGTTTGAACATCCACTGTGTATTTTCATCACTCTTTGTATTCAGTGCAGATACAATTTTTTGCTTTGGTTTTTGGGACAGGGTCTTGCTATATAGTACAGGCTGATCTTGAGCTTGGTATGTAGCTCAGGCTGGCCTCAAACTTAAGAGCCTCCTGCCTCAGCCTCCCAGAGGGCTGGTTGTAGTTACTGCTTCTCCAGTCCAGCCTCCCCGTACCCAGGCAGGTCTGGTGCTGCTCACTCGCCTTCCTGAATGTCTCTCGGTGTTTTCCGCACTGACTGTCAAGGCCTTGGGTCACCCGTGGGCTGAGGAAGTGGAAACACCGCACCCCGGTCCCTGCAGCCCCCTCCCCGCCCCTCACTGCTGTGTCCGTGGGGCCGGTGGGTGGCCTGCAGGAAGCAGGCAGAGCTGGGCTGGGTGTGGGAGGCCCAGGTTTGAACCTGGGCGGCTTCAGGAGCAGACGCATTTTCCCACAGTTCTGGAGGCCCGAAGTCGGAGGCGGGCGTTGTTCACAGGGCTGGTTTCTCCCGAGGCCTCTGGGCTCCTTGCTGTACCTGCGTGCGATTTCCTCATGGGTGCCGTGTCCCGGTCTGCTCTTCTGAGGCCACCAGTCCTGCTGGGGCTCGGCCCCTCTTGACCTCACCTTGGGCGTCTCTGTGAAGGTCCCGTCTAAGCAGTGTGGCCTGCGATCCTGGGAGTTGGGGCCCGTGCGGCATCCGGGTTTTCGGGGACCCCATGCAGCCTGCGCCTCCAAGTGCAGGGGACGCGAGGTCCCCGCGGACAGAGCCGACTGGGCCCGGCGCCGGGCCGCCGAGGAGAGCCGGTGGGACGCACAGCAGCCTCGGTGCGGTGCTGCAGAGGCTGCCGGGGCGCGGCCCTGCCCCACGTGACTGTGCCTTCGAAAAATAAAGAGCAGGAACGGAGCAGGGATGGCTGGAGAACGGCGTTTTGTTTGTAGACTGCCCCTTTGAAGACACGCTAGTGGGTTTGGGGACGAGCAGAGCCCCTGGGGGAAACACGCTGGCTGAGGTGGCCTGGAAGTCACTCTGCGAGCCGCGGGGACTCCTCTGGGGCCAGGCCGCTCTGCCAGGGCCCGCGGGCAGCTGCGCGGCGGGAGGCTCCGCCTGGACCGGGAGGCTCCGCCCGGGTCTGTGGCTCGGGAGCAGGTGCTGCGTATGACTAACCGATCGACCCGGTTTGCATCGTGAGCGCGTTGGGACCTGTGTAGGGGGAGAAACCCCTGCCGGCGTCAGCACAGAGATCGTATCCACCGTCCTCACGGTTGTTCTCCCGCCTGGCTCTCTCTGCCACTGATTTCTGTTACTATTGATTAGTTTTCATCTTTCAGGGTTTTTTACGTGAATGGAGTCACACACTTTTTTAAAAAATGCTGGTTTCTTTTGCTCAGCCTAACTATTGAGAGAGTCTTCCATATTTTTGCATATTATTTATGAAAATAGCTCATTTTTTACAGTAGCCCACGGCCAGCCTCATGTCATTCCGTGAGTGCGTTTGTCTAGCTGTGCACCCAGTGATGGGCATTTGGGGTGCTCCCAACTTCAGTTATGTATAAAGATGCCGTGAACTCCTGTGTGCCAGTCTTTACATGGGTATAGGCTCCGATTTCTCTTGCATATAAATACCTGGGAGTGAAGTCATCGACATCTCATAGTACTGTGATTAACTTTTTTTTTTTTGGTACCCGGGATTGAACTCGGTTCCTTGTGCTTGCGCAGCAGGCGGCGAAACCACTGAGCTAAATCCCCGGCCCTGTGATTAACTTTTTAAGTAACTGTTCAATTGCTGTTCAAAGTCATCCTATCATTTTTATATTCCAGTTGTTCGTATAATGTCTTTTATCCCCTCTGCTTTAAGGGTTTCTTTTATCGTGAGTTTTAAGGTGGCAGTACTGGGGATTGAACTACATCCCTAACCCTGTTTTATTTTGTTTTATGCCAGCATCTTGCTAAATTGCCCAGGCTGGCTTTGACCTTGTGATTCTACTGCCTCAGCTTCCCAAGTAGCTGGGTTACACACATGTGCCATTGTGCCGGACTTGAAACATTTTTGACCATTTCTTTGAATAGTTTTTCTGCTGCTCTCGCTCTTCTCCCTGGCAGCCCCAGTTGCATGTAGTTGGGCCCCTCAAAGTCCCATAATTCACCAAAAGCCTCTTCTCTTTTTGGAAACTTCTTTCTGTGTGTATTTGGATACTTTTTATTGCTGTCTTTGAATTCACAGATCTTTCCTTCTTTAGTTAATCTGCCATTAGTTCACCCTACTATATTTTTCATCTCAGACATGGCATTTTCCTGTCTAGAATGTCAGATGAGGGCCATATCTTTGGTGCTGCACTCATCTGTTTGAACCTACACAGCTCAGATATAATTATTTTCAGATTTTGTGTGCTAATTCTAATGTCTTTGACAGTTTGGATTTTCAACTGAATTTTTCTGCTTATTATGAGGCCTGTTTTCCTGTTGGTAATTTCTGTTGGGTGATAGATTCTTTTATTTCTGTAAATTGCGTGAGCTTTGTTATGTCACAGCTAAGTTGCTCAGAAATGCGTTGGTTGTACATTGCTTGGTGTCGGAGACTCACTCTGAGAAGCTGTTAGGCCAATTTGCACTGCGAATGGCATAAAGAGCACGTACATCTTCAGACCAGTCCCTCCACGTGGCCTCGTGATGGGGCAGCCAGTGCCTTGTGAAGACACATGCAGTGCAGTAAAAAATCAGCGAATGTTAAGTTTTTATTAAATTTTTTCTGGAGCAGCTCTGGAAGTCCTCTTTCACCAGCATCTTCAGTTGCACGGATGTGGCTGCCTTGATGTCCTGAGTGCATTCAAAATGTCTACCTTTTGTGGTCATTGTGACCTTGGGGGAGCCAGAAGTCACACAGTGCTGACCCAGAGAGGAAGGTGGATGCGAACGCATGTGTTTTTAGGAGATGCCTTTCTGCTGAGTGGCGCTCGGCAGCAGCAGTCACTACATGTTTCAACCACACCTTGTGAGCACCAAAGAGGACTCGAGAACTGTTTCAGAAAGTGGCAAGGATGATAGGATAAGTGTGTTTGAAGTGAGGGTGGGATATTTTGAGGGAGATTAATGGCAATGTATCTTTTACTGCCATAAATTTTTTAAAAATTTAAGCACATGCTGTATATTTTGATCATTCTTTTTATGAAACTGCTGCTGGTGTAGCATGGCATACTGTCTTATAGTAAATCCTTGTTACTCTAGGCGTGCACTCAAATAATGGTAAGAAAGTATAATGTAATAAATGCACAAATTGGGTGTGGCCGTGCACCCCTGTAATCCCAGCACTCTGGGAGGCTGAGACAAGAGACTTACGAGTTCCATCCCCTGTACTGTCAGTGGGGAATCTGTAGGGGCTGGAAATCTATTTCATTAGCAGAGCGAGAATGTACAAGGTCCTTGTTTTAATTCTCAGCACCACACAAGCAAAGCAAAGCGGGAAGGAATAGGCCTGATACACGAGAAAGTATTTCCAAGTCATGTATCTGATCAGAGTCTACTATGTAGAATCCATAAAGCTTTTTTTTTTTTTTTGCACTGGGAATTGAACTCAGGGTCTCGTGCTTGCCAGGAAGGCGCTGTTGCCACTGAGCTGCATCCCAGCCTATAAAGCTTAATTTTTAAAAAATGTCACACAATTTAATTTTTAAAGGGACAAAGGATTTGAATAGACATTTCTCCATGCAGGGTAAACAAATGGGCAACAAGCACATCCATTGTCAGTTATTAGGAGAATGCAAATCAAAACTCTTCTGAGGGGTTGGGCGTGCTGGCGCATGCCTGTAATCCCAGCACTTGGGAGGCTGAGGCAGGAGGATCGCTGCAAGTTCAAGGCCAGCTTGGGCTACATAGTGAGTTCAAGGCCAGCCTAAACTACATAGCAAGACCCTGTCTCAAAAAACAAAATAAAACTCTACTGAGATACTGTTTCACATCCATTAAATCTGTTGGCAAGGATGTGTTGGAATCGGAACTTTCATCCATCACTGGTGGGAATGTAAAGTGGTTCAGCCAATATGGATAAAATTTTGGCCCACAAAAAGTTAAATAAGTAATTATCATATGAGCAACAATCCACTCCTAGGTAAATACCCCAAAGAACTGGAAACAGGTCCTCAAATTCACAGCAACATTATTTACAGCATCAAAAGGCAGAAGGGATGGATGTCCGCCAGTGGGTGGGTAGCAGTGGTGAGGACTCAGCATGGCCTGTGTTCCGCACCCCTCAGGGTGCAGCGCCTGGTGCACACTGCCTGTGGTTGCGCTGCAGCGGCATGTGCCACGGGAAGAGGCCGACAAAGGCGATCACAGTTCATGCAGTTTTGTTTGGTGACAGGTCCGGGACAGGCAGATCCACGGGAAGAGCAGTGGGTTGGTGGTCACAGGAGCCCAGGGAGGGGGTGTGGGTACAGCTTTCACTTTCCTTCGGCGGGAGGCTGAGGTTGGCACCAGACAGAGGGAGCTAGGCGCTGGGGGATCCACACCTTCATGAATCTGCTTAACGGTACTGAATTGTTCTTGTTAAGATGTTTAATTTTATGCTGTGTAAATTCAACCTCAGTGAACAGGAAGAAAAAAAGCAGCCTGTCCTAAAAGATAACAGAGCTCCGTGTCGTGTCGTTGGTGGCGATGTGACTGTGAGTCCCCTGACCTTTTTTATAAACTGGACTGTAAACTTTTGATCAGATTTCCCAGTCTTTGCCTGTCTTGTCCTTTCCTATTCCAGGACCCCATCTGGGGAAATGTATTGTCTTCCTGTGGTGTCCCCTTCATCTCCTGCAACCTGACAGTTTCTCTGTCTCTCTTTGATTTTCATGACGGCAGTTCTGAGGCTCAGTGGGCAGGTGTTTGCAGCATGGCCCTCAGTGCGCGCTAGTCTGGAGCTCTTTTGCTGAGACTGGGTTCCAGGTGGCGAAGCACCATGAGAGCCCTGCAGAGGTCCACGCCGTCAATGCCACTTACACCTGGTGCCCTAATCAGTTGGCTCAAGTCGTGCCTTAGCCACTTTCCATGACTGTAACAAAATAACCAAAGATGGCAACTGTCTTAGTTACTTTTCTCATTGCTGAAACAAAATACCTGACACTTAAAGTTAAAGGAGGAAAGGTTTATCTGGCTCACAGTTTGTAGAGGTTTCAGTCCATAACTGGCTGGCTCCAAGGCAGGGTGGCACAGCAGAGGGGCATTGCAGAGTTCATGGCTTGCAGAAGGCAGCAAAACAACAAGGGACGACCCCAGCTCTTTCTGTCCTTTGTATCTTATCCAGGCTACTTAGGGCAGGCTGTGCTCACACCCTTAATCCTAGTGCCCTTGAGCCTAGCACTGCACCAAGAATCAATTCCAGCATCACACCCTCTAGATCCAGCACCTCTGAAAAAGCCCCACCTCCCTGCATGAGGCTTTGGGGGACAGCTAGACATGAACCATAAGAGTGACTGAGTTTTAGAGGTGCAGTCCGTGGTCATTTGGCCCATTGACTCTTTGGCCCGTGGCAAGGCAGCCTGTTATAGCAGGAATACATGGCAGAGGGAGCTGCTTACAGAGGGTCCCACAGTCCTCTCCAGGGGCCTGTCCCCAGCCAAAGGTCTCCCACTAGTGTCCTTCCTAAAAGTCCACCGTGCCCTAGTAATGCCAACTTGGGGACAGTGTCCTAACATGAGGCCTTTGGGGGATGTTACACACTCAGACCCTAGCAGTAGTATCTGTGAGCTTTCTCTGAGTAGTTGCTATTTTCCTTCTCTGTCCTTTGGAAGTGAGTCACTAAGTCCATCCTGCAGTCAAAGAAAGGCAAATTTAGCTCCACGTTCCTGGAGGGAGAAGCATCTTCACATGCTATTTGGAACTCATGATGGATATTTAATGTATTCTTTGGGTTATAATCTGACATTACATTGTTTATTTTGTTGTTTACATTGTGTTCTGAGCTTTCTTGTTGGTTCCTTCTCTTTTTAAAAAAATTACTTTGTACTTGCTGGCACTACAAGATAGACCAAGCTCATCTTGGTTTTTCCCTGCTTTAGCCATTTCTGTAAGAAATCCTGGTTCCTCTTATTGAAGAATAGAAAACATGATCCATGTGCTGGGTGGGCTTGTTACATTGGGGTATCCATGTCTGCAGCCTTCTCTGCAGGTAGAGGTCAGCTGTGCACACATGTATATGAACTGCTCTGCATGTCTATGTGTCTCTTGTCAGTGCTGTATGTTTTTCTTGGTGTGCATAGCACACAGGACCTCGTGGCGATGTCTCTGACACTAATCCAATACCACAGGGTACATTTTAGCTTTCCTCCCTTCCTTATTTATAATTGCCTTTTGGGACAGCGATAAACTTTGCTCTTACTAACCCTACTTTATATACTTGTTATATATATGTTACTTACAAAAATTCTGATCTATATCCGTGTGAGAAACAACCAAACCTACTAGAGCACAAATTTATCTATAATTCCTTTTGTCTTCAGCCTCATTTTCAACTGAAACACAATTTGCAAAGTTGCTCAGGTTACCTGCAATTCCCTGCAGCCTTCAATGAGGCCAAGTCGTACAGCAGCCTCCTTATCTGTACTTTCAAATTCTGTCTTTGAGTTCCCTGTGGCCAACCATGGTCTGAAAATTCCAGGAAAAAGCTGCTCATAAGTTTTAAATTGCACACTGTTCTGAGTAGCTGATAAAATCTCCCACCATCCCCCTCAATCTGCCCTACCTGGAATGTGACCAACTCCTTTGTCCAGTGTATCCACCCTGTATATGCCACCCACCCGGATGGATCACCTGAGGAGACAGTCCTCCTTCTGCAGTGCCCTCAGGTCCACAGCAGCCTGACTCTGTGTCCCGGTGCCTACATCAGTCTCCCTACTTCCTCTCGTCACAGCCCTTGCATCATCACGAGAAGGGAAATGCAGTTAGATGTTTTCCGAGAGAGAACAGTGACATAAACATCTTACTACAGTGTATTGTTATAATTGTTCTGTTTTATTAGTCATTTTTGTTAATCTCTTTGTGCTTTATGTATAAATTAAACTTTATCACAGGTGTGTATGTATGTGTGGTCTGTATAGTGGGGTGGTGGTACCTGCACTGTCGCTGGGGATCTTGGAAAGCATGCCCGAGGTAACTGCTGGCCGGTTTTGATACAGTCAGACTCTTCTTTCTGTGTTAGGGTTCTCTGGCCTCCTGGTTGACCCTCGCTTCTTCACTGGAACCCACTAGTGTCGCCCTTTCTCATGTGCAGAACCATGGGTCTGGCAATGCCGACTGGAGTGTCCTCCGACCAGTGCCACATACAGCAGGTCCCCCGCCGCCCTGAGACCTCCCCCACGTGGCCCCTCAACTTCATTCCTCGCACTCTCCTGGCCTTTCACAATCACTGACCTGATTTCTGTATAGTTTTGTGTGGCCTGACACTTAATAGCAACTTCTAAAATGCTGCTTTGTGGCTGTGAACATTGCTTGTAAGGAGGTTGTCTTTGCTTCGTGATTGGAGTCAGTTGATACGAGGATTCGAATCCAGCCCTGACACTTCCCTAAGCCTCAACTTTCCCACCTGTAAATGGGAATAATAGCAGTTGCCACATGGGGGTTATTGGGAGGACTGGAGAAGATCGCACCTGTTGGCACGGTGCCTGCCATAGGTAGTCAGTAATCTTGATGACGCACTTTGGTTATGTTTGTTCTCACCAGCACCATCATGGTCGTCGTGGTGGGTGGACAAGAGTGCTTACCGGGCCAGGACAGGCCACCCGTGGGTTGGGGCCCTTCCTTCTGTGGCTGGAGGGAGGCAGAGGAAGCGTTGCTGCAGGGGCTGATTTTCGCTCAGCTTCTCCTCTGGGGTCTGCCGAGTGTGGGCTTGCAGGATCCCCTGCAGATCCCGTCTTTAGCCTCAAACTGTCCTAGGCAAAGGGATCTCAGGGTTTCATCTCTGCTCTTCTACTTCCAAATAAAAAGTCCAAGGTTTTCTTTTTGTTTATTTTTGCTTTTTGATATGACAATGCCACAAAACACAGAGAGAACTTCTTAGGGAACGCGTCGCCACCCCCCGGCCCCGGCTGGCGCTGTGTGGAGCGCCCGCCCTCCCGTCCCCGCCTGACGTTTAAGTAGCCGGAGAGAGCCCTTTGAGTTACTGCGTCCTGAACGCAGCTCTGCGGCTGGGCAGTCTGAGTGCCGCTGCTCCTCGATGTGAGGGCTCCGCCTGGGCCTCCTGCCCCTCATCACCGCCCCCCTTTCTTGTGCAGTGTCACTTTTTGCTTCTGCTGATTTATTTCCCTGGAATACAGTCCCCGGAGTAGGAGTTTCCGTCAAAAGATGAAGTGTTTATTTAGGGTTTTATTTACAGCATCTTACAGAATTAGCCTTGTTTGTTTGTTGAGGGGGCAGGTCTCGCTGCGTCACACAGCCTGGCCCTGACCTGGGGCGCGAGCAGTCCTCCTGCCTCGGCCCCCTGGTATCTGGGCTCCACACCGGGCTGCTGCCCGGTGGCTCCTCTTCTTCCTCTTCCTGTCCTCTCTTCTCCTTCCCCTTCTTCTCCCTCTTCTTTCCTTTTCCCTTCCCGCCTCCTCTTTCTTCTCCTCCTTTTCCTCCTCCTCTTCCTTTCATCCAACCGAAAGCATTTGAGGATGTCATCAAACACCTGCCCAGGTGTCCAAGACCAGAGGCCCCACAGATCCCTAAGGAGTGAGTCGCCTGCCGTGTTTGAAGACCAGGCTTCCCATTGCCTGTCCTGAGTGCTCACCACCCTCCCCAGACTTCCAGGTCTGCTTCCCCACTTCTGGAGGGCAGCGTGCCCAGGATCACCTTCATGCAGAAACTCACTCTCTGTGTGCTCTGAGAGGAAGGACTTGTTTGCATATGGAAAACCAGGACCGCACTGTTTGCAGACGCTGGAGTGCTGCCAGACAATTGAATGTAAAAAGTTGAGACTTTTAAATCATTTTTACAAACGTGGACACAAAAGAATATTTTCTTAGAATTAAAAAAAAAAAAGCATGAAGTCAAGACTGTAGGGTTGGGTTTCAGATTCAGACATTTCACTTGAGTCAGTTCACAGTGGCAACACCCAGACTGCAGAAAGTGAGGGAAGGTGGGGCCGGGGACGTAGCTCAGTGGTTTCACCGCCTGCTGCGCAAGCTCAAGGACCCAAGTTCGATCCCCGGTACCCTCCCCCCAAAAAACTTCAGAAAGTGAGGGAAGGGGGTGGGAGAGGAGAAGGGCCTTGGTCAGCTTTGCAGGTTCGTCGCTAATCCAGAGAAGCAAATGCATACGTGGAGTTAAAGCAACTGACGAAAACAGGCCCAGTGATTTATATCCCTGGGAGCAGCCCCAACATTAATCCCTTCTTTTCTTGCTGATGGATGAGAGTAGCTTTATAGTCACTGTGTTTCCTGTCAGCCTTCGTTCGATAAGGCCCCCACCCTTTAGGGGAGAGGCCCAGAAGGGATAGCAGTTGTTAAAACCTAATTGATCTGAGCATGAAGTGCCTTTATTTTCTAAAAAGGAAATGAACAGGGGTGCTTTTTCTTTCTGTATGCAGTGATAAAGACAGACAGAGCTTTTTGGCCAAGCGGACCGGCTTGCCCTGGATTCTCGCTCAGGTGTCTGCAGATACAATGGGGAGAGGAGTGAGGTGTGGCTCCCGTTCACCAAGGACAGGAGTGGGCATCCTGCTTCCCCAGCACAAGCTCTCAGGGCCGGAGGGTGTCTGCTGCAGAGGTGGGGGTCTAGCGGCTTTGGGGGCCGCACCTGCTCAGGGCTCACAGGCTGAAGTGGCCGGTAGAGGTTCCAGGTGGAGCCAGAGCCTGGGGTCGAAAGCCCTGGCCGGCTCTGTTTCAGGGCCAAACTGCAGGCCCTCAGGGGCCAGGGAGGTGTGAGAGGGTGAAGTCCGCACCGCCGGGCCTCCGAGCTTGCTGGCGCTGCATGGTGTCAACATCCAGGTCGTGCGCCCGTTTCTCTTCTGCTTGTTGCAGGCTGTCGGAAGTACCTGGGTTATGTTTTTAACCCAGGTTCCTGATTTCCAGCTGTTCCAACAGAGGCAGACAGGGTTTGGCTGGGGTCCTGTCCTCCGTTGGAATTCCAGGCTTAGTGGTGCCAAAGAAAAACTGATTCCATGGCACTCGTCAGAGCACAAAGGCAGACTTTGCTAAGGACCATCTCGATGGGCTGGGGTTCTGCAGTCAGGGAGAGAAGGGCGCAGTTCTAGATGCATAACAGCAGGTGAGAATGGACGGCCAGGGAGCTGGGTGCAGCGGCTGGAAAATGCCTGCGACATCATCCGGTGAGGGACACTGGTTGGGGTCAGCAAGCAGGAGTCCTGCTGAAGACCGGCCGGCTGCTCAGCCAGCCCCTGGGTGTGGTGGGTGGAGGAGGAGAAAGGCGATAATGCCCAGGGGGTGGCGGAGATCAGGGGTGAGAGGTTCTCCTACAGGGCTCAGCAGGGTCCTCGGCTGCTGGGAAGTGCACAGGTGGCCGAGGAAAAGGCCCAAGAGTCCGAGTGAGTTTGTTCAGAGAGAGAGTGGTTGTCAGTGGCCAAGAGCTCAAGAGCAGCCCTGCTCCCTCGCTCTAAAGCAGGGCTTGAAAGTAACTTCTTGGGGCTGGGCCCGGGTGTCGCTCAGCAGCAGTGGGCTTGATTAGCATGAGCAAAACTGTGGGTTCAGTCTGTAGCACCGCCAAAATGAAAAGGTCAGCACTGTGTGGGTGCTTGTCAGGACCCCGGGCCTGGGGCAGGGCACCGATGAGCTCACCCCCTGAAACCCGGGTTGGAGGATCTGAGGTGAATCTTTACCTATTGCTTTTCTAAGGGGTTGGGGCTCCAGAAGTCGCACCTGGCTGGGGATGGAGTTCGGTGCACAGCGTGTGCTCAGCATGCAGGAGGCCCTGGGTTCACATGTGAGGACCACAAGAGGTTGCCCTGAAGGTCAGGCCAGGCCTTCGGCTCGCCCGAGCTGTCCTATGAGCTCCCGCTCTGCTGTATTTCTCTTCCCCACGCTCTTGTTAAATTGTACTGAGCTGAATTACCTAGGCCAAGGGCCCCCACCCTCCCCAAAGACAAAAGGAAGCCGGCGTCATAGGGCAGATTAGGCCGGGGCCTCCACGTCCTAGGCCGTGGGCTGGGCTGCAGTGGTGGGGGCTGCGGGGCCTCCTGGGTGAGGATGGGGTGATCGTGGGAGCCGTGGCCTGCCTACCTCCCTTCCCTTGGATACAGTGGCCGCGCTGGCATCTCTGCGTGTGCAGGATACTGTTTCCCTTGTGATTCGGTCTTGGAGTCACATTCAAACGTGGATTCCAGCAGAGCAGGAGCTGTGGCCTCCTTTCTGAGGGTTCATCGGTGCTCGTCCAATGTTTGCTTTGGCTCTTGCCCTTGGCCCAAAATCGCCCGGAGAATTCAATGACTTTTTTGGGAAGTATTCTGGAAAACACCACCGATGCGATGCTGTGGCTCAGATGCTTTGTTTTTGCTGATTTTTCCACTCATACCCTTTTGCTCTGAAACTCACCTGAATTTTATTTTCCTTTCCCTCTCGGTTCAGAAGCTGGACGGACTCGCCAAGCTCCGGACTGCTCGGGAAGCCCCGTCGGAGTGTGTCTGTCCACCAGGTAGGTGCTGTTTTCTCCCTCACTAGCTCCCAATCTCCGGGGCCTGGTCCTTCTCTCTGCTGGTGTCAGACTGCTCTGGACGCCCATGGCGAGGAGCAGTGTCTGGGGTCCTGAGCAGTGGTACCTCAGGGCCTTCCTGGGACGCTACACCTTCACCAGCAGCCTCGTTAAAGATCCCAGCAAGATGAACTGGCCCGTTTGACTGGTGGTCTTGGTGGAGGAGCTAAGACCGTGTCAGCGAGGACTAGGAATAGAGAGAGGCTTGGATGGCAGGACAGAAGCAGCTGTGGAGAGACAGGTGACAGTGGGATTCGCCACCCACGGGGTGTTAACACCAGGAGCTCGCTTCAATCCTGTGGAGTAAACAATCTGGTGAATACAGGACTTTTTTGTTTGCGTTTTGTTGTTGTTGTTGTTGTTGTTGTTGTTGTTGGTAGAGGCAGAGGAAGCTCTGTGTGAATTATCACTCTTTTTCCCGCTTCCTTTCTGAGTGCTGAATGGGATGCACAGTCAGCCCTCTGAATCCACAGATTCTGCATCTATAGATTAATCAGCTTTGGATGTAGCCAATCATGGGTTGAAAGTATTCAGAAAAAAATTGCGTTTGTACTGAATACATGTACAGACTTTCTTTGTCACTGTTTCCTTAAAAATACAATTTAACAACTATTTACATAGCATTCACCCGTCAGTAGGTGTTACAAGTACTGAGTGGCTCCAAAGTGTGGGGCTCATGTGTATGGGTTCTGGGGCAACTGCTACACCGTTCCATAGTAGAGACTGGAGCATCTGCAGATTCTGGCACCTTGAGGTGGTGGGCAGCCCTGAAGCCACTCTCTGATGGAAACTGAGGGACATCTGCACAGGCACGTGCTTTACATGGGCAAGTATTTTCTTTTTTAACTTGGAGTCACAACCTGAGGGTTTCTGTAGTAAGTGAGGACTGCACTGGAGTCGGCCGCCTGGGCCTTTTCGCGGTCATTTTGAGCCCATGACCTGGTGACAGCCTCGTGTCCTACTTGCCCTTCTCAGGGTAGGGGCAGTGGGCATTCTGACCACTTGGAAGGGCTCCGAGGGTCCCGGGTGACCATGGGTTGGAGGGCTGGTCGGAAGTGGGGACACCACATCCATCAGCCCGAGAGAAGGAGGCCTCATTTTTCTAGATTAGACTTGGTGGTAAATACAAGAAATCCGCCTTCCTTGACAGATTCCTAACCTGAGCAGGCGTGCTGAAACACCTCCCCATTTCCTATATCCTGCAGCACATGAGGTGCTATCAGCCAGAGTCTTTGGTTCAGAAGGTGGCTGAGCTTGTTGAATTCTTTTTCTTCTCCATCCAAGGGCAGTTCTTTGAAGGCAGGAATGAATGGCACTGTGTTGGAAGGGGTGGATGTAGGGCACAATTGAAAGATTTGGCAACCATCCTGTGTACAACTGAAACTGCATAATCCCTCCCCCAGAATTCTGCTTTCTCTCCCTCTTATGGAGCTTTTTTCTTCTTTCCCTTTTTCAGTGGGAATTGTGGTTTCAGACTTGTGGCTTTTGGGATTTCAGTCTTTCGATTATGATTATTGGGGATTTTGATCTTTAGGGAGGGTTAAGCTTTCAGGCTCTTGCTCTGTGGGATTTTAACATTGGGGATTGTGGAATTCCAGGACTGTGTCTTTTGGGATTTTGATCAGCACAGCAGGGCAGGAACCCCATCCTACTGAGAGGCATTTGGGGTGCACTCTTGCCCTGTGGGGAGGCGCTGCTCCTGGTGGTGGAAGTGCTGTCCTCGGCTCGGGGACTTCTGCCCGGGATGTAGCTTCCTGCAGGTGGTGGCCCGAGGTGCACCCAGCGATCTCAGCAGGGTCCTCCACCCACCATGTCCATGGCTGCTGTTCTCCTGTTGTCTGCATTCTGTGTTCTTAAGCTCTCGAGGCTGGAGTCCTTCAGCCACACAAACCCAGTGGACTGCACCAGCAGCCTGAACCTGCTCCCATCTTCCCGGCCCTGATCAAAAATCCCTGCAGACTTTTGGAGACTGAAGGAGCGGACCGCCCTCTGTAGCTCGGGACCCCATCTGATCTGAGATACCCGTTGCACCCCTTCCCACAGTCGAGGGAGACTACACTGTCTTTGTCAGATCCTAGCAGGCAACGGCAGAGACCTGAAGCCAGAGAAGGGGCTGGTTCTCCTGTGAAATTGGCTGTTCAGGGAGCTCTGAGACTGGGTGGCAGAAGGAGGCTTCAAGCAGGAAGATAGCACATCCCCCTTGTCCACGGCTATGGTGGGCCGACTGGCAGGGGTGTGCCCTGAACCAGCTTTGTGACCTCAGGAGAGTGAGGGACTCTTGGGCCTTGCATCCTTAATCTAGAACAGTGATGGTGAACCTTTTAGAGCTTTCAGTGGTAACAAACAGCCCGCTTTGGTGCACGTGCTGTAGGTTTGCCACCCCTGGTCCAGCAGATGGGATAGTGGGTTGAGTCATGGTCCCCCAAAGATGTCTCGGTCCTAGTCCCAGAACCTATGAACATGACGTTCTGTGGAGATGGGGCCTGTGCGGGTGTACAGTGGTCCCCCTTGTCCAGGGCACTTTCCAAGGACCCCAGGGAAGCCCTGAAGCTGTGGGCATTGTCTAGCCTGATATATGTCATTTGTCCTATATACACATCCACAGCAGAGCTTAACTTATAAATTAGGCACAGAAAGATGAGTAAGTGTAACTAATAACATAGAACAACTATCACAGCACATTGTAGTAAGAGTTATGTGAATGTGGGCTCTCAACACATCTTACTGTACTCTCACCCTTGGACTCAAAGGAAGCACTTTGTGGCTTCTTTGTGGCCTGAATTGTCAGCATTGCTGCTCTTGTCCTTTGAGGCCATACAGGTCACTTGAACATAAGCATTGTGATGCTCCGATAGTTGATGTGACAAGGGAGGTAGCTATCGTGGACTAAGCGGCGAGCAGTATATACAGCATGGATTCGCTGACAGAGGGGTGGTGATTCATTTCCCAGGTAGGAAGTAGAGCTAGTTCGTCACATACTCAGAATGGGGTGGAATTTCCCTGTGATGTTTCTAGAGCTTGGTTGACAACAAGTAATTGAAATTGCAGGAAGAGAAATCTCAGAAAAGGGGCACTAGTTGCTGTAATTTAGCTTAGGATTTCAAGATGTGATCACCTGGGACATAGGGTGGGACCTGAATCCAGCGACTCATGCCCTTAGAAGAGACAAGAGGGAGATGTGTGGACAGAGCTGAGATTGGAGTGACCAGCATCGAGCCAAGGAATATGCCACAGAAGGGACGAGGGTGTGGGATGGGGCTTCCCCTCAGATTCCCAGAAGAAGCCTGTGCTGCTGACACCCTGAACTTCTGGGCTGCAGAAGCAGGAGAGAAGACTTTCTGCTGTCATCAGATGCCTCGTGTGGTATGTGTTGCTGCGGCAGCCCTAGGAAATGAAGATGAGTGGGAGCCAGCTGTGGGGCGGTGCTGGGGACCTGGTGTGTCGGAGCTCTGTCTCGCACACCTGTGTGTACAGATGCCAGCTCCTTAGCAGGAAGGAGACACCTGAGATAACTGTGCCCTGGGGAGATCAGCACGCTCTCCTCTCTCCTCCCCTCCCCTCTGTCCGCTCCATTTTTTGTCTGTGTGGAGACCAAGTCTCCACAAGTAGCCTAGCCTGGCCTCAAGCTCATGGACCTTCTGTCTTAGCTCCCAGTGCTGGAATTATTGCCATCTACCACCCTGCCCAGCTCAAGGCCTTCTTTCCTTACGTATCTAAATGTTTAAAAGGTGTTTAAAATGTTTATTTTGAGTGGAAGTAAAACATGATTGATTTTTCAAAGTCAAGTACTACAAAAGCTTCATGGAAAATGACGGAGCCTGTGCCCTGCCTGTGGCCTTCATGGCTTTGCCGCATGTCCTTCGACAGCAGCTCTGCCTGGGGCACTCTGTGCTGATGCCCTGTGTGTGTGCTGTCCAATACTATAGCCACATGTGACTTTTTACAATTTTTATTTTTTGGCAGTTCTGGGGATTGAAGCTAGAGCCTTCTCACTGGGCACATCTTGGCCCTTTTTTGTTTTTGATTTTGAGACAGGTTCTTGCTCAGTCACTAGGCAAATTCAGACTGGGCTTGAATTTGCGATCCTCCTGCCTCCGCCTCACAGATAACTGGGGTTACAGGCATGCCATTGTGGCTGGTGTCATACCTGACACGGGGCCCTTGAGATGTGCCGTGTGCGGCTGAGGCGCTGAAGCTTTAAATTATTTCATTTTAACTGGTTTGCACGTAAATCACAGTGAGTGATTGGTGGCAGTGGCATCCATTTCCGAGGCTTCGTGAGCGCGGAGGCTCCTGGCTGGCATTGCTCACATCCCGGGCAGCCTCTGTCAGCCGGGGCACCCGTAGCCGGAAATGCACTGACTGTGGGTACCTCCTGCACGCGGTAACCGGGCCTGGCCGACCGGATGATCTTGGGACACGTGGACAGATTGCAGTTGGACAGACTAATGTGACTTACTGAGTGGTGAGTGGGAAGTGAGCAACGGAACGGCTGTGTAGGTGTGCAGCGTGTTGCACTGTCTCGAAGCCACAAGTCGGAGACCTTCTGGCTGTGGGTGCCGCTCTGCCAGCTCTATGTGCACGTTTGGCGGGAGCTGTCTTCAATTGCTGCTGTGGGGTTTGCAGCTTCTCTGTGTGCCCCGCTGTGTATGAGGGCAGGTGCCGCTCCACTTTGGCTGGGTGGCGGGGTCTGTGGCCTGCTGGGCACCCTGGTGTGCTGGCCAGCCCCTCCTGGGGGAGATTCCTTCTCGCAGTCCACCCTGCCCTGTCCCTCGATGCAGGGAGGGAAGGCCAGGTGCATCCCTCGACCTCAACTTCCTCCTGCTCTTTTCTGAAGCCCACCAGGAGCCAGGCACTGCTGCAGGCCCTGGAGGGGAGTTGGGATAGAAGGATGGGAGCCCTCCGCCTGTGAGGGAGCCAACCAGCGTGGCCCAGAGGCCGCTCGACGACAACGCCAGCACGGCTCAGGCCTCCACTGTGCTCCGAACATTCTGGCCTTGTGGTCAGGGCCAGCACCTCAGGGCCTGAGCGGTCTGGATTTGAATCTTGGCTGTCCTGCTCTGCATGCCCTGGGGAGACTGCTGGTTCCTGTGTGAAGGGCCCTTGGGTGAAGCTACGAGCATCAGAACGTTAGTTAATACTGTGATGTCCCACACGAATAAAACAGGAAGAACTCACCAGATCTGATAACAACATGGAGAGCACAGGGGTCGGCCGGCTTCGCTGTCTGGGCTCGCGGACTTGCTGCCTCTCGGCTCCTTTTCTTGGGGTGACCTCTCCTTGGGAAAGGGGTCCCATAGCACCAGGTAGGTCACACCTGCTTCTCACCCCCAGCAGATAGGTTGCCCTCCCTTCCAGCCAGTCCCAGAATTGGAGAGAGGGGGCGTTGCAGGTTGAACTGCCCGCAATTCGTTTGTTGAAGTCCTGAACCGCGGTGCCTTGGAATATAACTGACTTTAGAGACGCCAGGAAGTGATGTGATGCCAGCAGGGTGATGTCACAGGAAGAGACTAGGACACAGGTGGGTGCCACAGGAAGAGGACCATCCCCGGGCCGCGGAGAGAGACCTCCAAGGGAACCACTGCTGCCCCCTTGATTCTGGACTTCTGGCCTCCAAAGCGGCGAGAAAATACATGTCCGTGGTTTCAGTCGCCCGTTCTGTGGTCCTAGCACAGGAGTTATTGCTTAATGGGTGCAGAGTCTGTTTGCAAAGATGAAAAAGTATTGGAAGTGGAGGGCACTAAACTCATGGAATCGCCTTCGGATGGATGCCCCTTGGTGTGCGTGGGTTACTTCCCGTTAAACCCCTTGTAAGTGAAATACTGCACTCAATGCTTCCAGCCCTCCCAGCCGGGCAGCACGGCACCGTGGAGCGTGGCTCTCCCCTCGTGACTGCCGGGCTGCCAGTGCCAGCCCCATGAGAGCCCGCACTGCACAGCACGAGCCCAGGAGAAGAGCCAGACTCCAACTTCAAAGAATGTTTCCGACTGCATGTGTCATGCTTGCGCACCCCTGTAAAGCTGAAAACTTACAAGTCGAACCATCAAAGCTTGTGGGCCACTGGTACTTTAAATAGTTGAAAGCTTTATGTTTTTTTATTTTACTATGATTTTAAAAATAGCCCCAGAATTGACCCTGATTTGCCGGGTGTGGGGCAGTGCCGCCCCCTGAATAGTGGACACACCTGGAGGGTGGCCAGGTGATTGGCTGGTGTGAGTCACGTGATCGTTCTGGGAGGACAGAGAGGCGGTGGCTGGAGGACAGTTGGTGCTGCTAGAAGTGTGGGAAAGGGTGGCTGCCCCAAGGAAAATCAGGGTGCTGTTCCGAGAAGAAAAACAGAGGCAGCTGGGAAAATGCAAAGCCACGGATGACCAGTTCAGTCCTGCTCCAGTTCAGTCCACCTGGCCGGGCGTCCTCGCTGGGGACACTAGACAGACTCTGGGCCTGAGCAGAGCACACTAGGTCTGCCTCAGCCCTGTGTTAGATTTATCCAAAAGGCAGCGTGACAGTGACGTGGATCTGGAAGCAGACTCCCTGGCACGAAGTCACCACTTCCGCACATCCCGTCTGCAGCTCGCCTGTGCCCCACGCTTTCACCGTCGGGTGGTGTTTCTGGGGCACTTCCCTCGGAGGCTGTCGGGGGCCCGCGTAGAGTACATCATTAGCGAGCGACAGCGCTGCCTGCTTCCCGGGGAGAGCAGTGCTGCCTGGAACCCAGACCTGTGGTCCTCAGCTGGGGCTGCCGGGTCGGCTGGGGCGGTGGCGGGAGGGGGTACGGGTTGGCGGCTGGCTGGGAATGTCCTAAAGGAAGGACGAAGGCCCGACGACTTTACTCACGTCGTCCCTGGAACGTGGGTGACGAAGGCAGATACCAGCAGTGAGAGGCAGGGTGGAGGAGACACTGGCCCGCCCAATCCCGAAGTCCTTGGGCCTGGCCTGGTGCTTTTGCCCTTCCACCCTGCGCCTCACGGGGCTCAGCCTTCCCTGGCCTGGTTAGGGATGTTCCGGAAAGGTGAGAATGTTCTCCATTCCCTTCGTGCCTTGTGTTATTCAGAGGCACTGTGTGCTGTCCAGGTTGTGTGCCCTGAGTGCATACAGGGAGATGTTCCGGAATCTTCACTAGAACAGAGTGGACAGAGTGGGCGAAGCTGGAAGTTCTGAGCTCTGTTGAAAACATCTGGAAGTTTGAATAGAGGCGTGAACTCCACATAAGAAAACATAAAGTACAAGAGAAAGATCCAGACCCTGGTGCCCCGCATCGGTGGCTTATGGCAGATGTGACAGTGTGGAACAGAAGAGGTGGAAGTCGCCTCTTACTCGGCCTGTTCACTGTGACTGTTGGCTGAGGAGTGAGTTTAGGGAACGGCAGGCAGTGGTCTTTTAGGTGCTGCTACAAGGGGAGGCTGAGTGCAGGGCGGGGGGCTGAGGCAAGGGGGTGGGTGAAAGTGAGCTCAGCCAGGCAGCTCAGTCACTGAGCGAGACCTTGTCTCAAAATTAAAAGAAAAGGGCTGGGGAGATGGCTCGGCATGAAGGCCCTGGGTTCAATCCCCAGGACTGCCAAAAAAGGAGTTCTTTTTTGAGTTCTTTGTAGAATTTTTTTAAAGGATACTTAAAAAAAAATAAAACAAGTGTTCTATTCCAGCTGACTTGAGTTTATGGCAAAATTGGAAAGCCTAGAAGGCGGGTATCTTTTTATGGACGAGTTGAAAGAGAAAATTTCGGTCCGATGTTTTGGTTTGTGTGTTGACTTTTGCTTTTGTGTTTTTTCTCCAGAACCTTCTGGGGGTGGTCTCAGTGCTGCCCCTCCACACATTCAGCCATTCATTCATCTCTGTAACCTGTTTCATGCTAGTCCATGTTGGCCAAGACTGTTAGAGCTGACTGCAAACCCAGTTGTTAGAAGGGCTGGCACAGGTTCAGGAGCCCTCGCAGGTGGCGACGGGGCAGACCCTACAGAAACTACAAGCAGGAGCGATCGTGCCGGGCCAGGTCCTTCCGGGAAGCCGGGAGCTGGTTGGCGCCGGCCAGTGGTGGGCACGCGGGTCCTCCGCAGAGGCGAGGGGCCGAGGCGCTGCATGGGGCCAGGGCAAAGGCCAGGCCGGAGCTCGGAGGGGCTGGGGGGCAGCGTGGCAGGTGTCCAGGGCTCTGCTCCCCGGGGGAGGTGGGGGATGGAACCTCAGGGAGGCTGCAGTGCAGCAGACACTGCTCCTGCCACAGCCTCCTCTGGGTCACTGTTGCTCCTGGGCCTAGACCGGAGAAGCTGGGAGAGCTCTGGAGGGATCGATGGCACGCAGCAGCTCTGAGTGGTGCCCGGCCAGATGGGACAGGACAGACAGGCACGGGAGGGGACACAGTGACTGGGGCCAGCCTGGGGAGGTGATGCCCAGCCAGAGACAGGAAGCCCCAGAGGAGCCCGTGTGGAAGGGAGCACGCTGAGCCTGGCTTTGGACAGTGGCCTGGCGAGCCAATTTGTGGACCCACTGATGAATGGAAAAAAAATTAGAAGTCTTCTCTTCAGGCAGAGTCTAGCCACTCTGACTCTGTTAATTATCAAATGCACCACGGCCCATAAATGAAGATCTTGAAGTTTAGCTGTTCTGACCTTGGGGATTTGGAGATTTTTTGTGACCACCAGAGGGAGCCCATTATATTTATTAGATTCTATAGAAATATTGGAATTTAAAAGAAAAGGATAATTTCTGTAAATACATATATGTTTTAGAATTACTAGAAAGCACAGAAAAGTTTGGACCAAGGGCAGAGACACACAGTGCTGACCACCCATTCTGGTATTTTCTTCTCCTACTAAAATGCAAGACCCCTCAGAATTTTCTAGACAGTTCCGGAATCAAGGGGTTCTTTTGTTCGTCTTGGGAGGTGACTGCGGGTATGTGAAGGCAGAATGTCCGTTAGAAAATGCATCCCTTGGAACACAGCCCTACTCGGTCAGCATTTATTGGGCACCGACTGTTTTCCCTGCACAGGGATTTCCCTGTAACAGGAAATAAGACCAGAAACGCCCTGACTCGGCCTGGCTGCAGGTGCCACCTGCTGGGTGACAGGGCAGCTGTCCACTGAGGTGTCGAGCAGCTCTGTAGCACAGCGTGTTGCGTGTCTGTCCCCCACGTCAGGGGACTTAGGGTGCAGCTGCCTTTGCTGGGGGCGAGCTCCGTGTCGGGGCGACTCGGGCCCTTGCTCCTGGTCTTACGGAGAATCTCCCACATGGACGGAGACTCGGGGTGAGCGCCAGAGCCGTGGGCAGCTGGATGGATGGGTCAGAAAGTCCCGAGCTACACTGGACTTCACACGTGTGGCACTGGTCACAGGCCATGAAACAGCGACTGCTTCTCAGCCCGGCGGAGTTTGCTCTGGGCATCATTTCACTAAGCCAGAGGCTTTTTGGGGTCACAGCCTGGGGGTGAAAGTCCTGTAGTACCTCGAAAAAAATCAAAATTCAAAATTTGATGCATGGTTTCTATTCAGTGTGTCACGTTTTGTACATCGTAAAGTGGAATGCTCAAGCCATCGTAAGTTGGGGACCAAGCCAGACGTGTGGTACACATCTGTAGTCCCAGCTACTTGGGAGGCTGGGGCAGGAAGATCCTCGAGCTCAGGAGTTTGAAGTCTGCTGTGTGTATGCCTTGTGTGGATGTATATATGCAATACATGCTTTTCTGACTCTGCTCACCTAACGTGGAGGCTGGCAAGGACAAAGCCTGCAGAGGGCCATGAGCCCCAGCTCCAGGCTCTTCCCTGGAATCGGCCTGTGTGTCGTGTAGAGCTGCCACCCAGCTAGCGTGACCCCCACATGATGCTTCACTCAGAGCTCACAGCTTTAAACGCTTGTCTCACCTGTAACCCCTCGCAGAGCCCTGTGCCGCAGCGCTGCGTGTGCATCTGGGCCTGGACTCGCCCTTCGCCCTGCGCTGGCTGCCTCTCGCTTCCCAGCTTGGCCCCCTGCCTCCGCCTCTTCCTCCCCAGCCGCGCAGCCCCCTGGTCCCAGTCCCCAAGACCTGACCGGGTCCTCTCCACTGCCACCTTGCTTCAGACCCTCATTGGCCTTCGTCTTCCTCAGGCAGCGGGGTCGAGTGCGGGCTGAGAAGCCTTTGGGCAGGAAGCGAGTGTCCCCTGGATGTCCCAAGCTCACTCCCCCGTCCTCTGAACCCATCTCAGACCGGTGGCCTTCACTCCCCCAAGGAAGCACTCGGTTCCCCACCGCACCCTCTGCCGACCTGCGGTTATCTCCCGTCCTGTGGCCCCGTTCACAGTGGCAGGGTGGGGTCAACCTACATGTGCACAGGTGGAGGAGGATAAAGGAAACTGGACCGCTCGGGAGGAAGCGGCTGGCCTCACTCCTCACAGTGGCGGTGGGCCAAGCTGGGGGACAGGAAGTGAAATGAGCCAGGGACAGAGAACTCCTGCATGACTCACTCGGGCGAAATCTGAGCGAGCCGAGCTCACAGAGTGCAGGAGACTAGTGCTTACCAGAGGCTGGGTGGGACTCGGGGCGGGGGAGAGGGGCCGGCGGGCGCTGAGTGGCAGGAGGCAGGAGGAGCAAGCTTGGGCTGCTCGGCACAGTGGGGTGACTCCATCGGCAATAACTAGCTGTTTCCAAATAGCTGGAAGAGGCGTTTGGATGTTCTCACCACGGAGAAATGATAAATGTGAGCAGTGATGGAGATCTTGAACACTTTGATTCGATTAGTACACAGCGCAATATACGGAAACATCTCCCAGGGCCCTGAATATGTACAGCCGAATGTCAGTTAAAGGGAGAAGTTTAAAAAGGGATTCGTTCTCTGAGGCCCGGCTCAATCTCACCTCTTCGGCGAACATTCCTTTCTCCCCAGCAGAATTAGCGGCCCTGGTTTCGAGGTCCCGCCCAGCCTGTGCCTGTCACTCTGCGTTGTGGTTGGTTGATGCCCCTCCCTTGCTGTGTTGTACAGCCTAGTGGAAATGCTCTTTTCCCTTCAGCTCCCGGTCTTACTGCAGGTCCCTGTGTTGCAGCTGCTCCTGCCCTGGCAGACCCTGGGATCCTGCCACCTCTCAGTCCTGGGAGCCACACCTGGCAGGAGCCAGCAGGGCCAGCTCCGAGGGCAGACTCAGCTCTGCTGTCCTGGCGGGGCCTGGGAGGGTGAGCAAGGTGGGCACTAGCAACAGACGTACCCGGCAGAGTCAGCCAAAAGGAGAAGCACTGGGGAAGTGCAGGAGGGAGGAGGTGAGGCAGGTGGGCATTCTGGGACCGAGAAGCCCCGGGAGTGGCTGCCCCCGTGCTTTCAGGGTTGTATCCCTGGGCTTGAGCAAGGAGAGAGCCCAGCTGGCACTGCCGGGCCCTGCACCACCTATCTGCCAGCAGCTTCTGTGGAGGGCTGCGATGAGCCTCTCTCCCATGGGCACAGCACGCTGTGTGGGCCGCGGAGGGACTGGTGTGGGTGGCTCCATGCGCTCCAGGACTCTGCCGCCTCCTCATCCCTGTCCTGTGCGTGCTGGGAGGTGGGGTGTGCCTCGCAGCCCAGTCTGGAGCATGTGCCGAGGTAAACCTGGGCGTGTGGCACAGCAGTCACCAGCACGTCCTCCCTGAGAAGCGCACGGTGGCTCAGGAGCTGGGGAGCGTCCAGTGCAGGTCATCTGCAGGGGGCGGATACCCGGAGCGGGCTCAGCGTAAGAGGGGCACCCTGTGCTGTCCCTGCCTCTCCGCAGGAAGGAAAGTCCTCTCTGCTCAGAGTGTTCACATGTGCCAGGCACCGCAGCAAACTTTCCCTCAGAGAGGGACAGGACAGCTCCAGCTCCTCGGGACCCTGGAACCTGAGATCCCTTCTGCTGCCATGTGATGTCAGCAGGCAGTCAAAGCCTGTTCTTCCTGTCACCCCAAGTGTCCACACCCACCCCACGGGTGCTGGGAGAGCCGCCTCCCCGTGAGGCCACAGCGACCTACTGCCTGTCATTTCTCTACAAGTAGCCCACATGGGGTCGGGGCTCTGAGGGGTGGGAGCTTGCTGGAAAGGACAGTCCACAGAGCAGAGGACGCCCTGTGGCCACTGCCCAGGCTCGGAGCTGTCTCCTCCGAGAGAGGCTGGAGCCCCAGCCAGGGCTGCTGTCTAAACAATGCCCTGCCATGCATCTACCTACCTACCTACCTACCTGTCATCTATCATCGACCTATCAACCATCTACTACCTACCTATCTCCTGCCATCTCTCTGTCATGGTGCTGGGAGGGACCCCAGGGCCGTGCGTGCTGGTGGGGGGCCCACGCCTGGCCCCAGCCTGCACTTCAGAGAGCATGCGGGCAGCACGCGTGCCCTGGTGGTAGTGACCACTCCTGAGCGTCAGCTCCAGGCGGCTCCTGTCTCACAGGTGGGACAGCGTCAGGCGATGTTGGGGAGGTGTTTGCCAGAGGTCTGGGGCCGGTGCCGCCTGCTTTCTGGCCGTGACTGGGCTGGGCCGGGTCTGGGCTGTGGCTGCTGAGTGGTCTGGCCCTGGCCCCAGCTCTCTTTGTGCGGTGGGCAGGGCCCCTCGGGGGCGAGGGCCTCCACCCGGCCTCCACAGTGGAAGCTGGGCCTCATTTCTAGGAGGACGGGATGCCCTGCAGCCCCCAACTTCGGGTTGCGCCTTGCAGTCTGCCCCCGTGTCCTGTTCCCCCAGGCTCTGGAGCTCCCGCCAGGGCTGAGCTGAGAGCTGCTCCTGTCGGGTCTTCGTGCCCCCTTTCCCATGCTGACATCCAAAGCCCCCGGGACTCGGGGTGGGGGTGAGGGCTGGGTGCGGGGGCCCCCGAGGGCGCAGAGACCAGGAGCTCTGGCCTTCCGCCACTCCCGGGAAGCAGACCCACGCACGTGAATCCGGCGAGCCCTGACTGTGGGCCTCTCCAGAGCCGGGGGAGCCGGCTTTCTGACTGCCCGTCTGTGATGGTGTCCGGCAGAAGCAGGTGGAGGGGTGGAGCCTGCGGATGTGTGCCCACCCTGCAGTGGGGCTCAGACCTCGTCCCCTGTGGGGCAACAGCTGCGCTCCAGGTCCTGTTGGGACTGGCAAGGTGGCTTCCCTTCTAACCAGTGTGGCCCGTTCCCTCCCTGGCAGTGCCCCACCAGCCCTCAGAGGCCCTGCCCAGTCTTCTTAGCAGGATGGCCTTTCATTAAAAACTACACACGTGTATTGTTGGGACCGTGGCACATGTCTACTCTGCTATGCTGAAGGCTGAGGCAGGAGGATCACTTGAGCCAAGGAGTTTGAGACAAACTTGGGTAACAGAACAAGGCCCTGTCTCAAAAAACAAACAAATAAGCAAAGAAAATGAATGAAATAATGCAAACTGTGCTTCTTAAAACTATCCCACTTTCCACTCCCTTTGAAAAGCACAGCTTCAGCACTTGGGAAGCCAAGGTGGGAGGATCTCTGTGAGTTCAAGGCCAGCCTGGGCTACATAGCCAGACCCTGTCACACATGAACAGCAAAAAAAGGCAGGTTAATTTTTTTAAATGTCTTCCACATGTTCCATCCAATCCCATGCCCTGGAATGTAAATGTTTTATCAGTTTGCATCGTGTCAGACTTTTTCTATGCTTACACAGATACACACATTTTCCTTTTTACAGAAGTAAAATAACACAGGTCTGGTGTGCTCCTAAAAATTGTTTGGGTTTCAGTCAATCCCGCTCCCCAGAGCTCAGTCCCCTCTGCTAGACGTTCAGGGTTTGTGTAGGACACGCGCATCCTCGCAGGCTGTGTCGTGGCTGGACCCTCAGTGCCGCCTGTGCGGTACAGACGCGGCCCACGTGGTGTGACGCTGTGCGGTGTAGGGAATGGTGATGCGAACAGAGAGTGTACATGTTTGGCGCACACGGCCCACAGTGGGGTGCAGGGGTTTGGATCCCCTGGGCGCAGGGCTGAGCCCACAGAGGCCCGGCTCCCTGGCAGCCGGTCCTGGGTGGCTCCGACCTGCAGGCCGTTCGTTCTCCCACGGAGCTTTAAGTTTACACTGAAAAGTGAGCAAAGGCAGCGGGCGGAGCTGCTCTCAGCCTTCCTCCCGTCCTCCTGCCCTGCCCCTCTCCTTCCAGAGCACCCACCTGTTGCTTTTTCTCCCCTGGTCATTTTCCACATTCTGCTCCACACCAGCAGTTTGTTTTTTGTTTTTTGTTTGAGACAAGGTCTCGCTTTGTGTTCAGGCTGGCCCTGAGTTCACTTTGTAGCCCAGGCTGGCCTCGAACTCCTGGTGATCCTCCTGCCTCTGCCTCCCGAGTGCTGGGATCACAGGCGTGCGCCACCATACCCGGCTTACACGAGCAGTTTTCAGCCTTTCCAGTGTAAAAGAGTCCTGGTTTGTTTCCAGCTCCTCTGACTCTGGTCTTCCTGTCCTGCTTTCCAGCCATCTCAGCCAGGGTCAGAGGGACCAGCTGGCCAGCTCAGCCCTTTCTTAGGAGCTGGAGAGCCTCACTGAGCTGCTATCTCTACCCCCATCTGGAGCTTCTGTCACCATTTCACACCCCCGCCTCATTTGAAAAACATTTTGTGTCAAAATGTAACAGTCCACAGGCAATAACACTCATCGTATGTGTGCAGCCTGATGATATCTACCAACAAGACGCACCCATGCAGGTCAAGAGACAGCGCAGGACCAGCGGCCAGGTGCCCGGGCCACGGTGCGAACAGTGCTGCTCAGCACAGACTATGTGGCCTGCTCGGGCATTGCGTGAATAGAGGCTTCTGGCGTGAACTCTCATGTGACTTCAGCTCAGCTTTCTGTCCGTCTGATCCTCCACACTGCTCGTGGATGTGGGTGGCTCATTTATTTTTTTTATGTGTGCTGTTGCCGGACACGTGGACGTGCATTTATTTTTTGGCTGTTATGAACAGTACCACTATGAGCAATCTTGTGTATTTGTTTGTTGTGTTTATACCTTACAGTGGAATTTCTGGGCAGAAGATACGTTAAACTTTAGTAAACAGTGCCACATTGTTTCTGAAAGAGGATGGTAGTCTCACCAAGCATGTAGGAGAATTCCAATTCCTTGCTTTCTTGCCAGCACTCGGCTCTTTCTGTCTTTTTTCTTTTAGTCCTTTCAGGTCTATTTCTGGACTTTCTTTTCTATCCATATGCCAATACTACTTTATTTTAATTAACAAAAACTCATATTAAATGTTGATATCAAATCATGTTCTGTTCTTAAGGATTCCCCTGACTATTCTTGGGCATTTGCATTTCTGTGTTTTTTTAAAAAGTTGCATGGTGTTGAGAGTTGAACCCAGAGCCTTGCACGTACTAGGTACGTGCTCTACATCCCCAGCTTTTTTTTTTTTTTTTTTTGAGACAGGATCTCACTAAGTTGCCTGAGCTGGACTTGAACTTGCAGTCTTCCTGCCTCAGCCTCGCTAGTAGCTAGGATTACAGATGTGCGCCAAAATGCCATACAAGTTTTATGATCATTTTACCAATTTCTAAAAATAATAACAACAAAACTAAACTGAAAGAAGCCTGTGAGATTCACTGAACCCAGAGGCATTAAGGGAGCAGTGACATTGTGGCAGAGTCTGCACTCCTCGCAGCTGAGTATTTAATGACACTTCATAGTTCTCAGTGGAGGCCTCATACGTCCCATTAGAGTCACACTTAGGAATTTAGTCTTTTGATGCTGTTTTAAAATTCCGCTTTCTGTGCTGTGGATGACCTCTTATGGGTGTTGTATCTGGTGACCTTGCGCATTCATCTCTTACTTCTCATGGTTTAATAGCCGTTGAGATTTTCCATGTATTTTGTTATAGGCTCTATAAATAGAGCTTCATTTGTCCCTTGCCAATCCCTCTAAGCCTTTGTTTCTCTCCCTTGGCTCCTCGCTCTGGCAGGGATGTTGAGAGGGCCGAATGGAGCTGGCAGGAGCATGTGTCCTGGTTTTGTAACTGAACTCGGAGGAAGCAGCAAGAGGTGCTTTAAAAAAAGTTGCAAGTGGGTATTAAAACACGCCAGTGATATTTCTGCCTCTGTACGAGGAGGAGGCTTTTCCGCCTTGTCTTCCGACCGTCACCGTGGGACTCACACAGGCCGATGTCAGAACCGAGCAGCCTGCACTCCTGGAGCGCCCCGCGGGCTGGCTGCCCTGCTGTGCCGCTGGACGCATTTGCTAACGTTTGTCGTGAGACAGTGCAGTCTCTGGGGAGGGATGGTCTGGCGACCTCTCTCCTGCTGTCAGGTTTTGGCATCAAGGCTATGATTGTAAAACAGGTCTGGGATTAGTTTCTGTTCTCTGGAAATAGCTGTGTTATGCTTAAGTGTTGCCTTTTTCTTAACCGAAAGAATTCCCTGATGAGAACACCCAGGTCTAGCATTTTCTTTAGGTTTTAAGTAAGTAATTCAATTGTTTTAATAGCAGCAGAACTCTACTTCTTTTTTATAACAGCTTTGTTGAGATAGAATTCACATACTGCGCAACTAATCTGCTTGAAGTAGAAAATTGAATGATTGCTGTGGTGGGGCAGCTGCAGATGAAGCCAGGGGCTCGTGCATGTGAGGTGAGTGCTTTTATTAGGGCCCCGTGTTTTTATTAGAAGCAGAGCTTCTGGAACACTTCTCCTCCCCACGGAGAAGCTGTCCCGTGTCGCCCACCAAGCACCCTGTCGCGCCCGGCCTTGCACGCTGGCGTCGCTGAGCTCCTCTCTGCTCTGTGTCCTGAACATTTTGCCTGGCTGTGACCTCTTGTGCCTGGCTTCTTTTCCTTCGCAGTGTGCTGTCCGGACACGCCCGTGTTACAGCACGTCAGTTCTTCCTCTTGTTTACAGCCGAGTGCTATTCTGTTGTATGGATGTGCCACAGTCTCTGTTCACTCATGCTCATGCGTTTTGAGTTTCCCTGTTAGCTCTCAGGAATAATGCTGCCATGAACATTCTTGGACAGGTTTTTATGGGAACATGTGGTTTCACTTCTCTTGGGGTTCACCTAGGAGTGGAACTGCTGACGCCTGTGCTTCATTATTTTTTATAGCCAGACCCTAATGTGGAGCCCACAGTGCACTCGGCAAGGTCCCCACTGTGGCCGTTTAGCTGCTGCGTTCCTCGTTCCTCGCTGTGAAGTGCTGCTTCAGGCAGTGCTGTTCAAAGCACAGCTTGCAAACGGTGCCAGCCCTCGACCTTGAGCGGTTGGTTTTAAGGGTCTGTAACAGGGTTAGAGTACAAATTGGGAATATTTGGAAATGTTTTAGCAGTTTACTCAGTAATTTTGTCTGCTGAGTCTAATTTTTTTAAAATGGGCAAATACTTTAATATCTTTTTGTTTTTTTAATTTTATTCTCCTGCTTCATCATTTCAGTGTATTTTACAAAACTGTGGGTCCCTGATGAAGTGAGAAGGGAAACAAACAACAAAGGGCTGTTCGCTGGGGATGGGGGACAGGCGTGGCCTCTGGTGCCGCTCCGTGCATGCATGTGTCTGGGAGAAATGGAGTGCACCGAGCTCTGCAGAGTGAGCAAGGATGGGAAGCGGAGGCACACCTCACCCTCACTCTGCTCACGTGATGATGACACATTGTCGCACAGATGAAGGGACACGTGCAGTGTTGTGTGAAGACACAGAAAGTGAGGAAACTCTGGCACATGGATGAGCTTGAGGACATTAAGCCAAGTGAAATAAGGAGACCATGAGAGGGTAAATACTGTGTGAGCCCACTTACACAAGCTGCACAGAGTGGCCAGATTTCTAGGGACAGAGAGTGGAGCAGTGGTTGCCAGAGGCTAGGGTGATGGGGTTGGGGTTGTCTGAGTTTCTCTTTCATTGCTGAGACAGATTATCCAACATCTAAAGTTAAAGGAGGAGAGGTTTATTTTGGCTCACAGTTTGTAGAGGTTTCAGTCCGTAGTCGGCTAGGTCCAAGGCAGGGTGGCACGGCGGAGGAGAAACAGTCCATGGCAGGGTAGGCAGAAGGCAGCAAAGCAGTGAAGCAGCAGCAGCAGCCTGCCTCTCCCTTTTAGGCCTTCCGGGTTACCCACCCTTTGGGTGGTGCCACTCACCCCAGGGTGGGCCTTCCCATTGTCCACACCTAGAACTATGCCAAACCAATCAGTGAACTAATTTAGTAATCATGCACCATTAATCCCAGCAGCACACACTGGATCCAGCCACCTCCAAAAAGCCCCGCCTATGAGTGCATGAGGTTTTGGGGGGACAGCTAGACACAGACACAGCAGGGAGTTGCCATGGAGTGAACTGGAACAGGGTTTCAGTTCAGGAAGATGGATGGTGGTAAGGGTTGTCCAACAATGTGAACGCACTTAATGCTGCTGAACTGTACACTTAGTCAGAGTTAAAACAGTGAACTTTATGTGATGTATATTTTACCACAGTATAAATGATGGTTCATATATACAGACTCTGAGAAGCCTGGTTGCCAGGCCACCGTGACAGGTGCAATCTTGCCTGTCCTCACAGTGCCCTGTAAGGTGCTTCCCCCTCTCGCTCCAGGGACTCAGTGAGAGGCTCTGGCCAGGCTCAGCTCACTCCGATAAGTCATCGTGGTGGGGAGGCTCTTAGAGCCACTTTCTGGAGCTGGAAGTCTTAGGTCAGGGCCTGGAGAGGGCCTTGTCCCTGGCTGCTCCATGCGGGAGAGACAAGGCACTCACACCTGTCCTTACAGGGACACCCACCTGTCCTGCCTGCCTCACCCTCACTGCTGCACTGCTGTCCCCGTTTCCAGACACCTCGATCCCACTTAGAATTAGGGGTTCAGTGAGAAATTCAGGGAGAGATAAACACTAAGTCCCGCGCACACGTTCACTTGCATGTGGTCTTTGCCAAGCCAATTAAATGTCTTGAGACTCAGTCTTCCTGTCTAAAATGAGGAAGAACAGTAGGGCTCTGAATTTAAGGGTTACCGTGTGACTCAGGAGAAGTTTCGGTGCAGACGACTTTGTAAACTGCAACTTGGGGAGCGAAAGCCTCAGGCATCAGCCTCAGGGTGTCTCTGAGGTTGGCTTTGGGCACTTTCAGACTCCTTTAGCAGAAAGCACATGGGCTGAGGCGGGGACTCCTCTGCTGCTGCTGCCCCTAAAAAGACCCCTCCCTCTCCCATGCTTTTAGCTTAAAGCAGCTGAAAAACTAGCCGTCTCCTGGGCCTTGCCTAAGACAGGATCACTAGAGATTCCTCATAGGGACTGGATTCCTAAAAAGCAATGATACTAAATCCTAACCAGGTCAACAGGCTCAGCAAAAATGGTGTAAATCTCTCTGTCAGAACCCCTCACTCTTTCTATTTTGCGTGGAGGTCCCCCAGACATCAGCTGGGACTGACCAGAGAAAGGGGGCCCGGGGTGGTCCCAGCCAGCCTGAACACGTCCTCACATGTGCACGAGAGGTGGCTGCAGCTTGCCCGGGGTCTCCTCTCACTGTCGGGCTGTGCAGCCCACGCATCACCCTCCTGAGCTGATGCCATGGTTCAGGGACTGCAGGGCTAAGAGATGCTCCAGGCACCTGCATCCTTGGCTGGCAAAGGGGACACACAGGACAGGAGGGGCAGCTAGAAGGCACAGGCTGAGCTAGGACTCACTTGTGGTCAGGGAGCAGGGTGGTGGGAAGCCCTCTCAACTTGGGCCCTGGTAGTTAGAGCTCAGTTACACTGTTTTTGGCAACAGTAACGAAACAAATCTGAAAGGCCATGGTAGGAGCTCAGGAGGGGTGCGGTCTGGAAGCCGGTGTGTCTATCAGGCACGCACTTGGCAGCAGATAACAGGACTCTGACCTAGCACGTGGGTTTGTTTTCTTTGCATGATGACACTTCCGGAGCCCGGGTCCAGAACAGGGCAGCTGCTCGGGAATGTCTCAGGATCCAGACTGCCTTTCCGTGTGGGCCGACCTTCATCTTCGCAGAGACAGGCTGGGGACAGGCAGGGACAGGGCTGGGAATGAGAGCTGCGTCTAGTCTGGAACACAGGAAGAGACCCGGGCTGATGTCCACCTGGGAATTCCCTTTTTTTTTTTGGTACCGGGGATCAAACTCGGGACCTTGTGCTTGCGAGGCAGGCGCCAGAACCACTGAGCTACATCCCCAGCCCATGTCCACCTGGGGCCGAGTCGCTTCTGTCTTCTGCATTTTCCTGTCTGCGAGATGGGGGGCGAGCTCTCTTGATCTCGGGGGTCTTTCCCACCCACTTCCGCTACCCATTGCTGTAGTCCAAAGAACCCTTGCACTGTAGCCTCCGCCCGCCTCCCCCTCCGCCGGGACATCGTCCACCTTGCACACTCGCCTGTCTGGCAGGGTCTGGCAGGGGTCAGCCCTGGTCTTCCCATGCGGCTGCGTGGCTTCCACACAATGCAGCCACCGCTGCTGAGCCAAGCAGCCGGGAGAGCAGGAGGAGGCCATGTCGCCTTTCCTGACGGGCCTGGAAGCCACACAACTTCGCCACTGCCACAGTCTGGTCATCAGAAGCACGTCTCAGAGGAGAGCACCTCTGCAGAGGGACAGAGCTGACCTCTGCTTTTTGATGGAAAGGGTGCGGAAGAGTTTATGGACATGCTTAAAACCAAGGTGCCCCTGTAAGTTGTAAATTCAGTGCTCCTTTTCTTTCGTGCTTGTCCCACCGTTCTGGAGTTCAGGAACAGGGCCGGGAATGTAGCTCAGCCCTATAGCGTCTGCTTGGCAAGCACGAGTCCCTGAGTTTGATTCCTGGTACCAAAAAAAAAGGAGAGGGAGGCCTCTTGGAGCAGGACTACAGAGCAACTGCCATGGGACAGGTTTCAGTAGGTGTGGCTTTTTTGGAAAGACCCAGCCTGACTGGCAGGTTGAAAAGTAAACAAGACCTGGGTTATTCTGAGAGTTGCTACCTGACACACAGCGCGGCAGTGAGAACACAGCAGCTTTTAGAAATAACTCAGACTATGGCTCGGGTGTGGTTTAGGTGTGTTCTCCTGCTCCACGGGGCCCAGTCTTGGTTTTCCATGGGGCAGAGTTAAGCCGAGGGGGGGCCCTGACTCGGCGGGGCCTCACGGGAGGTTGTAGATGCTGCTGCTCCCGGAAGGAATCCATGTCGTTCATTAGTTTTTTAAGGAGTGCTGCTGTGGAAACTCACACCTGACCCTGAAGGGCTTCCTGTCTTGCTCTGTGACCACTCCCCGTCATGTGCACCCCTACCATGATCCTACCTGCAGGCCCAATGGAGCTGGGGCCCTTGCCAGAGTTGGAGCCATGCTCTTTGGACTTCTAGCGTCAAAACTGTGAGCAACCAAACCCATTTCCTTTATAATTTATCTAGCTTCAGGTGTTTTGTTACAGTAACAGGAAATGGACTAATACACTTCATCAGCAAGTTTTTACTGACTGCTTCTCAAGTGCCCAGCACTGTGCTATCAATAAAGAAGTTGGGCCTGGGGTCTGGCTCCATCCACTGGAAATTGGCGATTCCTGGAGGAGACAGACACCTGGCAGTGCCACTGCCCAGCTAAGCCACGTTGGGCTTGGCAGAGACAGCATTTGTCTGTGTGTTAGTCAGTGACCAAAACCTACCTCAGAATGGCTTTACTAAGCCAAGGGGAAAGGAGCTTTGTTTGTTTGCCTGTTTGCTTTGGTTTATTTAACTAGAAAACCAGGGTGAAGCTCCAACTTCAGGCCTGACTGGGCCCTGGCTCCAGAAGCAGCCCTGACAGCCTGCAGTGCCCACCTCTGCATGAGGCCCTCCGCGGGCGGCCCGAGCCTCTGATGCTCGTGCCTGTGCTGCCCCACAGCGACCGTGCTCGACTGTGCGTTTGCTCTGGGCAGTTGGGCATTAGCAGGTGTGACCCGGTGCTCACGCTTGAGAGGCTCGCGTGCCTCTTGCAGGTTAGGGCCTGACTTTCTACATGGACATGCTGGGAGCCCAGCTGCCCGGCTGCAGAGACACTTGGGCTGGACACGGGGTGATGGGGAGGACCTGGGAGGATGCAGACACACTTCTGATTGGATGTAGCCACTTGAGGGGCTGTAGCCACAGCACAGGGCAGAACTGCCCAGCTTAGCCCTGTCAGTCCAGCTGTCCCAGGCAGCCACAAGCTGATGCATCAGGCCACTAAGTTGTTGCACAGCAGTCAATAACACATCCGCTCAAGACGGCTGCTGAAATCGCAGTGGACATTAAACATCTCTTTCTTATTAGTTTCAGGAGAAGTCAAGCCAAGAGGGGCTGATGCTCGTTTGACTAATGCAAAATCCCTTGCTGTCTTGGAACTAGTTGCTGTGGCCAGGGCTAAGGACGAGGCTAGAATCGTGGCCGGCGTGGTAGCCAGGGAGGAGTCGGATCCGTCCTCCCCGCCTGCTGGCTCGGTGGGTGCAGACAAACGTGCTTGCGCTCCCACCTCGGCACCAGAGCCGGGCCCCGGGCCTGCCACAGAAACCAGCGCCAAATGAACCCTTTTCTTTCTGACACACCCAGTGTGGGTGATTAACCACAGGCCACAGAGCACAATAAGCTGGTGAAGCGTGAATGAACAGTCAGGAGTATCTCGCCGAGGAAGAACTTTAGAAGAGGGTGAGAGTCAAGCCAGGGCTGGTCCCCGTGGGGAACCAGGGCCTTTCGGAGCCAAGCAGGCTGAGGAGTAGAACTTGGGGCAGAAGACCCGGGGACAGGGACTCGCACCCTGAGGCCGTAATGGCGAAGACAGGATGTGGGAAAGGAGCCAGCCACCGCGTTCCGCGATCCACCAGTGTCTCAGCCGGCAGCTGTGGTGTCTGCCAAGACTCTGAATGTGTTTTAGCTCTCCTGCCCTGAAGTTAAAATGCAGTTTATTTTAGGAAAAGGGTCCAGGTGTTTCTGATTCATTGACACTTAATCATGGTGCATGAGTGTGGTGGGCTATTTCACGTCCGAGAAACCTTGGAAGCATTTCATTCTGGCGTTTCCATTCCAGGCTGCTCGTGTGAGGACGGGTGGCTGTGTTTGGCTGGGCAGTCTGGGCAGCCTTCGGCCAGGTTTCCGGGTCAGGCTGCAGCTGACGGCCGCCGGTCCCGGGAGGCTGCGGGAAAAGCCCTGAGCGTTTACAAGGTGAGCCTCCGCCCTGAGCCCCACACTGTTGGTTGCTGATCACGAGAACAGTGTGCACGCTGACGTCCCCGTCCGGGCCACCGCCTCCCGGAAGTGGACCTGAGCAGGAGACGTTCTCTGGAAAGGCAGCAGGTGCCCAGCCAGAGCTGGCAGAGGCCCTGAGGAGGGCAGGGAGAGGGAGGACAGACGTCGGGACAGACAACGGAAAAGGCCGAGGCGCTTAGCCATGGAAGGAGGCCGGGGTGGCACTGTGAAGCATCCGGACAGCTGGACAGCTGTGTGGCCCGGGGTCTCCCTAGAAATGCCCCACCCTGCACAGAGGGACGGATGTGGGGTGGCCGAGCGTCCCCTCCGCTGTGCCCGGCCCAGGGCCCGGGGCTGCCCTCGCCCACTGCACTGAGAGCCGCTTTCGCCGGTCTTCTTGCTGCTCTACCTGGACCCTGCTTCAGCTGCCCTCCTGGGGGCCAGGCCCCTGCTTTTTGCAGTGCTTGGGAATGAACCCAGGAGGCCCGACCACTAGGCTACATTCCCAGCCCTTTTTATTTTTGGAGACAGGGTTTTGCTAAGTTGTTGGCTTCAAACTTGCCTCCTCCTGCCTCAGCCTCCCGAGTAGCTGGATTACTGGTGTGCCCCAAGGGCGGGGCTGCCTTGGCCCTTTTCTACTCCAGATGCCCTGCAGGGTGTGCAGCCTGATGCACCCTGTCCTGGGACACAGGGTGAAGGAATCTCTCTCAGTCAAAGGCAGCAGTTAGAGGACGGGTGAAGACAGGAACGATTTCACGCATTTGATGTAGTGCACGGGAGTCTGCGGAGGGGATGCCAGAGGTGCTCTTCACCTTTTTACCAGCTGCTGTCTGGACAGCAGCACAGTGAGGCTGGGGAGCCCCAGGCTGCAGCCTTGATTGAACCCAGTTTGGCTGGGGCCCTAGGCTGCTTTTCCCTCTTATTCCCCGGCCTAGACTCTGCCCTGTGCCCTTTGACTTTCAGGTGGCTCAAGTGCCAGCTCCTCCAGGAAGGCATCTGATTATTCTCGTCCTCTGGCTTTTTCTTCCCCACACTGCCAGGGGCTCACTTCCTGCGGCCTGGCTGCACTATCCCTGGCTTCAGCTTTCTTTGCATTTGCAGATGGTGAGGTCTTGGGGGGCCAGACCTAAGGCTGCTGCGCCCCTAGGCAGCTGAGCTGGTGCGGAGTGCTCGGGACACCTCTCCAGGGCCTCTGCCCCAGGTTGGGCCTGGCCACAGATATATTTTGCCTGGTTTCTCTTTGTTGATGAAGGTTTTCCTGTGTCAGACACATTATCTTTGTCTGTCTTGTACTGATTAAGCAAAACCAGAGTCTCGGGCTTAGTATCTCTGTTGTAGCGGTCCTTCCCAGGGTATTGGCTGAGCCAGGTGGTCTGACTTCTTGTTGCCTCGTTTCTTCATCTCTGAAATGGAGAGAGCACTGATTTTCAGGAGTTCACAGGTTAAACAGGTAGCGTGAATATCACCGGAGTCTGGCAGACTACTGGGCTTGTAAACGCCTGTTGAATGAATGAACGAATGAGTGAGTGAATGGATGAGGGAGCCAGTGAATTATCCAGCTGCGTGCCCAGTAGGACCCTCTGCAGACATCTCTAGGAGCCAGCCACAGCATGTGGCATCTGCGAAGGGCTGCAGAGACATCGGGGAGGGCCCCGGAATCCCTTCAGGAGCGTGGGAAGGGTTGAGATTGGCCTGCCCCCACCAGGGCCTCTTTCTCCTGATCGAGTCTGCCTCCATTTTCTTGCTGACAGCAGCTTGACTTTCCTCTGGCCGCCCGCGCCCCCAGGCTGTGTGTCGTGCAGTGGGGCGACCTCCCACTGGGCCCAGTGCCAAGCACGTACCCCAGCCATCCTCCAGAGAGTGGAATCCGGGGCTCTTCTGGGCCTTTGGAAATTGAGAAAACCTCTTTCCCCTGAGGTTGCTGAGCCGCCAGAGGCGGGCTTCGCTGGGAATGAAGCCCAGGGACGCGAAGAGGCGTCCTGATGACACCAGTAGAGGACCTGGATCCGGCCATACCTGAATCTCCATGCCGTGTTCAGTCAAGATGGGCCATATATTCTCTTTGGATTTTAAGCTAATTTAACCCAGGTTCTGACCTTTGAAGATAAAAGCTCTACTGAAAGTAAGTGTTCTGTGGAGACCCTAACCCTGTGACACATGACCAGTATCCTTATTGACAGTCTCAAGGATGTCTGCATTTTAAACGTCACACACACAGCTAGGTGTCATGGCGCACACCTGTAGTCCCAGCACTTGGGGAGGCTGAGGCAGGAGGACTGCAAGTTTAAGCCCAGCCTGGGTAACTCAGTGAGGGCCTGTCTCATAAATAAAAAATAAAGAGAGCTGGGGGTGGAGCTCAGTGTGCAGGCCCTGGGTTCAGTCCCCAGCTCACCCCCACACACAGATCACATGAATAAACTGCCACACGTAGAACACGTCTCCAGAAATTGCTATGGTGGTGAGCGAAAGTCGTGTTCAGAGCCCACGCACGTACCAGCACTGGTTTCTCCTCAGGAACTGCACGGTGTGGGTGTGGCTCCATCCCAGGCCCGGTCCTCAGGGGAACAGGGCCGTCATCATCTGGGAAGTGTGCTGACCACATTGAGCAGAGCTTTCTTCCAACTGTTTGTCGTTCAAGGTCTCGGTGAATTTTTGCCTGGCAATGCCGGTTTGTATTTTACATGCGCTGTAGGTCTGGTAATGGAAATAATTACATGCACTGATAAAGCGTGGCAACAAGTGAAAGAAAATGATTGAAAAAAAAAAAAAAAAAAGCACACATCCTGGCATTTCCATGAACCCAGAGGATGAAGATTTTAGTCTGTGGCTCAAACAGGAACAGCCATGCTCTGGCTGGCTCCCAGTGACACATCTTCAGCTCGGGGCCACATAGACACCCCCCCCCCACGTGTCCACACCAATCTGTTCCTGGAATGGAATACTGAGAGAAAGAACCAGCTTAACAAGAGAGAACGGTTATTTTAGCTCACAGTACCAGAGGTTTCAGTCCACGGTCAGCGGCCCTGCTGCTCTCTGACCTATGATGGCACCAGGGTGAGAGCATGAGGTGCAGAGAAGCTGCTCACCTCACGGCCAGGCCGCCAAGAGGACAAAGGCAGAGTCTGGGGCCCCGTGTCCCCTTCTGGGGCGTCCCCTGGGGAGCTGGAGGAGTTTCCACTGGGCCTTGCAGCTGCCAGCTCCCCTTCCTTGAATGGCGCCGCCCAGGGAACCAGCCCTTTATTTAACACAGGGGCCGTTGAGGGACAGTTAGACTCCAAACTATAGCAGTTTTTCTCTTTTTTTTCAGATTTAGTTCTGGTGTAGATGGAAGGTGTGTGGGACATGTGTGTAAGGCAGGGGGTGCACAGCTCAGACTGAAACTCTGTGTTAAAATTGGATCCAAAAGCTACTCTTGGTTCCGGAGGTTCCAGATGAACTATCTTATTATGGTTGAGCATCTCTAATCCAAAAATCCAAAATCTAAAATGCTGCCCCATCCAGAACATTGAGGGCTGACATGACACTGTAAACATGGGAGGTTGCGGTGAACACACAGATGCACTAAAAATACTGTGAGGAATCACCTTGAGGCTGCAGGCAGAAGGTGGATATTGGGTATAAAACATCAATGAATTTTATGTTTAAACTTGGGTCTTACACCTAATATGTCTATGCAAACGCATATTCCAAAATCTGAATTGCAAAACAGTGCTGGTCCCAAGCATTTTGATAAGGGACAGCCAATGTGCATTGGGAATTGAGGGAAGATGTCACAGGAAGGGTGCCCTTTGCTGGGATTGTCAGGCCCTGGACAGGGCCCTGTGGGTGTTTGCTGCCTGCCTGGGTTACAGCTTTTGATGCTGGCTGTGTCATCAGACCACGTGCAGATCAGAGACACACGTGTGGACACGTGTGCAGACACAAGCCACACCCTCGGCCTGTCGTTGGACACTGCAACTGTTGTTGTCCTCGAATACAAGCTCATCGCCTGCCCGTGGGTACAGTGTTTCTCAAAGGACTCGTTGGTCCTTCATGAGCCAGGACCCTGTCTGGCTTACACGGGCCCTCCAGAGGTGTCAGAACCTTGTGCAGGACCGTGGGGTTCATGCAGCTTTTAAGTGATTCACGGGGCTGCGGCTGGAGCTCAGTGGTAGGATGCTTGCCTCGTATATATGGGTCCCTAGGTTCAATCCTCAGCAACATAGGAGCCAAAACCTGAAGCACCAATCCAATGGCTGCAGGGGGTGGCAGGCGAGGCCTTCCCAGCCCTGGGCTACTGCAGATGACTGAGACCAAACTGCTTGTTCTTCCTGTTAGGATGCGATCCGACTGGATTCGTGTGGGCTTCAGTTGAGAGGGGAAGAAACCCTTTCCATGGTTGACTGTTTTCCAAAACCAGTAACTCACCCAGTTAGTTTTTCATTTTCCCCCTCTTCTGCTTGCAGATTACAGTAAGCAAAACATCCAGGTCGTGTTTCCAAATTTTGTTCACATTGTAGGTCTCCAGGGGCCAAAGTCACCTTCATCTACTTAGCTCTGGAAGTCTTCGGTGTTCACACAGCACGGGACGATGGAGTTCTTTCCTTCTTTAGACAAACTAAAAGAACAATTCGTTCTTAGAACCACCTTATTCTTTTTTTTTTTTTTTTGGTATCAGGGATCAAACTCAGGACCTTGCACTTTCAAGGCAGGTGGCGGAACCACTGAGCTAAATCCCCAGCCCCACCTTATTCTTTTAAAAACTGTTTTTATTGCAGTAAGAAGTATATAACATAAAATTTCCAATTTTGCCTTTTTAAGTGTACGATTCCGTGCATTAATTACTTTTCTAGTATGTTTGTCTACCGTCACTGCTGTTTCCAGCATTTTTTCATCACCTCCAGCAGAACCGCTAACCACTAAGCAGTAACTCCCGATAGCACTGCCCTGGCCCCTGAAGCCGCCGATCCACTCACTTCCTCGCTCTGGGACACTGCTGAGTCTGGATATTTCAGATAGACGGAATCGTGCAGCTTGTGGAGTTTTGCGTCTGGCTTCTTTCACTTGGGGAAATTCTTTTCAGGGTTTATCTACACTGAAACACAAATGAGTACCGCATGCTTTTTTATGGTTGAAGATACCCCAGTATTAGGTGCGCTGGATCTGGATCTTAAATGCCACCCCCTCCAGGCGCATGCGTTAAGAGCTTGGTCCCAGGCTGGCACTGCTGGGAGGCAGCGAGGTTTGGGGAGGTGATTGGACTGCAGTTGGGAGGTGGGGTCTGGTCCTGGAGGGGCCGGTGTGGGCGTGGCCTGGGGTGCAGCTCCCTCTCCAGCCCCTCCCTTCCCTCTCTGTTCCTGGAGCCGTTGCCCCTAGCAGCTTCTCTTTGCGTCCCTCTGCGATGCCGTCCTGCCTCGGAGCCAGCTGGTTATGGACTGAAACCAGAGCCAAAATAAACCTTTCCTCCTCTAATGTGAGGTGTCAGGTACTGGACAAAGGTCCTCATGGGCCCTCAGAGGGGATGGTGATGGCCGGCCCGGCCTCGTTTTTCCACCACAGCCCAAAAAGAAAGGACGGCAGCTGGCCGAGGACTGGAACCTCTAAAGCCACGACCAGTCAGCGCGCACTCTGCCTCTTGATAACCTGTTTATCTTTGGTATTTTGTCCTAGGGACAGAAAGCTGACTACCGCAGTATGTACCTAACACACTTTGTCTGTTCATCAACCAATAGACATTTGACCTTTTTCTTAAATGTTGGTTTTGAGTAGCTTTTAAGGATTGATGTAATATTAGCCTTTTACTCCTCTAAAGTCTTCACTTCATAATGCTGCTTGGACAATTAAATGGAGTGGAATTAAACTAACATTTATGGACCACTTACCATATGCTGGGCTCGTGCTGGGTCCTTGCAGTGTCCCTCAGGCCACCCTCGCAAGCATAGGGTGAAGTGGATGCCACCCTCTTGCATCTCAGAGGAGACTGCCGCTCTAAGAGGATGAGGACTCCCCACAGCCACTTAGCTGGCTTGTGGCTCCTCTGAGGTGGGGGTCAGGGCACTCTGAGCAGCAGATGGACCTGCGTGTAACGGGGAACCAGTGGCAGCCGCCTCTGCTGGGCCTGTGCTCTAGCGGCACAGTTAAGGTCGTGCAGCCTATGGGACACACGATCTTCCCCTCTTACTGCCCTGCCTCTGCATCACCCTTCCTTCTGTCCATCTGACCGTCTCTTCACCTGGCCATCCGTCCATTTGCCATGTACCAGTATCCATGCCTCTGTCGGTCCATCTGACCATTTGACATTTCTCATCCAACTGTCCTTTCAGTTCTCCACGTATCCTCCAGGCGTCTCTGCCTGGTTCTTGCGAGGCCTTTTGCTGGGTGCTTAGATATAGTGGGAGGCAGTGAGATAAACACCCTTCCATAGGGACAGGAGGCCAGGGTTTGCAGACTGACATCTGTGGGATGTATCCATCCAGCATGTGTTAAAAATCAAGGACACTGGTTTCAGAATCCTGATTTCAGACTTATCTTGGAAAATTGGGAGACAGGAAGCAGAGTCCAGTCTTCACGGCGTTGACAGAGCATTCGCCTCTGGCTGCCCACAGTCCTGCGGCCATGCACCTGGGCCACTTTAACACACGCACGTTGCCTGCCTGGCTCCAGGAGGCCTTGGAGTGCCAGCCCCGACTATAGCGCTGTCTGCAGTGGCCGCTGGCTCTATGATCTGTGCAGGTGGAGGGCCCTGCTCCGCAGATGCAGCTTTGTTTTGACATGCTCCATCCCTAAGCGTGGAGTCTCTTTACTGGCGCAGAAGGGGTTGGGTGTGGGCGTGGAGGTGATGAAGAAGGAAGAAGGATCAGCAGACTACAGCATGCTGTTCGACAAAGCAGGCACTGTCACTGAGATCCTGCAGCACTGAGAAGTGAACCAGAAAGGAACCTGTTGCTAGGCTGGGCTTGTCATCAGGCTGGATTTAAGACTGTCACTTCCTTCCTACATGCTGCACAGTGCTCTGAGTGGAGGGGTTGCTGCCTCATTCTCTGGCAGCACTCGGGGAAGGAGATCTCAAGGCTTGGTGCTGGCTGTGGCTTGTTGAATTCTTCACCCTCCACTCATAGGTGCACGTTTGCTTTTATCCACTCAGCCATCCGTACTACAGATGTGTATTAGGCACCTGTTTGTCAGGTACTGTTCTGCACTGTGAGAAAATGATATGGTTTGCCTTTCCACAGCTTCAGTTATGTAGGATCAGCCATTAGATGGAAAATTTCACCAACAAACAATTCACAGGTTTTAAGTTGCACACTGTTCTGAGTAGCATGATGAAGTCTCATTCCAACCTGCCTGGACATGAATCATACTTTTGTCCAGTGTATCCAGGCTGTATACACTACCCACCCATTAGGCACTTAGTAGCCATCTCAGTTTCCAGATCAACTGTCCTAGTACTGCAGCGCTTATGTTTAGGTAACTCCCTTCCCCCTTTTTTTTTTTTACGTAATAGCCTTGAAACACAAGTAATGGTAGTGGTGGTTTGGATATGCCAAAGAGAAGCCATATAGTGCTTTCTTTAAGTGAAAAGGAGAAAGTTCTTAATTTGAGGAAAGAAAAAAATCCTTCCTGAGGTTTCTGAGATCTGAAGTAAGAACAATTTTTATATCCACGAAATTATGAAGAAGGAAAATGAAATTTGTGCTGGTTTTGCTGTCATACTTCAAAATGCAGAAGTCACGGCCAGCAGTGCATAAGTCCTTAGTTTAAAATGAAAAGGCATTAAATCGTGGGGTTCGGTGTTATCCATGGTTTTAGGCACTCACTTGGGGGTCTTGGAACTGATTCTTGGCAGTAGAGGGGGACTTTGGTTGTGGGAGGAGACTGACAGCTGCTGGGCTCACACTTCTCCAGGAACACCTCACCTGTCTCCGCAGGCCGAGAGGACACACCTGTATCTCGGGGCTGAGCAGGTAGCTCTGCAGGTCTGGAGTCTGTCTCAGCTGGGCCCACTTTCCATGCCACAGCCACAGGCGGCTCAGCTTGTGCCTGGGAAGACCCGCACCTCCAGTTCCTCCTCACACACAGCACACAGTACGCTCCCATTTTAAGCGCTAATTACTTAGCGTCCGGGTGAGTGGGGTGCAGGGTGTCAAACGCCCTCTGGAGCGTCAGGAGCCTCTGGGCCTAGGGAAGCGGAACACTTTCACCAGCAAGAGAGACCTCAATGAGGAAGGGAAAGTAGGAACTGGGGCGTCGCTCAGTGGCCAGGTGCTTGCGTAGCAGAAGCGGGGCCCTGGTTCCATCCGAAGCACTTCAGAGAAAAGGGGAAACAAGTAGGAACTGGAAAGAGGGTACATAAAAGTCATCTGCAGTCACACAAAGCAGAGTTTGAAAAGTGAGAGGGTGTGGAGCAGCCTGGAAATGAGGTTTCAATGTGGTCAGAAGGCAGTGATTGTACCTGAGAGTGGGCTGGGGGCTGGGGAAAGGCAGGCAGACTCCGGAACTCTGGCTAAGAAGAACAGAGTGTTAGCAGCTTCCCGGTGCTGTCACAGACTGCCCAAGACAACTGACTCCCAAGGAAGGAGGTCTGTTCTGGCTCATGGTGTCACAGGCTCCGGTCCATGGTCACGTGGCCCTGTTGCATTTGGGCCTGTGGTGAGGCTGAGCGCATGGCAGGGAGGACGTGTTGGGGGAGGCATCTCACCGCACAGTGACCAGGCGGCGAGGAGAGAGAGGAAGGGGCAGGGCTTTAATACCCTCTCCAAGGGCACACGCCAGGGACCTAACTTCCTCCCACAAGACCCACTTCCCAAAGGTCCCAGCAGCTCCCAGGGTCACGTGGGGCCATCAACACATTGGGGGCTTCAAGAGCCACACCATAGCAAGAGGGCCGATCAGCATTTAGATCATTAGCGCTGCATAGCATGATCAGAAGGTCCAGTGGGGATGGAGTGCTTTTGAGCCCATTTGCATTTTAGTTGGGTGGCAAGTTGTCTAGGGGAGGAGACAGACCTCTGGCAGGGCGCTTGCTGTGTCAGGAGGCTGCCAGCACTGTGAGGGCAAGGAGCAGGTGGAGAGTGACGCTTCGTCTACAGGTGCTCTGAGTAGAATTGTTTGTCCGTCAGGCTTCATTAGACAGGAGAGGCCAGAGGAAAAGGAGCTAGGCAGGTCTCTCCAGGAGCTGGCCTGGTGGAGCGGAGGATGGCCAGGGTGTAACACCAAGGTCGAGATGCCCCGGGTGCTGATCTCAGGAATACTGGCTCTGACGCTGAGAAGTGACTGTAACAGATCTGAGGAGGAGGTGAGGCATCTCAGGGATGTTCTGCAAAGAGAGACAGACAGTGACAGGGACACAGAGAGAAAAGAGGGCCTCGTTCCAAGCCTGAGCAACTGGCCCCCAAACAAGGGGTAGTGGCAGAGACGTACAGGGTGGGGAGAGCCACCGGGTCAGGGTGACACCAAGCACGGAGACACGTCCGCCGGACGCGGCAGCACAGAACGCCGGGGGGCCGTGCTGTATGTTCTTTGGGGGCATCAGCAGCCAATGGGGAAGCAAAGAGGAGAGGAGGTGAGTGGGCAGTGGCTGAGTGGGCCCAGGTGCGGCAGGGCATCCGGAGAGGGAGCACTGAGTGTGGGCAGCTGAGCCACGCGTCGAGGGGAGGGGCTCAGCGAGCCAGGAAGCAGGCGAGCTGTGCAGGAGCCGAGGCACAGGCCGGGGGCAGGCCGGGAAGTCGCCGGGGTCTCTGTTCCCTGGGTGACGGAGGAGGGACAGAGGGCTCAGGACTGGCCCATGGGCTGAAGGAGACAGGAGCTGAGTGGGCAGGAAGAGGAAGGAGGCGGGGCACGTGCAGCTCGGGAAGACTTGCGCACCTGGCAGTTCCCTCCCTCCACCCCCGTCCTTCTCTGGCCAGTCAGGGGCCTCCACACCATCGAAACCTTTGCACCAATTTTTCCGGTGCTGCCTTGGGGCAGACGCCACCCGACACAAGGACAGGCTCACACAATCTGGCGCCTGTTCCTGGTGGCCCTGTGACACTGAATGATGTCCCCGCCAGGGTGGGCAGCCTGAGGAAGGAGCCTGCATGCATATGAAGGGCGGAGGGAGGGAGAGAGGCTGGGGATAGTGGGCCCGCTGCTCCGGGCTGGGGAGGAAGGCACCGCGCCGATGTCCCGGGAGGGCTGGGCAGGGTCTGGGCCTGCTGCGCGCCCTCCTGGCCTCTGCAGTCCAGTTGCACATTTGTGCAGCACACGGCTGAGTGGGTGTGCATCTGAGCCGAGCAGCTTGGCTCTGCATGGGAAGTTTTGCTTCAAAGAGAGAGATTTTATTTTCACTGGACTGAGGGTGGGGAATTGCTCTAAACAGAACTTGGGACTTCAGCAGAAAGCACCAAGGAGACTCGGTTCCTTTACTCAACCTTTTTGTGAATTTCTAAGCCACGCTCCGAAGATGCTGAGTCGAATTTGGAATTCCTGGCCAGGATTCTGCACTTGTGGATGAGACAAACCTGTGGCTCCTGAAGAATGGGAATTCAGAGGCTGGGAAAATGTGAACCGACCCTGTTTGGAACGTGGTATTTCCCTCCCATGCATATTGGTTGTAAATAAAGATTCTTCTATGCTATTCCACACCTCCGAAATCCCAGAGTGGCTCCTTTGTGTGTTGTGGGGCAGCTGTTTCGCCAGCGGCCCCGCTGGGCAGCAATCTCTGGTCAGCTCCTCTCTGTGGCCCTGAGAGGTAGTGCCTCGTGGGTTAGGAATAGGAAAGCATCGGGTTGCAGATGAACCAATGAATGCATGAAGAGTCTCCAGGGCTCACAGAGCATAGTGGAACACAGGACCTGTCTCACGCCCCCTGTTGCCCCCTCAGCCCACTCCAGGAGATGTCACCAAAACAGTCATCAAATCTCCCTCATCTTACAACATTCCCTGGCTCCCTGTTTCCTCTGTGCTCCACCTAAACGTCTGCCTGGTGCCCCTCTGGGCTCTCATTGTCCACACCTCCACGCCAGCAGAATGGGTTCTTCTTGCCCTCTGCAAGTCACGTGTCCCCCCGCCTCTGCTCCTGTGTCCAGGGTGCCCTTCTCAGACAGAAAAGGACTTGTGCTTTGCATTAAGGCTGCTGGGGTTCAGAGTGAAACGGTGTCGCCATTGTGAACAACGTACGGAAGTTCCTAACCCTAACAAATAGAATTCCCATGCGATATGCTAATTCTGCTTCTGGAATTCCAAAAGAACTGAGAGCAAGAAGATGAGCGGGTCTCTGTCTACGCACTCGTGTTCATAGCAGCATGATTCACAGTAGCTGAAATGTGGGAGCAACCCAAATGTCCATTAGTGGATTCGTGGATAAACAGTGTGCGGCATATCCATGCAATGCAATGTTGTTCAGCCTTAAAAACCGAGGAAAATCTGCCATGCCAAAGCACGGTGAGCCTTGAGGACACTCTGCTAATGGAAATAAGCAGTCATCAAAGGAGTGATGCTGCATAACTGCGCTCATAAGAGGCACCTAGAGTAGGCAAATTCAGCCATGGAGAGTAGAATGGTGGTTACTGGGGCTGGGGAGAGGAGAGGTGGGAAGTTAGTGTTTAGTGGGCAGGGAGTTTCAGCTTTGAAAGATGAAGTTGTTCTGCAGATGGATGTAGGAACGTACACTGTGACACTCCCTGGTACGCTTACACATGGTGAAGATGGCAATTTTTAAAAATAACTTTATAATCAAACTCACAAAAATGAAAACCATTCAAAGAAGAACAATGCAAGGGAAAAAAACCTACAATAATATTCAAATACAGTAGAACTCAACCAAAACAAAACTGAAAAGCACTTAAACATTTTTCCATATAACTTGAAAAAGCATCTCAAGCACCAATGAGACACCAGAGGATGTGATTTGTTTCAGAAAGATCCCCTAAACCAACACTGAACAAATAGTGGTCTGGAAAAGAACTCCAGTCAGCTAGCAGACTCCACATAAGCCAAGCTTCTCCCTAATTTAAATTTGATACAGTCATATGACAGGCGATGGAAACACAATCCAAGAAATATGTTATTAGGCGATTTCATCCATGTGTATACTTAGTTACACTTTCAGTTTCTCACACTAGAGAAACTATTTGGTATTTACACGTGTGTCCTATTTATTTCACTTAAGAGTATGGCCTCAAAGTGCATCCATTTAGCTATAAAAGTCTCTAATTTCTTGTTATTTATGGCTGACTAGCACTCTATTTTATATATAAAAAAAAACCCCACATCTTCTTTATCCAGTCTCCAGTTGATGGGCATTTGGGCTGTTTCCAGGCTTTCGCTATTACAAACTGTGCCGCTATAAACATGAGTGCACATATATCACTGTGGTATGATTCTTTTAATTCTTTTGGGAAGATAACCCAGCAGGGGGATAGCTGGGTCAAATGGGACCTCTAAGCCTAGTTCTTTGAGGTATCTCCATACTAACTTCCACAGTGGTTGCACCAGTCTGCACTCCCGCCAGCAATGGAGAAGGGTTCCTTTCTCCCCACACCCCCGCCAGCATTTGTTATTGGATGATTTCTTAATAGCAGCCATTCTTTCTGGGGTGAGGTGGAATCTCTGTGTTGTTTTCCTCTGCATCTCTCGAATGACCAGTGATGTTGAACATTTTTTCATATATTTATTTGCTGCTTTTACTTTGTTGTCTGAAAAATGTCTATTCATTTCAGATGCCCATTTTTCAATTGGGTCTTTGAGTTTGGGGGGTCTGATTTTTTTCAGTGCTTTATATATTCTAGATAGCAGTCCTTTGTCTGAGGTGAAGTTGCTGAAAATTTTTTCCCACATTGTAGGTTGTCTCTTAGCTCTGTTGGTGATTTCTCTTGCAGTCCAGAAGCTTTTTAATAAGATGAGATCCCAGTTGTTGATTCTTTGTGCAAGTTCCCATGCCACTGAAGTTTTGTTCATAAAATCTTTTCCTAAACCAATGTCTTCAAAAGTTCTACCTAACTTATCTTCTAGCAAATTTAGTGTTTCTGGCTTAATATTTAAATCTTTAATCCATTTCGAGCTTGATTTAGTGCATGGTGATAGGTATGGGTCTAGTTTTAATCTTTGGCAGGTTGAAATCCAGTTTTTCCCACACCATTTATTAAATAAGCTATCTTTCCTCCAATGAGGGTGGTTGGCTCCTTTGTCAAAGATGAGGTGGCTGAGCATATCTGTAGTCATTTCTGCATCTTCTAATCTATGCCACTGATCCTTGGATCTGTTTCTTTGCCAGTACCATGCTGTTTTTATCACAGTAGCTTTGTAGTATAGTTTCAAGTTGGGGATTGTGATACCCCCAGCCATGTCTCTGTTGCCTAAAATTTCTTTTGCTATTCTAGGTCTCTTCTGGTTCCAACTGAATTTTTGGATTGTTTTCCCCAATTTTTGGATTGTTTGTGAAATATATTGTTGGAATTTCAATTGGCATTGCATTAAACCTGTATAATAGTTTTGGAAGTATGGCCATTTTCACTATATTGGTTCTTTCCAAGACACAAGGAGTGTCTTTCCATTTTCTTATATCCTCCTCAATCTCCTTTTGCAGAGTGCTGTAGTTTTCAGTGTAGAGGTCTTTTGCTTCCTTTGTTAGATTGACTCCTAGATATTTCATTTTTTGGATGCTATTGTAAAAGGAATTATTTCCCAAATTTCTCTCTCAGTGAGTATATTATTTGTATATAAAAAGGCTATTTTTGAGTTGTTGACCTTATATCCAGCTACCCTACTGAATCTGTCAATTAAGTCTAGAAGTCTTTTGGCAGCTTCTTTTGAGTCTTCTATGTAAAGTATCATACCATAAGCAAATAATGACAGTTTAACTCCTTCCTTTCCTATTTTTATTCCTTTTATTTCTTTCTCTTTTCTAATTGCTGTGGCTAATGTTTCAAGAATAATATTAAACAGGAGTGGTGATAGTGGGCATCCTTGTCTTGTTCCTGATTTTAGCGTGAAAGTTTTTGGGTTTTGACCATTTAGTATGATGTTGGCTGTTGGTTTTTTACAGATAGCCTTAATCAGGTGGAGATAAAGACCTTCTTTCCAATTTTCTGTAGTGTTTTTTTCATGAATGAGTGTTGGATTTTGTTGAATGCCTTTTCTGCATCTATTGAGATGATCATATGGTTTTTGTCCTTGACTCTGTTAATATAGTGTATTATGTTTCTTGATTTACGAATATTGAACCATCCTTGCATCCCTGGGATAGATCCGACTTGGTCAGGATGTGTGATCTTCTTGATGACCCTTTGTATTCTGTTTGCCAGTATCATGTTGAGGATTTTTGCATCAATATTCATTAGGGAGATTGGCCTGTAGTTCTCTTTTTGGGTTGTGTCTTTCCCTGGTTTTGGAATCAAAGTAATACTTGCTTCCAGGAATGAATTTGGAAGCTTTGCTTCCCTTTCAATTTCCTTGATGAGTTTAAAGAGTAATGGCGATAGTTCTTCTTTAAATGTCTTGTAGAATTCAGCAGTGAAGCCATCAGGACCTGGGGTTTTCTTTGTTGGTAAATATTTTATTACATTTTCAATTTCACTCATTGTAATTGGGGTGTTTAGAATTTCTGTATCTTCTTCATTTAACTTTGGCAATTTGTATATTATCTAGGAATCTGTCCATTTCTTCTGTGTTTTCTGTTTTATTAGAGTACAGGTTCTCAAAGTAGATATTGATGATGCTTTGGATTTCTGCTGCATCTGTTGTGACTTCACCCTTTTCATTCTTGATTACATGGATTTGAGCCTTTTCTTAAGAGTTTATTGATTTTATTTATTCTTTCAAAAAACCAACTCTTTAGGGCCGGGGATTTAGCTCAGTGATTTCACTGCCTGCTGCACAAGCACAAGGACCCAAGTTCAATCCCCGGTACCAAAAAAAAAAAAACAACTCTTTGATTCTTTAATTTTTTCTATCATTCTCTTAGTCTCCATTGCATTGATTTCTGCTCTGATCTTTATAATTTCCTCTCCTATATGAGCTTTGGTTTTGTTATGTTCTTCTTTTTCTAGGAGCTTAAGGTTCTGCGTTAGATTATTTATCTGAGTTCTCTCTGTTTTCCTAATATGGGCATTGACTGCTATGAATTTCCTGCATAGAACTGCTTTCGTTGTGTCCCATAGATTCCTGTATGTTGTACTGGTATTATCATTTACTTGTAGAAACTGTCTAATTTCTTCTTTAATTTCCTCTGTGACCCATTGGTTGTTCAGGAGGGTGTTATTTAATTTCGATGTGTTTGTGGGAGTTTTGCAGTTTCTTATATCATTGATCTCCAACTTTATTGGACTATGGTCTGATAATATACAGGGGGTAACTTCAATTCTTTTACATTTACTTAGACATGTCCTATGAGCTAGCATGTGATCTGTTTTGGAGAATGACCCATGTGCAGCTGAAAATAATGTGTATTCTGATTTTGTGGGGTGGAACACTCTGTAAACATCTATTAAGTCCATTTGTTCAATAGTTTGGTTCAGTTCTAGAATTTCATTGTTAATTTTTTGTCTAGATGATCTGTCAAAATGTGATCATGGGGTGTTGAGGTCCCCCACTACAACTGTATTAGTGCTTATTTGGTTTTTCATGTCCATTAATATTTGTTTTGTATAGTTGGGGGCATTCGTATTTGGTGCATATATATTTAGGATTGTCATCTCTTCCTCTTGGACTGTTCCCTTCACAAGAATATAGTGACCATCTTTGTCTCTCTTAATTAGTTTTGGTTTGAAATCTAATTTGTCTGCAAATAAAACTGCTACCCCTGCTTTCTTCTGGGCTCCTGTGGCATGGAGAACTCTTCTATCTTTTTACTTTCAGTCTATGAATTTTCTTTTGAGTTAGGTGTGTTTCTTGTATACAGCATATTGTTGGGTTTTGCTTCTTAATCCATTCTGCCAGTCTATTTCTTTTGATTGGTGAATTGGGACCATTAACATTGATAGTTATAATTGATAGATATTGACTCATCCTTGTCATGAAGTGTTACTATTGGTGGCTCTTTTATTTCTTGTTTGGGTTTTTTTCCCTTTCCCTTTAGTTTCTTACCTTGTCTGGTGGCTTCCCTCTGTTGGACCTCATGGAGTTGTGACCTTCATTGTCTTTTTCTGGGATATTGCTTAAGATTGTTTGGAGTGCTAGTTTGGTATTCATGAAATTTCTCAGGAGTTCTTTGTCATGAAAGTATCTAATTTCCCCATCTATTTTGAAAGATAATTTTGCAGGATACAACAGTCTAGGTTGGAAGTTATTTTCTTTTAGGGCTTGAAATACTTGCCTCCAGGCTCTCCTTGACTTCAGGGTTTGTGTTGAAAAATCTGCAGTGATTCTGATGGGCTTTCCTTTACAGGTGGTTTGTTTCTTTTCTCTAATAGCCTGTAGAATTTTGTTCTTCAGTTGGGTTTCTGGGATCTTGATTATTATGTGTCTAGGTGTAGATTTTTTTTGATCGTGGCTAGTTGGAGTTCTATATGCCTCACTTATCTGTATGTCCAATTCTCCACCTCTGTCTGGAAAGTTTTCTACTATTACTTCTGTGAACAGTTTTTTTATGTCAATTGTATTTTCTCCTGTTTTTTCATGGACTCCTATCAGTCTTATGCTATTCTTCCTTGCATCATCCAGCAGCTGCTGGATTGATTTCTCATGGTCCCTGGCTATTTTTAAGAAATCTCTGTTTTCATGGTCCTTCGCTGCAATCCTGTCTTCTGTTTCTGATATTCTATCTTCAGATTCCCTTAATCTGCTATGCATGCTTTCAATGGAGTTTTTAATCTCCTGAATATCTGTTTGAATCTGTTTCATGGATTCCATTTCTTTCTTATGTTGGGCAATCATGGTTTCTATTTCTTTTTCATGCTGGGCATTCATGGCTTCCAGCATGTTTCTAAGCTCATCTGTTTTTTTTTTTAATCTGTTTCTGTTCTAGAGCCTCTAATTATGTCTTTCACTCTGCTTACCATCTCTGTAGTTATCTGGGAGATTATTTCTGCTTTCAATTTTTCTAGAGACTCATTCATCTGTTTTGTTACTTCCTGTGGTATCAGTTCAGGGTGTCCAGGTAGTTGATTATCAGACTTTTCCACCTCATTTTCCCCAGAAATTGCCTTTTGTGGGGTGAAGGTCTGAGTTTGTGACTTGCTTAAATGTCTTCTCATTTTTGTTTTTGGTACTGTCAGTTAAAAGTCAATGAGTCTCAGTAAGCCAGGCAAAGACTTGTGAGACCCAGACAGACCACTGGCTGCAAGTCCCAAACTGAGCTCCCTGTCCTCCTGCAGGGCTGAACTCTGCAAGGTTCCACTACAGGTTCCAGCTGTCCCTCCCCCGAAAATAGTCCCGGTTCAAATGGGAGCTGATGATCCTTCCAACTTACCAAGTAAGTGGTCTGGTGTGCCTATATTGCAGAGATTCTCTTCACTTTTCCAGTGGGCTTCGGTTTTCATCAGGGAGCCTGAGAGAGGCCCTCTCTCTGTTGTTCACTTCTGCAACTTAGGACAATGGCCTTTATGTCCCCCTGTGCCTCTGTAGTGTGGAACTAGGTAGCCACACAGCCAAGAAGCCAGAGGCGGGGTTGGGGGGGCTGTTGTTATAGGTGCCCGTGCAGACAAGCTGGCAGCTGGTGGGCCTGCAGGGGTGGGGGTGAGTGTCCTCATGATCTCCTGGGTCTCCTGGATGCAAGTGGGCAGGGCAAGCCTGACGGAGGAGGACACAGCCTCCCACATCTGACCACCAGGCCAAACTGGCAGCCGGTGTGCCTCCCTGGTTGGGGGGGGGGTGTCCTCACAGTCTCCTCGAAGATGGCAATTTTTTTAAGTTGTGGATGTGTTACTGCACTTTAAAAATATTAACAAGTGGAAGACAGTGGAGAAAGGCAGGGTGGAGAGATCCACCTCGAGCAGACCTTGCCAGCCGTGCTGACTGTAAAGGAAAGAGCGCCATGAGCCACAGAGACAGTGGCCTCAGAAGCCGAATCTGCACTCATTTGCAACCAACATGAAAATTCGGGCTTCAGCCTCACAGTCGGAGAGCTGAGTTCTCCTGCAAGCCAGAGGGGCAGGAAACAGGCCTGCCTGCTGCCATCTTGATTTTAGCCTCCGAGCCCCAGCCTGACTTCTGTGCTACAGAACTCTGCGATGACACATTTGAAGTGTGTTTAAGCCATACACATACATACATGTGCGTGCACACACACACACACACACACACACTCCTACAGCCGTGTACTGCATAAGGATGCCTAGTCAACAGCAGACGGCGGTTCCCCGAGACGCTGGGCCTCTGTGTTAGCACCGCGATGTCTGCACAGCCTCAGTGTTGCCAAGCAATGCTTTCCCAGGATGTCCCCCTTGCTAAGGGACACGTGATTGTGGGTCTCGTTTCCTTATGGCAGATTCCCAGCGCTGGGCCCACTGGGCCAGATGACAGGTGTGACACCTTTGTCGTGCATAGTATTTCTGAACTGCTCCCGAGTGGGCCGTGGTGAGGTGTCCACCACTCCAGGTGGGCGTCCCACTGCTCCTCCCCACCCAGCAACGAGTGGTATCAGTGAAAGACTATTTTTGCCAAATTTATATACAACATCTGAGATGCTAAGTTGCACTATTAGTCATCGCAGTGTCCCAGGAATGTCGGAACGGTCACCTCATTGTAGTTTGTCCGTGAGGAAAGCATCAGTGTCCTGATTTTATAGGTAGAGTAACTGTCTCAGGGAAGAGGCTTCAGAGCTTCTCCAGAGACCCCTGAGAGCCAGGCATGGTGGTGGACACCTGTGATCCCAGCACTTGGGAGGCTGAGGCAGAAGGATAGCTGCAAGTTCAAGGCCAGCCTGGGCTACATAGTGAGACCCTGCCTCAAAAAAACCCCAAAAAAAGACAGAGGCAGTGCGGTTTGGTGAGCTGGACCCTGTCCACTGCACCACTGCAGAGCGGGACACACAGGTCACCAGCCAGGGTGGGTTTCCTTCCCTCACTGATTCTCAGGACTCGCCCGCGGACTAACTCCAGGAAGGAAGCGGCCTGGAAGTTCTCTGTGAATGAAGCTCTTTGGAAGTGGTTGATGCCTGGAGTAAAGGCATTTTGAAAACTTTTCATTCTTTTAGCAAGCACACAAGCCACAGGCAGGTGGCACACTGAGCATCACTTTAGTCGGGTTTGGCAGAGGAGTGAAGGACCACCCAAGCCACAGGTCAGGAATTAGGTCTTCCCTTCAAGGTGGTGGTTTCCAGCCTCGAGGCCACCTTTGCCCTTGATGCCAAGGCCTCTGTGATTAATTCAGGTGCCACCTGTCAGGCCTACGGAATGGGATCGGGAGAACCCACACCCACTCTGGCCTTGGTGTGTTCCTAAGTGGAGTCTTCCAAGGCGATTGCTGAATATTCTTTTGGTGTCAGCAAAAAAAAGGTTTTTTTAATTTAATAAAAAGTTGGCAGAATTTAAAATGTGGAGGGAAATAACAGAAAATTACATTCAATTTTGCCACTTTAAAATATGATTTCCAGGTTACCTATATGAAATAAATGTGAAATACTGTATAATTTGCTGGTACCTATATGATTCTTTATACAGATTAACTTCATCTCTTTATTTAAGATAAAGAACCAGGAATGGTTTCCTGGAAACATCTTCTGTTCCATAGGGTGTCTTGCCAGGGTTTTCCTCCTTCCCCTACGTGTGTGTTTGCAGTGCAGCGTCATGACGTTTGTCGTGGAGGAACATTGGCATGTACTCAAAACACATCTCGATCATTTTCAGCTCTTACTTCTGCTCCCCTCCCTCCCCCTTCCTTGGCCCTCTACCCCATCTCCGAGAATCTGCCCACTCGCTATAAAGATGGGTATGTGGGTATCATGTAGTATGATGTTTTTAATTCTTTCAAGAATATAGAAGAGGTATAGCTGAATTAAATGGGATTTTTGAGGACTCTCCATGTTGGTTTCTCTGGTGATGAACTTGTGTACATTCCACCAGCTCTTTCAGAGTGTTCCTTTCGCCCGATGCCTGTGTTTTCTGAAAGGGTTGTGTCAGTTTGCACTGCAGTGTGGGAGTGCCAGTTTCAGCACAATCTCTCCAGCTTTGGGTATCATCATGAAAAAGAAAAGTATGTGTTTTTGGTAAAGGAACAGAAAATATAGATTTACTTGGACTCAGTGATCATAGCATTTTCAAATTTCTAATCATGAGGACATAAAGAAGCTATGCTGAGAACACTTTTAGTGTAAACAGTGAAGTATTGGCGTGTCTCCTACATGCAGGAACTGGATATGGTGAACACCATGGATGGAAATCTTTGTCTCTAGTCCCCGTGAGCTTTGCAGAACTTGCCCATATTCATGATCATAGAGAAGATGTAAAATGTGTGGCCCAGGCTGATGTCAAATTCCTGGGCTGAAGCGATGCTCCCCACAGGCACTCCCACCATGGCACCTGCATGGCCCATGATCTGCAGGGTCAAGGAGTGACCTTGCTGAGCCTTTTTCACTGTGAGCTAAGTGAAACTCTCTGCTTTATAAAGTACCCAACTCAGGCATTTCGTTATACTTATAAAAACACTAATAGACTAATGGCCCAGAGAACAGTTGTTTAGAGTCCAGGAGCTCACCCCAGGCTGGGTGGCATGGAGCTGTGACTCATGGTGACGAGCAGTGGTGACTGGGGCTGTGTGGCCAGAATGGAAAGACACGGAGGTCAGAGCAGACAGGAGGGGTTACTCTGGAAGTGGCCTTAGTGACCACCCAGAGCTTGGCTTCTCTAACTTCAGAGATCCACATACCAGCTGTGGTCTTGTTAGCTGCAGGTTCTCATTCAGCAGGTCAAGTATGTGCCTGAGGTTCTGTGTTTCTAAAAGCTAATATAAACCATCCACAGAGAAGCAGGAATCAAGACCATTCCTCTCCTTATAAAGAGGGGAAACTGGGTCCCAGAGAGTGAAGGGGACTCACTTCCTAGCGCCTGGAGCTATGCAGCAGCGGCAGCAAGATTATAAACAGTTGGAGCTACAACTCGGGACTTATTTAGAAAATAGTAGACTACGAGGTTAGAGCTGTTTGAGAAGAGTCATTATTTATGGGGTGCGTTCTCAACGCCAGGCACTTTACATGTTTGATCTCACTTAATCCTCATGATGCCCAACAAGATAAGTGGTTTGGTTTTCATTTCCCAGAGGGAAAACTGAGCCTCTGACAGCCAGTGCAGCTTGTCCAAGGTCAAGTTAGCTTGCCCATGGAGGTCGTTCCAGCCCCACACCTGCCTCTTTTCAGTACCTGAGCCCTGGCTAAGCACAGTTGGCCCTCTGTATCCACATCTTTCTCATCCAGGATTCAAGCTGCTGCAGATGGAAAACATGTGGGAGAAAGGACTCGAGTCTGTACTCTGCATGTACAGTTTTTCTTCTTTGTCGTTATTTTCTAAGCAATGTAGTTCAGCAGCTACTTTACACAGCACTGACACTGTGTGAGTGTGGCCAGTCCCCCAGAGATGACTTCCACCACGTGGGAGGCCGCACACAGGTCACGTGCACAGACTGTGGGGGCCTGGGACTGATGGGCTGAGTTGCAGACACCAGTCGCCTCGTGTGCTGTTCTGACCTGATTCTGACATTGATCGGCTGATGATTGTCCAGGTGAGAATTCTTTCCCAGCCTCAGAATCCAGACACCAGTCTCCCAGGGTTGAAGCTGGGTTTTGGTTCAGGCCACGGCCATCAGCCCCATGGGCCTTGCTTCCGTTAAATGGATTGACGAGACCGACTGCCACACAGCCTCACAGCCTGCCCACATCCTTTTCCCTCCCTGGGGTCTCTCCTTTGCTTTCTGCCCAGGACCTTCTGTCTGTCCTCATCACTTTGTTCTTGTTACTGGGGATGGAACCCAGAGAGGACTGAGCTACATCCCAGCCCTTTTTATTTCTTTTGAGACAGAGTCTTGCTAAGTTGCTCACACTTGACATCCTCCTGTTTTAGCCTCCCAAGTTGCTGGGATTACAGGCGTTTCCCACCATGCTGGGCTTTCACTACTCCTGATGAAAATGAGAACCCAGTTCAAACTGGCTTGGTCACAAAAGGGATTTTTCTCAGTTCACCGATGTCCCAGGCGTCCAAGTGACAGTGCTGGGGATCCACCCTTCTCATCTATGAGCCCAGACTCCTCAGGTTTTTCTCAACATTCTGTGGTGGTCCCTGGCAGCTCTGGCCTTACATCTAATGAGATCACCATTAGGTAGAAAATAAGAAAGCCTCTTTCTAATAGTCTCTATGTGAGCCCCAAGGCTGACTGTCACTGTGATTAGGGGCAATAAATGTAACTCCTAACCTGCCAGGTGTCAGATATACTGAGTTCATGCTCCCCAAAGTCGAAGAATGAATTCTAAAAAACAGTGGAAGTTAAGAGTAGGAAAACTTTACAGAGGGAGAGAAAGAGAGAGAGAGAGATCCTGAGAGACAGGAGGGAACCCAAAAGTCAGTGGCCAGTAAGCTCACTTCTCAAAGGGAGTTTTATAGAGCAAAATCACGAAGTAGGTACATGAGTCAAAACTGTGATCTACAAATAAGATTACAAGTATAGGTGCTTAGGTAATATTGACCCATTGAGGAAGCAGGTCACATAGCAAGTATACATGGAAAGAACAAGGACCTTTTTAGGAAGGGATGGATCAGTAGGTCCTAGCCACCCACAGGGGTGACTGATGTCTAGCTAGACTTTATTGGATCAGGTGATACCAATTATCTTATCCCCTGGGGAGATATGTAGGCCTGGTCATTCTGTCTTTATCTTGAGACCTGGTCTCCAACAGAAGTGCCTCCAGCCACAGTTGTAATGTGTTTTTATCTTTTGCACTGACTCTCTTGAGGGCCCTATCTGACAGCCTAGAATATTTTTACCTAATTTAACTGTCTATAATAATTGGTTGCCCTGGGTCACGTGCCCATCCCTGAGCCAATCTTTGGTTGCCCTGGGTCATGTGCCCATCCCTGAGCCAATCATTGGTTGCCCTGGGTCACGTGCCCATCCCTGAGCCAATCATTGAGAACCTGGGAGTATGTGGTCCTGTGTTCACCCTGTGCTGTTCCATGTATTGAGAATAGGATATTAGAGTGTGGTTTTTGTAGAAGGGTCTGCTGGGTGAGTAGAACAAAGAGACCAGTCCACCAGCCTCCCTGGTCCCCCGGGGCTGTGCTGGTCCCTCAGTGTGCTGCAGCTGCTCTTGTTCCCATGCCTGTGAGAGCACTTAGCATGCCACCAGTGAGCTGAAAGTGTGCGTCTTTTTCCTGCCCTTCCAGATGCTGAGCTTTAAGTACTAAACTCTGAAGCAGTTAAAACAAAATGGAATTTTAAAGAAGCAAACACTTACTGATTATCTGCTAGGCACCAGACTGTGTTGAGTATTTTAAAACGCATTGATTCATCTTGAACTATGAAAGAGATGATCTCAGTATCCCCACTTTACAGAGGTGGAGCCTGAGGTTTGGCGTGTTCAGTCACTAGCTGATGGTTTCAGGGTGACAGAGTAAGCATTCAAAATACTTTCTTCTCAAAAGCACAAAACTTCACATTAGCAAGTCTATTTACAGCACTACTCGTGAAGCTAAAGACCAGAAGTCTGCCAAAGACCTGTCCAAGGGGAACTGATACATCCACCTGCGGTGTGGCGTGAAGCTCTCAGAGGGAAAGGAAAGTCTTCGTATATTACTGCGAAGTTTTTATTGCCAGGACATATTACTGACTAAAAAAGGTCAGGTACAGAGCCATGTGTATGGGATTCTGCCTTCCATATAAGAAGAGAGGGGGTAGATAAGAATGTATATACAGACTTGCTTTTATTTTGAAAAAGAAACAGTGGAATAATAAACCACAGGCTTACGAACCAAACCACATACCTTGTTTTATAAGTTGGCTTTGGAACCTTGTACACATTTCAAATAACAAACAAAACCAAAATTAAACCCCAAAGACTAAAAACCGTCTCAACCTTGAAAACAAACTGAAACAAATGGTCCTGTGTACAGAATTGACGGCCTAACCTCCTGGAGAATTGTTTCAGGTGACTTTGAATCCCAGTCATTCGTGCAATCCGAGTAAGACAGAGACAGAAAAAGCCACAAATGGAACCTAAACTGCGCTCCATAGTCTTACTGTTGGTAATAAAATTGTACTGTTTTGAAACTGTTTTATATACAGACATACACATTTAACCATAAATAGTTATCTTCATGTCTTTGGGTACCAAGGTTTTCATCATAAGGAAAGAGGTGCAAATGTACAATCTTGGGGATTTAGTAGAATCTTGGCATCGTTAAAGAGAATTGGAAACAGGAGTATGAAGCCCTTGCTTTGTTCCATAAGTAATTGCCTTAATGTCATTAGGAGCAGCCACGGGCCCACCCTGGATCTACTGCTCAGGGTCAGACCTTGGCCCTCACCTCCCCCTGAGCTCCCTGTCCCAGGCCTTCATCAGCTCCGTGATGGTCCAGGGGCCTTGGTTGGACGAGCAAGGGCGAGCAGGCTCTTTCCTTGGGCTCCCAGAGTCTATCTGGGGACGCACCCTGGGGGCCCCTGGATTTTCTGATCAGTTCCCCTGAGTGCCTGCACCAGCTGCTGCTCACGTGTGCAGGCCGGGTGCTGTGGGGCGCCCGCGGATCCCGAGGCCTGGGAGAACTGTCAGCTGTTTGATCAAGCTGGAAAGTATCCCCAGCCAGCACTGGAAAATGACCCCAGGCTGCACCCTGACTGCCAGGACAGACTTCAGTGCTGGGGACTTGCATGGTAATTCATTCCTGGTCCAGAAGCAGGCCTTTGCTCTATTTTGTTTTTCTTTGTTGTTCAATCCACCTTCTCCAGTCCGCGGGCAGACCTGGCCTCCCATGTGTGTGCCTTGCAGGACTTACCCAGCAGGGTTGGCAGATGTGCCCTTTGGAGGCCTCTCCCGGGTCTGAAGATCCTGACAGCCCTGGGCTTGCGGGGCCGGCTTGACTGAGGGTTGTCAGCATCCGTTAAACAGCGCAAGGTCACACACAGTCCTGCAGGCTTCCTGTGCCCTTCTCTCCATGGGGCTGCTGGCTGGGGTGTTCGAGCGTTCTTGTGCAGGAAGTATGTATGCCCAGGTCCACTAATTAAACACCCATCCCTGAGTCTGGGCCCCACTCCGAACTCCAGCCTGGTTTTCATCAGACTCTTCCTGGGCCACAATTACTGCTTTGAGTGTCTGCCAGTTATCTTAGTGTTACGTTTGAATTCTGTCCCTGTGAGAAAGGTTGGAGTCCTGTTCCCTAGTACCTGGGAATGTGACCATGTTTGGAAATATGATCTCAGCAAATAAGGCCTGTAGGGTGGGCCCTAAATCAGTATGACTGTGTCCTTATAAAAAGGGGAAATTTGGATAGGGACAGACACGCCAAGGGAGAAAAACATGTGAAGATGAAGGCTGATATCTGAGTTGAGGAATCCACAAGCCAAGGAATTCCAAAGATTTCCAGAAAACCAGGAGAAGCTGGGTGTGTGGTTTGGATATGAACCCCAGCGTTTGCACGCCGGAAACTTAATTCCCAGTGTAACCTTCTTGGGAGGAAAGGCCTAATGACAGGTCATCGGGCAAGGCGCTGCTCTCACAGAGGGAGTAATGCCATTATCACCGGAGCGATTCCTTGCCAAAGGCCAGGGTCAGTCCCCTCGTACCCCCTTTGCCCTTCTGGTGTAAGATGACACAGACAAAAGGCCCTCACCAGATGCCAGAGCCTCCATCTTGGACTTCCCAGCCTCCATAACTGTGAGGAAATAAATATCTGTTCTTTATACATTACCCAGTCTCCAGTATTTAGCTATAGCAACACCAAATGGACTGAAATACAGAGGAAGGGCATGGAACAGGTCCTTCCCTCAGCCGGTAGAAGGAGCGACCCTGCTGATACTTGGACCTTGGACTTCTGGCCTCCAGGACTGAGGATGTATGTTTCTGCTCTTGGATGCCCTCCTCCTCATAGGTTATCCTTTGTTATGGCAGCCCCAGGAAACAAATCTAATTAGTACGGCAGTCACCAGGTGGGGCTACGTATGAGTGTTAGGCTGCCTCTTATTTTAAAACACTTTGAACCAACACTTTAAAATTCATACAGATCTCATGTAAAAGTCAGATTTGTAGCTTCTCTTGAAAACTCAGGCCATCTGCCAACATGGGGCCACTCCTGCTTGGTGACAGGTAGCTGGAGTAGGGTAGTGACCCCCTTTGTTTGTCACAGAACCCACCACCAGCCTTCATGCATGTCGAGACATGTGGAGTTGTCCCCCTTTTCCTTCCGAAGTATGTTCCCAAGTACCCGGCGAATGCCTGCACCTGTACAGATTCTTGGTGGAGATCCTAGCAACCTCACCATTTGGTTTTTTTCTTTCCTTGTTAAGTCAAGAACTTTTTCCTTTCACTTACACGGAGCACCTAACAACTCCTCTGGCATATCTGAATCAAGCTGTGGGCCAATGAAGTAAAATGAGGGTTGCTTGAACACAAAAGCTGCAATTCTAGGGCAGTGGATCTGATAACCAAGAAGGCTGATAAGTGACTAATGGGAAGGTAGCATATCCAATATGGATACTGTGGACAAAGGGCAATTCTTGTCCTGGGTGGGAAGAAGTGGGATGGTACAAAATTTTATCACTGCTCGGAACATGTGCAATTTGAAATTTATGAAGAGTTTGGATTTTTTTAAATTTTTCATTTGGTACTTTTGGACTGCAGTTGACTTCAGTTAACTGAAACTTTGAAACATGAAACTATGGATAGGGGACAACTGCATCAGTATAGACAGGGCACCGCACTCTCACAGATCTACTTTCCTCAGTGATGGATCTGTATGGCCCCGGTAGGCTTTTGGGCTTCTGACCTTTGCTCTAGTATCTCTAGGACCAGGGCTGCACCTCCTCCTTTCCATTGTTCACCTCCAGGCCACATCCCTGCATCAGCTGTTACCATCACCCATCCTGTCCCTGCACCCTGCTCTCTGTCTTCAGGGGAGCCCTTCTCCTTGCATGGACCTTGCTGGGCCCATCCATTACCCGTTCCCATCCTCCCTGGGTCTCATCTTCCTTCTGCTTGCAAGACAGCCCATTCTGATCCCAGGCCTGCCTAGTGGTGTGCAGCCTGGTGCCATCCAGGCCAGTTCTCCTGACCCATCTTGCTGCCTCCGTGTCCCATGCACAACAGTTGACTCTGTCACCACTGGAAGGTAGATTTAAAAATTGTTTTAATTTTTAAAACTCAGAGCAGTGACCAGTTAAATCTGTCTCCCTTTGGTTTTGGAGAAGTTTGGATTTGGGATTTTCAGATTAGGGGATGTTCCACCTGTGTATATTAAAAGCTTCACTCGGTACCAGCCTCCAGTGTCTTTCCTGAGACGGAATACTGTTTACTTTTTTTTCTTTTTCAATACTTGAAAGCATACAAAAGATAGTGTCTAAGTAACAAAGGATATTATTCTAATGAACACCTAAGGACCTGTTTCCCACAGTAAAAGCACAAATGAAAGCTTACATCTTTGTTCTGCCAACTCACCCACCCTTCCATCTGCCCAACTTTGAATCATCCCGAGAAGGATTTTCCCCTTATGTTCGTCAGCCTGATATTACTGTAATGAATACACAAGCTAATCAACTTACAAACAGAAGAAGCTTATGTTGGCTTACTGTTTTGAAGGGTTCTGTCCATGGTCAATTGGCTCCACTTCTGTGGGCCCATGAGGAGTCAGAACACGGTGAGCACAGCCACTCACCTGCTCACCTCAAGCAGAAGAGAGGCAGAGGAGGGCAGGGTCCTGCTGTTCCCTTCAGTGATGCCAGGGCCCCACATCTTAATGGCACCACTACCTGCCTATGCCTTTAGTATGTGGTTCTTGGGGTGCACTTCAGATCCAAGTCATAGCAGCCCTCCTTTTTAAACTTTCATTTGGAAATTTGCAGATTCACAGAAATACCACAAAATAAAGAGTACAAAGAACCCCATATACCTTTTAAATGACTCACCTAGGAACATTTTATCGTGTTACTTCATCTCCCCCTCTCTCCCTTGTCCTTTTCTCTTCTCTCACACACACACCGGAGCACACTTACACATGCAGTACACACTCTCACACATAAACACATAGTTTTATCAGAACCTGAGCCTGACACATCAGGGGCAGCCTCTCCCCCTTTCATGCTTCAGTGTAACAACAGGAATATTCCCTTAAGTAGCCCCGTTACAGTTTATTAACTTCAGTAAATTGACCTAATCATGCCCTGTGGAGCATTATTTCCATGCAGTACAGGATCCAGCAGTGTTTCCTTAGCATTGTTTAATCTGGAACATTTCCACAGACATTTGTCTTTTATAACATCTACATTTTTTAAGAATCCGCTCCACCCTTTTTAAAAGCTACTCTTTTGAGTTTGCCTAATATTTCTGAATGTGCTCTTTTGTGACTTAACATGGTGTTTGTGATGTTTATCCATGTTGCAGCATGTAATTGTAATTCATTGTTGGTGCAGTCTAATATCCTACCCGTGAATATACTGTGATTTAGTTGCACACTACTGTGTTGTCTTGTCTGTCTTTTGTTACAATAACAGAATGCTACAGGCCAGGTAATATAAAGAATAGGAATGTATTTCTCTTGCAGTTCTGGATGTCTAGAGGTCCAAGATAGAAGGACCAGTTCTGGGGAGCATTGTCTTGCTGTCGTAACGTGGCGGAAGGCATCACATAGCAAGAGATCACAAGAGCAAGGAGTGTGCTGGCTCAGCTCTTCCTCTTCTTGTAAGACCGCTAATCACATCATGAGTGCCTGGCTTTATGACCTTACCTAATCCTAGTTGCAGTACCATCAACATATGAATTCGGGGGACTTAGTTTCCAACATGTGAACTTTGGGAGGCACATTCAAACCATTTGTCTGTTACTTTTCTCATTGCTGAGACAAAATATGTGACACAAGTTAAAAGAGGAAAGGTTTATTTCAGCTCACAATTTATAGAGGTTTCCGTCCATAGCCAGCTGGCTCTAAGGCAGGGCAGCATGGCAGAGGCGCATCACAGAGGAGAAACAGTCCATGGCAGGGTAGGCAGGAGGCAGTAACCAGCATTTCTGTCCCTTCATATTCCATTCAGGCTAAAAGCCTATTGACTGGTGCCACTCACAGCCAGACTGGGGCTTCCCATTATTATCCACACCGAGAACAATGCTAAACCCAGTGGACTAATTTAAGTATCACACTCTTAATCCACATTCAATACTCTGTATGCAACCACCTCTGAAAAGCCCACCTGTTGTTGCAGCAGAGCAGAGCAGCTCTGTGCTATAGCCAAGTGTTACAGCTCAGTGTCACCAATAAGTGCCATAGCTAAGTGTTACAGCTCAGTGTTGCAGCCAAATGCCACAGCTCAGAAGGCACAGCTGAGCTTTATAGCTCAGTGTAGTGGTTCTGGAACTCAGCTCTGAGGCACAGCTGAGCCTTACAGCTCAGAGTGGCGGCTCTGGGTCACAGTTCTTATTCTTTGAAAACTTGAGAATCCAATGGTCAGTTGAAGAGGTGGAGATAACCCTTTTATTATGCCAGTGAGCCCCAGCAGGCTCAGAGGAGCCTGAGCACTCTGCCAGAAATGACAGCCTCCTTCCATAGGGATCTACAGGATAGGTGAGCATGCTCAATAAAGCAAGGTGGCAGAGTTACCAAACCTTCCTGAAGTAAAGGGGGAGTTATAGAACATTCCTGAAACACATGCATTGTGAGCATGCTCAATGAAGCGGGGGCGGGGGGGCAGAGTTAAGAACATTCGTGAAGCAGAGAGGCAGAGTTACAGAACATTCTCGAGAGGGGGCAGGGTTACAGACTATTCCTGAGAGGGGTGGAGCTTAACAGAACCTTCTTGTGAGGGGGCAGGGCTTAACAGAACATTCCTGAACCATCAGTTCAGTCACGAACCATTTTGAAACATTGGGCAGGAGCCCAGCAACACAAACTTACATTTCCAAAACAAAACGTTCTGTGGAAAAGAAAAAAAATGGAGGCAAGGCAAGGGCCTGTGTAGGACTTCTCTATCACTGTGAGTGCATGAGGCTTTGAGGGGACATCTAGATGTAAGCCATAACACCATCGTACATGTTGATGAGCATTTGGGTATTTCTATTTTTTATTACTGTAAACAATGCTGTTAGGAACATTTCTGTACATGTCTATTGATGTAAATGTGAGAGTTTCTTTAGAATTTATACCCAAAAGTGGCCTTGCTAGGTCATCAATAGGTGAATGTTCAGCATTTCAAGATGATTCAAAATGTTTTCCAAAGTCAGTGTACTTAACTTCTACTCCCACTAGCAATGAATAAAATTCTACAATCCTCTCCAGAACTTGGTATTCCTAAATTTTTCTTTCTTTGTTTTTTATCACTAGGGATTAAACCTAGGGCCTCAACCATGCTAAACACATGTCCCAGCATGCTCTACCACTGAACTACAGCCCCAGCCCCTCTTTTTGACAACCTATTGTGAAATTATGTTAATTGTTGTCTCAATATGGTCTAAATTCACATTTCTGTGATTATTAATGACATCGAGTATCATTTTATGTCCTTAGGACATATGTGAGTCATATCCTGTGAAGTAATAGTGATAGTAATAACAATAATACTTCCTCTTGCTTACTACTTCCTGTGGTAAACTATGAGAACAGCTTAGAAGGGTAATACAATTATTATCCTGTTTTCTATTCATGTATTTTGCCCATTTTCCATCTGATTGGCTGACTTTTCCTTATTGACTCATTGAGCTGGTGGCTTCTCCTCCTCTTCCAACTTGTTACCCCCTCCCCACTACTTTTCCTCCCTCTGCCCTCCCCCTTCTCTTCCTCCTCCTGCTCTTCCCCTCTTCCTCCCACTTCTCCCTCCAGCAAGGGAAGGGATGAGTGTTGCTCCGCTGCTGGTGCTGGATGGGGTTGGAAGTCCGACAGCCTCCATGGACACCTGAGACAGAGCTCCTTGTTACTATGGTGATGGCTGGTGGGAATTCTGCTCCCCACCATGGTCTCCAGTGGTGCCTCAGGAACAGCCTCATGACTGGCCGGTACAAATGAATGTTCTGGCCCCCTTCTTGAGGGTGATGGGCACCTCAAAGCCACCATGGGAAGGTAGAAGCCTAACTCTCCTCTTAGCCTCTGATGGAGGGTGAGCGGGGGACCATTCACCATTTTTCTAGGTGATGTTTGGTTGGAGTAGAGCCATTATTGTCTAAAACCCTTGTTTTGTGCCAGGACGCTTCTCCCCTGAGCCATTGGCTAGCATGAGGAGTGAGGAGGCTTTGTTCTCCCTTCATCCGGGCCGTTGGTGTTTCCAGATTGCTGGTCTCTTAAGCTCCAAATCTGGGGTATGTGAGGCACAAAGAAAACTCAGGAGCTCAGATCCCAGCTCGCCTGCTTCTTCCCATGACCATGATAATCACCTTGTGTTTATAGATGGTCTTGACTTACGATGGTTCCGTTTAAGCCTTGACTTTATGATGATAAAAAGTGATAAGCATTCAGTGGAAACCAGACTTCAGAGTTTTGATTTCATCTTTTCTCAGGCTAGCAGTAGGCAGCTCATTACACTCTCTCTTGAGCTTCAGCTCCCAGTCAGTTTCATGATCGTGAGGGGAAACAGCTGGTTATTTACAGCGCGTTGTGTCGCTAGCACTTTTGGTTACTGTGTCTGCACGTCCCATCATGCCTATGAAATGCCCATCTGTGCAGCTACAGGAGAGATTTGACACTTTATTATAAAACAGGTTTTGTGTTAGCTGGTTTTTCCCAACTGTAGGCTAATGTAAGTGTTCTGAGCATGTTTAAGACAGGCTAGGCTAAGTTATGATGGTCGGTAGGTTAGGTCTGTTAAGTGCATTTTATGTTTATAATACTTTAAGCCTACAATGGATTTATCAGGACATAACCCTATCATAAGTATATATATAAGTATATATACATAAGTATATATACATAAGTATATATAATTATTTTACATATAATGCCCAGGCTCTTCATTGTGCTGAGTGGAAGAAATAGGGAAAAGCATATTTATTCCATGTACCTACAAGCAGATGCTTATTGATGTGTAAGATTTCTTTATGTATTTGAAATAGTAATCCTCCACCAGGGAATACTATTATATCTATTGAAAATACAAGTTCACAGTTTGTGGCTCTTTAAAAACATTTTAATGATATTTTTGACAGCTATTTTTACAGATGTTCTTGATTTTGATGTAGTTTCATTTATTGTTCTTTCTTTCTTAGAGTAGGTGATATTTGTTTCTTGTTTAAGAAATAACCCTTTTCCCAGGGGAAGGGAAGATAATCTCTTGAAATTTCTTCCAAAAATTTAGTATTTTTGCTTCTTGCATTTAAATTCTTAGTCCTCCTGGAATTGATTTTGGTGTATGTAACAGGGCAGGGATCCAATGTCATATTTTAAGATTGCTTAATTGAAGTGTTACTGATATATTTAAAGTGTGCAAATGATAAGTTTTGACATATACCTGTGTACACCTTTATAACTACTCTATAATACAGAAAATAAACGTGTATATCACCCCAAAAGTTTCCTTCTGTCCCCTTGTAATTTTTTATACCTTCTCACCCTTACTTTATCCGTGGGCTATCACAGAGTGCCTTTCTGCTACTAGAAATTATGAATTTTCTAGAATTTTATATATATATATTTATAAACTCATGATATGTACTATCTTTGCTTGGTCTCTTTCATTTAGTATAATTATTCAGAGGTTCGTTTAGCTGCAGTAGGTATCAATGATTAGTTCTTTTTGTTGCTGAGTACTGTCCCATTGTATGAGGCATGACCGAAAAATATGGTGAATGTTTAAATTTTTTTAAATGTATTACAATGAAAGACATGTTGTCATTCATTTCCTTCAGGATCCTCCTTCTTGCTTCAAACACACTTATCCCATCCTTCTTGCCACTTTCTGAAGCAGTTTTGAAAGTCCTCTTTCATGAGTATCTTTCGTTGTGCTGTCATGGCTGCCTCAATGTCCTGAATCCATTCAAAATGCTTAATGTTTCATGGTCATTTTGACTGTGGGGAAGGGCCAGAAGTCACCATGGTGGATGAGGACACACTAACGTTTTTATGAAGCTGTCTTCCAGCTGGGTTCTTGAAGACACTCAGGAAAGCGCACCCCCGGAAGTGCTTCAGAGCACACCCCCCTGTTTTCCAGGAGCGGGGTCTACTCGCGCATGCAGTGGGTGTGAGGCTGCAGAATGTGGCCAGATGAATGTGCACAAATATTCCACATCACCCCTGTAGCTATTTTAAGAAAACAAAGGAAGGAAATGTAAATAAGAAGTACATAAAAACTTTATTACTTATAATTTGCTCCTTTCCGTTGCAGATACAAAGGTAGATAAGCTATTAATATACATACATACGAAATAGAAATCATGACATGTGACAAGCAGCAGGAAGCCAGTCTTGAGACTAGAAAAGCTGATAAGATTTGGCATCTGTTTTGACTAATGCTTCCTGGCAACTTGGGCAAAGAGGGAAATAAGGTGTGTTACAAAGCTCTGCCATAAGGCGAGGAGTCAGGCCAATCAATCCTTCTGACAGCACAGGGCTTTTCTTGGCAACAAGTTTTGAAAGAAATTCCTCATGCAGAGTGCTACCTGGAGAGCACAGTGACTAATAGTTTACTGAGACACAGGAGCTTGAGACGTGATTTTCAAGGCCACCGGCTGCTCTGAGAGGGTCCCTATTCCACTGAGACATATTTCCTCAGCTCCTGCAGTGACATTTGGTTGCCTGGTTGAGGAGTAGAAAATCTCCTCTCAGAACTCTGTTTCTAGCACTGTGGCTGTCTGAACAGGAAACACTCTTGGGGAGCACTGCTATTAAGAGGTAAATGTGGGCTGGGGCTGTAGCTCAGTGGCACAGCATCTGCCTGGCAAGCGCGAGGCCCTGAGTTCAATTCCTGATACCAAAAAAGAAAAAAAAAAACCCAACAGAGAGTCCAGCCTCCCAACTGCAAAGCACTGTGCGCACATGCACAGCCTGAGCAGGGACAAGAGCAGCCAGGTGGACTGGGGCAGAGTTGGGTCAACACCACGGAAACTTTGAGCTAGAATTTCAACAGACACGGGATCCTCAGGAATGGCAGCAGAGTTCCAGGGCAGAGGCTCCCCAAGGGTGTCCGCAGAGGAGAAGCACATCTGACCCGGAGTGAAATGCTCCAGTGTAGACTTGGGAAATCTACAGACACTGATCCAGCCCCAGGCTCATGTGAGAAGCAAGACCCTGGGAATGAGAGTCAGTAGAAGTCAGAAACTTTTCTTCCTCATCTCAGAGCAGCATCTAGCATCCCAGCAGAGGATTCAGGCCTCAAAGTGTAAATGTTCCATCCATGCATCCATGCATCCATCCATCCATGCATCCATTCATTCATTCATCCATGCATCCATTCATTCATTCATCCATTCATTCATTCATTCATCCATCCATTCATCCATTTGTCCATCCATCCATCCATCTACCCATCCATCCATCCATCTACCCATCCATCCATCCATCCACGCAACCATCCACTCATCCACCCACCCACCCACCCATCCACCCATCCACCCATCCATCCATCCATCCACCCATCCATCCACCCACCCATCCATCCACCCATCCATCCACCCATCCACCCATCCACCCACCCACTCACCCACCCATCCATCCATCCATCCATTCATCCATCCATTCATTCGTCCATCCATCCATCCGTTCATCCATCCATCCATCTATCCACCCATCCATCCACCCATCCACCCACCCATCCACCCATCCATCCATCCATCCATCCACCCATCCATCCATCCATCCATCCACCCATCCATCCATCCATCCATCCATTTATTCATCCATCCATCCATCTATCCACCCATCCACCCATCCATCCATCCATCCATCCACCCATCCATCCATCCATCCACCCATCCATCCACCCATCCTCCCATCCCCCCATCCATCCATCCATCCATCCACCCATCTATCCATCCATCCATCCACCCATCCATCCATCCATCCATCCATCCATTTATTCATCCATCCATCCATCTATCCACCCATCCATCCATCCATCCACCCATCCATCCACCCATTCACCCATCCATCCATCCATCCATCCATTCCTCCATCCATTCCTCCATCCATCGCAATCATGGTTCAGGCTTTTTCCTTCCCTGAACTTCCTGTTTGGCCCCCAGGCCCGGGACTTTGTCAGTCCATCCTCTATGTGCTCACTGTGGGCCACTTGTACTTCTTTGTTACGGTCTTTTCTGACCATACTTACCTCACTTAATCCAAACCCAGTCTCTGAATTAGAGTATATCAAGGCCTCGCCAGTCCCGTCCCAGGCTGGGCAGTGGGCACCGTGACCTCTCAACACCCTGAGGACCCAGCTACCAGGTTGGAATGTGTCCCCCACAGGGCCACGTGTTGGAAACTGTCTCAAAATTGTTCATGATACTCAGAGATAGAGCCCTTGGAAGGCTAGGTGAGGTCATAATGGTGAGACCTCATGCTGGCATAAAAAGAGGAAGAGTGTGAGCCAGCTTTGCGGCACGGGGACAAATACCTAAGAGAAACGAGCTGAAGGAGGGAAGATCACTTGGGGGCTTTCTCTTTTCTGACAGCCCTCTCCCCAGCACTGACCAGAGCCCTAGGGGCACACATTCCTGTCTCCCTAGGGCAGGGCCCCCAGTGGCCTGTCGCCTTGCATGAAGTCCCACCTACAGCTCCCGCTATCTCTGAATGCGCCCCAAGCTTCCAGTGCATGGACTGTTGGGGGCCCACTCAGACTGTGCCCACAGCATCACCCCTTTTTGCCTCTGCTAGAAAAGACTACGTCCTGTCTGGCTCAGTCAGCCTCCGTGCATGTCTACTGAATCAAAGTCCAAGGGGGCGAGGATTTAGCTCAGTGGTTCCGGCGCCTGCCTCAAAACCCCAAGGTCCCGAGTTCGATCCCCAGTACAAAACAAAAACAAAAACAAAAAAACCCAGGGGGTCCTTCTGGGCAACCGAAAGCTAATTTTATTGAGGCGTTTTAAGATTTTCACAGCCCCGTCTTGATATCACTGAGACACCCTGGGGATAGAACAGAAGCCCGCTCCCGTCCACCTTTCACCTCTTTCCCACTGTGGTTTCTCTGTAGGTGAAGTGGAAACAGACCTGATTGCCAGAACAAACCCTCATTTCCCCTGTGCAACAATTGGACTTTGGCGAGTAGTGGCAGCTACATTCACACCCACAGCTCTTACTAATGAAAGTCTGTTCTGGGATTTGTGAGAGAAACAGGCTTTAGGTTGGCAGTGCGTTGTAGCCTAGTGTGATTGTGAGTGCCTCCCTTTGCTGGTGGGCTTTGGTTTCCCTAAGGAAGACCCTGCCGAGGGCCAGAGGCACGCAGTCGCTGGTCAGGGAGCTGC